>NC_084733.1:16506623-16566623 GCF_033978785.1 Entelurus aequoreus | reverse complement strand
TCTACAATGCAAAGCGAAAGCCATTTATCAACAACACCCAGAAACGCCGCCGGTTTCGTTGGGCCCGAGCTCATCTAAGATGGACTGATGCAAAGTGGAAAAGTGTTCCGTGGTCTGACGAGTCCACATTTCAAATTGCTTTTGGAAACTGTGGACGTCGTGTCCTCCGGAACAAAGAGGAAAAGAACCATCCAGATTGTTCTAGGTGCAAAGTTCCAAAGCCAGCATGTGTGATGGTATGGGGGTGTATTAGTGCCTAAGACATGGGTAACTTACACATCTGTGAAGGCACCATTAATGCTGAAAGGTACATACAGGTTTTGGAGCAACATATGTTGCCGTCCAAGCAACGTCATCATGGACGCCCCTGCTTATTTCAGCAAAACAATGCCAAGCCACGTGTTACAGCAGCGTGGCTTCATAGTAAAAGAGTGCAGGTACTAGACTGGCCTGCCTGTAGTCCAGACCTGTCTCCCATTGAAAAGGTGTGGCGCATTATGAAGCCTAAAATACCACAACGGAGACCCCCGGACTGTTGAACAACTTAAGCTGTACATCAAGCAAGAATGGGAAAGAATTCCACCTGAGAAGCTTCAAAAATGTGTCTCCTCAGTTCCCAAACGTTTACTGAGTGTTGTTAAAAGGAAAGGCCATGTAACACAGTGGTAAAAATGATCCTGTGCCAACTTTTTTTGCAATGTGTTGCTGCCATTAAATTCTACGTTAATGATTATTTGCAAAAAAAACCCAAGTTTCTCAATTCGAACATTCAATATCTTGTCTTTGCAGTCTATTCAATTGAATATAAGTTGAAAAGGTTTTGCAAATCATTGTATTCTGTTTTTATTTACCATTTACACAACGTGCCAACTTCACTGGATTTGTGTTTTGTACATTTCAGATTTATTCTTGTATTATTATTATCGTGTTTTTGCCGATTGGCAGGAAGAAATGATATGCCTCTACTTCCTCTTCTCGTGACCAAATATGGTCTGTGTCCATACAAAGTGCTGACATCACAGACGATGGCTATCAAGATCTAATATAATTCCACTTTGCTGCATTATCGCCATAACTTTGCTGTTCATGACAGTTGTGTTTTATGCGTGCACGGAGCTTTGTGGGTGATTAATTTGCAGCGTTTGACATTGGATGTCCGAGCACGTGATGGAAGAAATAAAAATGAGTGGAGCGGGGAGACTCCCCCGCCGCTGCCAAGAGGGCCCTAATCCAACGCCGCCATTATGACCACGGCTTCCAAAGGACCGGATAATAATCATCATTTTAAAGACGCTTCTTTTTACGAGGATCGCGAGGAAGCGGCGGCCTAACCTCCTCCTTTAAAGACAAAAAGCGTCTTCTGCGCCGTGGCGTAGGCGTCATTGTTTGGTTCCGGTGCACCTCCACTTGAAGTGACAGCCACTCCGAGCTGGAGCGGATTTAAAAGTGCGCCATCTGCCAAAATAAGAGGATGCATTCACTAAAATATCCTCCTCTCTCTCCCGTTCATCTGCTCCTTTCTTCCATCGTCACACTTAGGATCCAGCAGATGGCGCTGTTTTGGTTTCTCTACACCAGGGGTCGGCAACCCGCGGCTCTAATGCGGCTCATTTAGCGCCGCCCTAGTGGCTCTCTGGAGCTTTTTCAAAAATGTATGAAAAATGGAAAAAGATGAGTGGAAAAAAATTTTTTTTTTGTTTTAATATGGTTTGTGTAGGAGGAAAAACATGACACAAACCTCCCTAATTGTTATAAAGTACACTGTTTATATTAAACATGCTTCACTGATTCGATTATTTGGCGAGCGCCGTTTTGTCCTACTACTTTTGGCGGTCCTTGAACTCACCGTAGTTTGTTTACATGTATAACTTTCTCCGACTTTCTAGGACAGGGGTCGGCAACCCGCGGCTCTAGAGCTGCATGCTGCTCTTTAGCGCCGCCCTAGTGGCTCTCTGGAGCTTTTTCAAAAATGTATGAAAAATGGAAAAAGATGAGGGGAAAAAAAAAAGTTTTTGTTTTAATATGGTTTGTGTAGGAGGACAAACATGACACAAACCTCCCTAATTGTTATAAAGCACACTGTTTATATTAAACATGCTTCACTGACTGGAGTATTTGGCGAGCGCCGTTTTGTCCTACTAATTTTGGCGGTCTATGAACTCACCGTAGTTTGTTTACATGTATAACTTTCTCCGACTTTCTAGGACAGGGGTCGGCAACCCGCGGCTCTAGAGCTGCATGCTGCTCTTTAGCGCCGCCCTAGTGGCTCTCTGGAGCTTTTTCAAAAATGTATGAAAAATGGAAAAAAATTAGGGGAAAAAAAAAAGTTTTTGTTTTAATATGGTTTCTGTAGGAGGACAAACATGACACAAACCTCCCTAATTGTTATAAAGCACACTGTTTGTATTAAACATGCTTCACTGATTGGAGTATTTGGCGAGCGCCGTTTTGTCCTACTAATTTTGGCGGTCCTTGAACTCACCGTAGTTTGTTTACATGTATAACTTTCTCCGACTTTCTAGGACAGGGGTCGGCAACCCGCGGCTCTAGAGCTGCATGCTGCTCTTTAGCGCCGCCCTAGTGGCTCTCTGGAGCTTTTTCAAAAATGTATGAAAAATGGAAAAAAATGAGGGGAAAAAAAAAAGTTTTTGTTTCAATATGGTTTGTGTAGGAGGACAAACATGACACAAACCTCCCTAATTGTTATAAAGCACACTGTTTATATTAAACATGCTTCACTGACTGGAGTATTTGGCGAGCGCCGTTTTGTCCTACTAATTTTGGCGGTCCTTGAACTCACCGTAGTTTGTTTACATGTATAACTTTCTCCGACTTTCTAGGACAGCGGTCGACAACCCGCGGCTCTAGAGCTGCATGCTGCTCTTTAGCGCCGCCCTAGTGGCTCTCTGGAGCTTTTTCAAAAATGTATGAAAAATGGAAAAAGATGAGGGGGAAAAATATATTTTTTGTGTTAATATGGTTTCTGTAGGAGGACAAACATGACACAAACCTCCCTAATTGTTATAAAGCACACTGTTTGTATTAAACATGCTTCACTGATTCGAGTATTTGGCGAGCGCCGTTTTGTTCTACTAATTTTCGCGGTCCTTGAACTCACCGTAGTTTGTTTACATGTATAACTTTCTCCGACTTTCTAGGACGTGTTTTATGCCACTTCTTTTTCTGTCTCATTTTGTCCACCAAACTTTTAACGTTGTGCGTGAATGCACAAAGGTGAGTTTTGTTGATGTTATTGACTTGTGTGGAGTGCTAATCAGACATGTTTGGTCACTGCATGACTGCAAGCTAATCGATGCTAACATGCTATTTAGGCGAGCTATATGTACATATTGCATCATTATGCCTTATTTGTAGGTATATTTGAGGTCATTTAGTTTCCTTTAAGTCCTCTTAATTCAATTTATATCTCATGACACACTATCTGTATGTAATATGGCTTTTAATTTTTTGCGGCTCCAGACAGTTTTTTTTTGTTGTATTTTTGGTTCAATATGGCTCTTTCAACATTTTGGGTTGCCGACCCCTGCTCTACACCGTGGGCTTTATATTCAATACAGTGCAATGATTCAAAGAGGACATCAACTATGTCCCTGTAGTGGAGTCTGCATATTACTAACGTATTTTCCGGACTATAAGGCACACTTAAAATCCTTTTTCCCCCCTCAAAACTCGACAGTGCGCCTTATAACATAATGTAAGGAATAATTTTGGTTTCACTTACCGACCTCAAAGCAATTTTATTTGGTACTAGGTGTAATGATAAGTGTGACCAGTAGATGGCAGTCAAACACAAGAGATACGTGTAGACTGCAATATAAGTGGCAATATGACTCAAGTAAACAACACCAACATTTTATATGTTCCATTGAAAATATAGAACATTACACACGGCGCTCAAAAAATCTATCAAAATGTTTTAGTACGACTTTGGTAAGCTATGAAGCCACACCGCTTGATGTGCTTCAACATAGGACAGGGGTGTCCAAAGTGCGGCCCGCAGCTAATTGTTTACCGGCCCGCCACACATTCTGCAAAAATTGCAAAATTGATAGTAATGCAAAAATTAAAAAAAAACATTTTAAAAAGTGGAATGAGGTGAAATCTAACGAGAAAAAGTTGCAATGTTGACACAAAGCTGCCATGCAGGCTGTTTTTTTTCTTCTTTTGTCTTTCTTTATTTTTCTTTTTTTTTGCTATGCTCCAAAAAAAAAAAAAAGACAAAAAAATCTATGTTATAATGAATTATTGACCTATTCATGGCTCCAATTACTTCAAAAATGTCACTTTAAAATGTTTTATGTGGAAAAATTATTGCATATATTCTGTGGTTGCCATATAAAAACATCAAAGATTTCTTTGACAAAAGAGCATAAACACAAACAAAATAATAGTTCAATTCAATAGTGTCCGCATGTACCCTGTATAAAGGACTCCCACATGATTTAGGGCTATATAAATAAACATTGATTGATTGATTGATTGAAATGTAAAATCGACAGATATATCTGAAGTTGATCTTGTAACTTAAGTGTTGAAAGTAAAAAAAAATCCAATAAAAATGTATCACTTTATGAGTGGGGGACCTTTTGGATCCCAAACATATTTAGTGGGATTTTATTAATATTTTCACTAATTTCTCAAATATATTAGAGAATTAAAATCAATGGTGTCCTGCATTATTGATCTTGTAGAGCTGTAATTACTAAATACTGCATATTTCCAGTTTTACTATAACAAACAAAGTTTTCTTTGACAGCAAAGCCATAAAACCTATTTTTTTTTTAAAAAACTTTTTATCAACTTGAAGTTGATATAGAGATTTACTGTAAGCGTTAAATTAAAAATAATAATAATAATTTGACTTATTTTTTACGTTTTAATGACCGAGACCCTTTATGATCCCCGGGATCCCTAAAGGTTAAAAAAAAAATCCATATATTTTGTTATGGTTTGAAAATGAAAAATATCAAAATGGCCCCCGCATGCTTAAATTTTTCCGTGTGCGGCCCTCAGTGGAAAAAGTTTGGACACCCCTGACATAGGAGTATTATTATGGTGGGTGTATAAGGTAAGACATATTATCTGGCGTTTTGTTTTCGCAATATTATGCAAAAGCAACTTCTCTTACCTTCTGGTACCTGCTGATCTGTATTTGGGATCTGCATAAGTCCTGAAAAATTGCGTGCGTCCGCCTTTATAGTCGATAAGCTTCTTCTTTTTCTCTATCTTCTTGTAATGGGACATTCATCCTCGACTGTTGCCATTTCTAATATAAAGTAGTGTAAAGTTCTTACTTATATCTGTCAGTAAACTCACCAGGAAAGCACTAAAACATACCGGTGTAGTGAGTTTGAATTATTCACCCAAGGAACTTTAGTTATAGGAGAGTTCCGGTCGGACGGTTTTTCACCCCTGCATCACCATGCGACCGCGTCGTCACAATTTGAGGTGTAAAAATTTTGTTTTTTCATGACATTTCATCTTTTGCCTTCACTGGAAATTTTGCGCCACACCACAATGTTGTGCCCTATGACATCTGCCTAGCAACAAGCAATACGAAGTATCTGAAAAATTATACCCATCTATGTTGCTACTTAAACTCTATTTGAGGTGAAAAATTTTGTTTTTTCATGACAATTCATCTTTTGGCTTCACTGGAAATTTTGTGCCACCCCACAACGCTGTGCCCTATGAAATCTGCTTAGCAAATAGAAAGAAAGTGTCTGAGAAATTCTATTCATCGTTGCTGCTTGAATTCTATAGTTGTGTAAAAATATTTTTTTCCTGACCATCGAGTTTTTTTTGTCTTCATTGGTAATTTTATGACACACCGCAACTGTGCCTTATGAAATCTGCCTAGCAACAAGCAAGAAAAAGTATCTGAGAAATTATATCCTTATAAATGTTTGTCCTCTCATGACTATTAAGTATAGTTTTGGTTTTCATTGGGAAATTCCCTGCCACCCTACAATGTTGTGCTGTATGAAATCTGCCTAGCAACAATCAGGAAAAAGTATGCCAGCAGTTTTATTTTGCTACTTAAATTATAATTGAGGTGTAAAAATATTGAGCTTTTTTGTCTTTATTTGAAATTTTGCGCCACCCACACAATGTTGTGCTGTATGAATCTGCCTAGCAACAAGCAATATAAATTATCTGAGAAATTCTAAACATCTATGTTGCTGCTTAAATTCTATTTTAGATGTAAATATAACAGTTTTTGACGACCTTTTTTTGTCATTTGAAATTTTGCGACGCCCCACAATTGTGTGCCCTCTGAAATCTGCCTAGCAACCATCTATATAAACTATCCAATAATTTCTACCCATCTATGTTGCTGCTTAAACTCTATATTAGGTGTAAAAATAACAGTTTTTGATGACCCGGAGTTTTTTTGGCTTCACTGGAAAGTTTGTGCCACCCCACAATGCTGTGCCCTATGAAATCTGCTTAGCAACAAGCAAGAAAAAGTATCTGAAAAATTCTATCCTTATACATTTTTGTCCTTTCATGACTATAACTTCTATATAATGAGTTTTGGTTTTCATTTGAAATTCCCTGCCACCCCACAATGTTGTGCTGTATGAAATCTGCCTAGCACAAGCAAGAAAAAGTATGCCAGCAGTTTTATTTTGCTACTTAAATTATATTTGAGGTGTAAAAATATTGAGCTTTTTTGTCATTTGAAATTTTGCGCCACCCCCACAATTGTGTGCCCTCTGTAATCTGCCCAGCAACCATCTATATAAACTATCTAAGAATTTCTACCCATCTATGTTTCTGCTTAAACTCTATATAAGGTGTAAAAATAACAGTTTTTAATGACCTGGAGTTTTTTTTGGCTTCACTGGAAATTTTGCGCCACCCCCCCAATGCTGTGCCCTATGAAATCTGCTTAGCAACAAGCAAGAACAAATATCTGAAAAATTCTATCCTTATACATTTTTATCCTTTCAAGACTATAACTTCTTATATAATGAGTTTTGGTTTTCATTTGAATTCCCCGCCACCCCACAATGTTGTGCTGTATGAAATCTGCCTTGCAAAAAGCAGGAAAAAGTATGCCAGCAGTTTTATTCTGCTACTTAAATTTTAATTGAGGTGTAAAAATATTGAGCTTTTTTGTCTTTATTTGAAATTTTGCGCCACCCCACAATGTTGTGCTGTATGAAATCTGCCTAAAAACAAGCAATACAAATTATCTGAGAAATTCTAAACATCTATGTTGCTGCTTAAATTCTATTTCAGGTGTAAAAAAAAAACGTGTTTGATGACCTGGAGTTTTTTTGGCTTCACTGGAAATTTTGCGCAACCCCACAATGCTGTGCCCTATGAAATCTGCTTAGCAACAAGCAAGAAAAAGTATCTGAAAAATTATATCCTTATAAATGTTTGTCCATTCATGACTATAACTTCTTATATAATGAGTTTTGGTTTTCATCTGAATTTCCCTGCCACCCTACAATGTTGTGCTGTATGAAATCTGCCTAGCAACAAGCAAGAAAAAGTATGCCAGCAGTTTTATTTTGCTCTTTAAATTATATTTGAGGTGTAAAAATATTGAGCTTTTTTGTAATTAAAATTTTGCGCCACCCCACAATTGTGTGCCCTCTGAAATCTGCCTAGCAACCATCAATATAAAATATCTAAGAATTTCTACCCATCTATGTTGCTGCTTAAACTCTATATTAGGTGTAAAAATAACAGTTTTTGATGACCCGGCGTTTTTTTGGCTTCACTGGAAAGTTTGTGCCACCCCACAATGCTGTGCCCTATGAAATCTGCTTAGCAACAAGCAAGAACAAATATCTGAAAAATTCTATCCTTATACATTTTTATCCTTTCATGACTATAACTTCTTATATAATGAGTTTTGGTTTTCATTTGAAATTCCCTGCCACCCCACAATGTTGTGCTGTATGAAATCTGCCTAGCAACAAGCAAGAAAAAGTATGCCAGCAGTTTTATTTTGCTACTTAAATTATATTTGAGGTGTAAAAATATTGAGCTTTTTTGTCATTTGAAATTTTGCGCCACCCCACAATTGTGTGCCCTCTGTAATCTGACTAGCAACCATCTATATAAACTATCTAAGAATTTCTACCCATCTATGTTGCTGCTTAAACTCTATATAAGGTGTAAAAATAACAGTTTTTAATGACCTGGAGTTTTTTTTGGCTTCACTGGAAATTTTGCGCCACCCCCCAATGCTGTGCCCTATGAAATCTGCCTGGCAACAAGCAAGAAAACGTATCCAATCAATTCTGTACATTGGTGTGGCCGCTTAAATTCCATTCTATTCTATAAAGTGTAAAAAAGGTGTGTTTGTTTCAAGTTGAGTGTGTGTTGAATCCAAAGTCCGTGTGCACTAATCGGCAGTGACAAGCAAGACACAGTCAAGTCTGTAAAAATGAAATATTTTAATTGGTGGTTTGAGGATGATGATGATTCATTGCTGCAATCAAAAGAACCAGAGCCCAGAATGATGCGTACACAAGAAGCCGCAGACAGACGGCAAAAAAAAACAAAAAACCCCCCCAGTCTCAATCACACTCTTCTACACAGATTTGAAAAAATAAAAATAATATAAAAATACCAGGATAGCCACACTTGGATCGCTTTACTGTCACGATGGAAACTCCTGTTAAGACATTATTCTGGAATCATTTCAGTGAAATGTGGATATTTTCACAGAAGGGTTGGCATGACGATGATGTCATGCGGAGCTGCACTCTGTGACGCACAATTGGAAGTTAATACAAAACATAAAAAAAAAAATCTAAAAAAATTCCACTCTCCCTACCACCTGCCCCCCCCCAAACTCTAGCCGCCATTTTCCCTTTGGGTTCTATTGCATTTTCATGGAAATCTGGAGAAAAAGCAGCATATTGTGTGTCACAGCTCGGCACAGGCGGATGCAGAGTGATGTGAAAGTAACGTGACACTACATTCAGTGCCATGAAAACGTGCCATATTGTCTCTTTGCCACTTCTACATCCTCTTCTACCTCGTTCATGCCCGATGCTTTCGCTTTTGTTTGAAGCCGGGGTTGGGTTTTGACAGCTCACATGTCGTACGGTATTTCTTTAGTGATGAAATGAGATCTTTTTATGTCACAAAAGTATTAAGTTGTCGATATTTGAGCCAACTGATTGTTACACGGTGGTACAAGTACTACTACTACTACTGCTGTTGTTACACAAAAAGCTACTGTACTTACTCAAAGATGGCAAGTCGAGGTAGAAAACAAAATATTATATTTAAAATATAATTTTAATTTTGTGCTTGGGGTAACGTGAAAATATTAACACACACACACAAATCTACTTACTGTAAATTCCAGACTATAAGCCGCTACTTTTTTCCCCCAGACGCTTCGAGCCCTGCGGCTTACAAAACGGCGCTGCTAATGTATGGATTTTTCTTCGCCGACGGCCATAATGCGAATAGTTTTCGTAAAATCCAAACAAAGACACTGAAAAGGCGTGCTATCGCATCGTAACCAAGCCAGTGTCGTTAGCATTAGCTAGTACGCTAACGTGTTTACGAGTGTCTGTGTTAGTATTATTGACTTAAAATGGCATTCTTTTTGAATTGTTCACCGTGGAGTCTGTTTAGCTGATTGGAGAGCTAAACAGAGGTCCATGACGAGGGCTTCTGTTTTGTTCGCTCAGCCGTTTTACTGCCGTGTTACAGAGACCGTTTGAAAACAATTAAATACACATTTACACAATTTTTCGTACGTATGTATATGCAGCTTATAGTCGGGTGCTGCTAAAATATGGAAAAATATTTTTTCTTCTAAAATTTAGTCGGTGCGGCTTATATTCCGGGGCGCTCTATAGTCCGGACAATACAGTGATATAGACCAACAAATTACATACAGTTTTTTAAATTCTATTTTTCTTTATCAACTGGTTCCAGGTAAAGTATTTGGCGTGTTAAATACAAATATATGAAGTCGATTTTTGTGTTTAAATATTTTCCCGTAATAATATTCCAACGCCAACTTTAACCGCGTAATTAATTTTTGTTACGTAATTTTTTGTCGCGTTCGATAATACAAAAATATTCCGTTTCATTCTTTTTGATTTGTAATTTCCGGGGTCATCTGGACCAAAACAATTACATCGTTAGCACTGGATGACAACTTATTTTTTGAGAGAGCAGAAACTTAGTATTTTACAAAAGTTAGATACTGAACAATACCTTGACAAATGAGTTGTACAGTACAGTACAGTACAGTACAGTACAGTACAGTACAGTAGATCCCTGCTATTACATTCCAAGACCAAAAAACAAAAATAAAAATGCCCCATTTCTGATACCTTAACCCAGGGGGTGTCCAAATGTGGCCCGGGGGGGCCATTTGTGGTATGCAGCATATTGTGAAAATAAAACAAAACCATAAAATACGCTACAACATAAAGCTGACACAAATTTTTGTTTTTAATTATAAATTAGATTTTTAGTATTTCCTTTTTTACAAAAAAAAAATCAAAAAAAATCAAAATGGCCCCTCTTGCATAATTTGACTTTTCAGTATGTTAACCCCTTCAATAAAAATAAAAAAATATTAAAACACATTTTAAATCCGTACATTTTTGTCAAAGCATCTTCCTGCTGGAAAATGTTGCCTTGGGGAAAAAATTAATTCATAGCCATTTTCCGCCAACACACTTTTTTTAAGTAACCCCATTCATTTAAAGCAGACAAAATTAATCATTATTAATTAAGTAAGCTGGGATCTACTGCACTTCAAGGGTGGGACGTCGCCTATATAGACAATCTTTGGCTAGGGTACAACATTTCTACACCTGTTTGCGAAGTCAAATGATTACAATCAAAAAACATTGTGAATAACAGATTTTTTTTTTTTTTTTAGCAAATCAATTAGCTTTAAAACAATTCAATGTTTTTAGTTAGCATGTGTTAGCAACCACGGCTACTAATTCCAGAAAATTAAGCTCAATTCATTCCATACAGAAAGTAAAATAAAACACTCTTTTTTAAAAAAACAACCAAAATGTCTTAATAATTATTAATATTTGTTTAAAAGTAATGTTTAAATGTAAAAAAATAACTACATAACGCTTACTGTTTGGTACCAAATTTGAGCCAACACACCAGTAAGAGGGGTCACCATCAGAACCCAACCCTGTGTTGACATTTTGGGGGAGGATTCCAACAAAAACAAACAAATAAATAAAGGATGAGAGTACTTTGAAGGAGGGAATGAGTATCGGCTGCAAGGGTGAACACCACCACCAAAAAAATAAAAATAGCGTTGTAATTAGTGGTGAAAATGTCAGTCATCCAGTCAAGCCCACTATTTACAAAGGCCTACATTGTATTTACACACACGCTCACCCATGCACAAATAGTCAAGAAAAATGACTTTTTAATGCAGTTTTTTTTTTTTTTTTTTTTTTACTGGCGACGCAAACCAGGGTTTCCCAAACTTAGTCAATTAGGAGCTTCTTGGCTCAATTTGGACAAATGTTTAGCTCCCTAAATGTGCCTAAAATGGCACAAAAAGAGTCACATTTTGTCCCCCCTGACAAAAATATCCCATTTAAAATGATTAATAACAACCATGTACAGTAAACCCTCGTTTATTGCTGTTAATTGGTAAGTGAGGAGGAATTATTAATCATAGATTTTTTATACCTACACCTTAAAAACCTTTTTAAGACCTTCTAAATACAGTTTTAACATTGCGAGAGCCCTCTAGACATGAAACAACACCCTTTAGTCGCATTTAATACAATATAGTAACGCTGTCTGAGGCTCAGCCAATCAGTGGCCACGATACTCAACAACATGCTCTGTTTGGTTTGGTCTCCTTTACTGGCCGATATGACGATCATTAATATTTGTAGCTCATTTAGCTTGATTGCTTAATTGAGTTGGCACTACTTTTGCCCATACAAAGCATGCAGCAAAAATGTCTCCTCATATACTGCAAGGGATGAAATACAAAGTGTTTAATAATAATAATGTGTGTGTTCAACATTTTTTGAGAGTGTTTGCACGTAAAAAAAAAAATAAAAAAATAAATAAAAATGGAATAAACAATCTACGGAGCCCCTAAAGGGACACGGGGAAAAACACATTTTTTTATACATTTCATTTTTTGTAGACATGTATCTCGTGTGCACGAGAAACTTTTTATAAAGTTATAAAAAATAATAATAATAATTAATAATTATTTTTTTTTGTAGACATGTATCTCGTGTGCACGAGAAACTTTTTATAATGTTATAAAAAAAATTAAAATAATAATTAATAACTTTTTATTTTTTTAGACATGTATCTCGTGCGCACGAGAAACTATCTTGTGCACACGAGATACATGTCTAAAAAAAAAAAAAATAAATAAAAAATTATAATTTTTTAAATATTTTTTTATAACTTCATAAAATGTTTCTCTTGCGCACGAGATACATGTCTAAAAAAATAAAAAAATAAATGATAAAAAATTCCCCCATGTCCCTTTAGGGGCTCCGTAACAATCCTTCTAATACAGTTAATATTTTCTATGCATATTTGGTTTATAAAGAAAAAAATAAATAATAATACAAATAAAAAGGTTTAACTTGTTTTAAGAGGACAAAATGCCCAAGCCAATCATTGATTGATGTGAAGGCAAAATAATAAAAATAATGATAATAACCCTCTTTGGAATGTATTTAATAGAAATCTGTTTGAGGTTTTTGATTAAAAAAATAAAATAAAATAAAAAACGTGTTATGTTTGATTACAGGTATAGTACAGGCCAAAAGTTTGGACACACCTTCTCCTCATTCAACGCATTTTCTTTACTTTCATGACTATTTATATTGTAGATTGTCCCTGAAGGCATCACAACTATGAATGTGGAGTTATGTACTTAACAAAAAAAGGTGAAATAACTTAAGACATGTTTTATATTCTAGTTTCTTCCAATTAGCCACCCTTTGCTCCGATTACTGCCTTGCACACTCTCGGCATTCTCTGGATGAGCTTCAAGAGGTGGTCGCCTGAAATGGTTTTCACTTCACAGGTGTGCCTTATCAGGGTTGATGAGTGGAATTTCTTGGGGTTTGGGACCATCAGGGTGTGTTGAGAATGAGAAGGTTTGGCCTATACTGTATATTTCCAGTTAAATAAAAAGATTGACTTATTCACAGTGAAAAAACAAAAATACATTAACATATCATACTTTTAGAGCAGTTTTTTTGGGAAGCGGACATTTTTTTGTCCCCAGGGGATTGTAGTGTGAGTTTTAAATCTGACACTGTATTTCCACGCACACACACGCACAAACCCAAACGGGTCCGCGATGTAAACAAAACAGGTTATTTGATACCTTTCAAATGGGTTGGATGTATTTTTGAAAAGATTGCTTTTAAGGGGAAGAAAACATTTATATGTTTTTGAGCAGTATTTTTGGAAGCTGACTTTTTTTGGTCCCGAGGACTTTTGAATTTGACACAGTGGAACAAAAGGGACTAAAATAGTGTAACCTATTTTTATGGGCTTGTCTCTTTGTAGTTATAGTCCAGCGGGTCCTCGCCTTTCTTCCACATAAATCAGAAGACGGCAGCAAGATGAAAGAAGTCTTCGTGCTTTACTGACAAGACGAAGCTCCGGCTAACTTAGATGGAGCTAGCTGACTCTCCGAACTTTACGGTAATTATTAGACGTCTTTCTTTTGCGGGACATTGATCCCACCGCTGCCACCAATGTAACTGAGGGTTTATATATGTCGCCTATACTGTATAAAACTACAAAATAACAAACTCCAGTTTTACACCAGGACCACTTTATTTCCTTTTCTTTTCAAAACCTTCCGCTCCACGCCAACGTGTCACCATTTCCGCTCTTGGCTCCTTCAAAATAAGAGCTCAAGGCATATACTGTAGAACAGTGGTCCCCAACCTTTTTGTAGCTGCGGACCGGTCAACGCTTGAAAATTTGTCCCATTCGGGTATGGTATTTTTTTATTTATTTATTTATTTTTTTGGTCATAAAGAAAAACAATCATGTGTGCTTACGGACTGTATCCCTGCAGACTGTATTGATCTATATTGATATATATTGTATATATTGTGTTTTTTATGTTGATTTAATAAAACATTTTTTTTTATTAATAAAAACATTTTTTTTAATTTTTTTTAATTTCTTGTGCGGCCTGGTACCAATCGGTCCACGGACCGGTACCGGGCCGCACAAGAAATAATTTAAAAAAATAAAAAAATAAAAAATAAATACATTTTTTACCAATCGTGGACCGATTTTTTTATTTATTTATTTACCGCATAAAAAAATAAAAAAACATTTATTTTTTATTTTTTTAAATGTCTTGGTACGAGGCCGCACAAGAAATAAAAAAAAATAAAAAAATGTTTTTATTAATTAATTATTTTTTTTAATTAAATCAACATAAAAAACACAATATATACAATATATATCAATATAGATCAATACAGTCTGCAGGGATACAGTCCGTAAGCACACATGATTGTTTTTCTTTATGACCAAAAAAATAAAAAAATAAATAAAAAAATACCATACCCCCCGGTCCGTGGGACAAATTTTCAAGCGTTGACCGGTCCGCAGCTACAAAAAGGTTGGGGACCATCCGTGGACCGATTGGTATGTGAAATAACTTTTATATACCAATCGGTCCACGGACCGGTAGCGGTCCGTGACTATTTGTCAATATTCAGTGTTTTATCGTTCATAGAAAAATTTAAAATTCCATTCCGTTTTTTAAGGCGGTCTGTCATAATGTTTTTAGCATTCAATCAGACATTATTGTGAGGTTTTGTATTAGTGTTCCTAAAAATCAGATGTATACCGGCCCCCAGACACCTTTTTTTCCTCAAAATTTGCCCCCCCCGAGTCAAAATAATTGTGTTATAACAGCTTATAACAAGAACTTAACATCACAAAGAGGCAAGCCCATAAAAATAGGTTACAATAGTACAAATAATAATAATCCTTGTTGTGGAAAACTGAGTTATGTCATATTAATGGGTTGAAATAAGTAAAAATAAAAATTATATATAAAATATGATAAAAAAGCGGACATTTTTGTCATTGGGGTCAACATGTGAGTATATTTTAAGGAGCTCTTCTTTAAGCACATTTTCCCGTCATTTTAGCCCCTAAATTTGGATTTTGAGATGACAAAAGTTTGGAGAAACCCTAAAGACCTCGTCCGAAGCTGTCAAACGGCGGCCAAACTCTCGTATGACAGCTTTTTTTTTGTTGTTTTTTGTTCCCCTCTCGAAGGAGGACGACGTGTAAATGCCACCTGCTAAATTAAGGGTCTGTTATTGCCATGGTGACCGCTTCTTACCCAGCGTTTGTCGGCTCGCTCCGAGCGTACTCCGCCTGACTTTCGACGCCTCGGCACCGAACCTGTGTGAGATCCGGTAATTGGCTGTCAAAGTCTGCCAGGTGTGAAGGGAAGAAGCGAATGGCTGTGGAGCAACAGGCGCTCTGGAGGGTGGGGGGGGGGGGGCTGCACCCACCAAGGCTTCAGTAATGGCTATGGTCCGATATACACCAATGTTTTAACAGGGGCGGGGGGGGGGGGGGGGGGGGGAAGTGAAGAAGTGGAGGAATCTTCAGGCAGCAATGTTGGTCTCAGGGTTTTTTTTTTTTTTTTTTTACAATTCTGCTTTTAAAAAAAAGCATAAAGACAGGAAAAGCTAAATCCTCTTCAAAGTGTCCAGGAAGTAGACCGATCCTTCGCCCGAGGAGAAGAAAGGAGAACGTCGGCATAAAAATAACCCTCTAATGAAGACAGGAGACAGAGAGGGACCCAGCAGGGGGGGCGGAAATATGGGCGAGCCCTGGTTGTCATGGCAACAGTTAAAGACCGAGGGAGGGGTCTTTTCGGCGACACTTTAAATGCAAAATAGTCTTTTTTTTTTTTGGCGGGCTTTGTCAGCGAAGTTCCGCCGCTACCAGCGGTTGATGATCTGGTTCATGTAGTCCTCAGTGGGGAGTCGACTGCTCACGCCGCCGCCCGTCTCCTCCGTCCTGCCTCCCGCCGCCGCCGCCGCCGCCTCCTCCTCCTCCTCGCCGTTGTCAGACAAGGGGCCGGCGGTCTGGCGGCCGCGCGAGGGCCACAGGCTGAGGCCCAGGCCCTGGTGGCTCTGCTGCATGTGGTTCTTCATGCGCTGCAGCCGCCGCTCCTGCTGCCGCGTGTACTGGTAGCGCTGCTGGAAGAGGTCGCGGGCGTAGTCGTACAGCTCCATGTCCAGCTCGTTCAGCTCCTCGATGCGCTGGACCTGGGGAGGAGACAGTGAACGCTCATCACTTGGGACACTGGGACATAGGCGCCGATCCCGCGGGTGTATATATATATATATATATATATATATATATATATATATATATATATATATATATATATATATATATATATATATATATATATATATATATACACTACCGTTCAAAAGTTTGGGGTCACATTGAAATGTCCTTATTTTGGAAGGAAAAGCACTGTACTTTTCAATGAAGATAACTTTAAACTAGTCTTAACTTTAAAGAAATACACTCTATACATTGCTAATGTGGTAAATGACTATTCTAGTCGCAAATGTCTGGTTTTTGGTGCAATATCTACATAGGTGTATAGAGGCCCATTTCCAGCAACTATCACTCCAGTGTTCTAATGGTACAATGTGTTTGCTCTTTGGCTCAGAAGGCTAATTGATGATTAGAAAACCCTTGTGCAATTATGTTCACACATCTGAAAACAGTTTAGCTCGTTACAGAAGCTACAAAACTGACCTTCCTTTGAGCAGATTGAGTTTCTGGAGCATCACATTTGTGGGGTCAATTAAACGCTCAAAATGGCCGGAAAAAGAGAACTTTCATCTGAAACTCGACAGTCTATTCTTGTTCTTAGAAATGAAGGCTATTCCACAAAATTGTTTGGGTGACCCCAAACTTTTGAACGGTAGTGTATATATATATATATATGTATATACATCCTGAAAATATACAAACAAAACTGTGTTTGGATAATTGATACTTCAAACTTGCATAAATAAATCTTAAGGAACATAACATAACTTGGCTTCTGAGAGCTTCAAAATGTAATGAATAAAATGCTAAAGTTGTTGATAAACAAGCAATTATTTTAATATTTAAATATGGTCATTTTAAATGAATTATTATGATAATTTAAAATTAATTATTTCAAATATGTTTATTTTAATGTATAATTCTATGGCTGGATGTAATAAGGAGTCAGAAAAAATACAAATAAAAATACAATTAATTTTGATGTTTTTAGCAAAATATAGTAAAAATGTATTTAGTTTAAAAAAAAAAAAATTAATAAATATATTTATTTTTAGGTAAGATAAACATAATAATACAATTTATCTCTAGTCTGGATGATTTAGTTCTTGTCACCCGTCTTTTCCCCAAGGATGGCTCCATGAGCTGGGCAAACGCCTGGAGATGCCCTACGTCAACAACACGGTCGGCGGCCCGTCGGTGCGCAGCTCGTACATCGCCGCCCTCTACTTCACCCTCAGCAGCCTGACCAGCGTCGGCTTTGGCAACGTGTGCGCCAACACGGACGCCGAGAAGATCTTCTCCATCTGCACCATGCGCCTCGTATGGAATAACGTGATTGGGCAGGCACGCTGTTTATATCGTGGGAAAGCGGAGGTGAAAACAGGCTGTCCTCACTCAGGTCCGCATGGAGCTGGAGGGGGCGTGGCCTCCAGCTCCGACTGAAAATCGTGAGATTTTCGGGAGAATATCTGTCCCGGGAGGTTTTCGGGAGAGGCGCTGAATTTCGGGAGTCTCCCGGAAAATTCGGGAGGGTTGGCAAGTATGCGCATATGAAACTGGTGGGGTTCGGTACCTCCAACAAGGTTAAGAACCACTGCTCTAAAGGCTTAGTGGCCACATGCGTGGACAGCACCTTTTAGCTCTTATTTCCAAAATTGTGTACGCTAATGAATTGGGGTCTTATGGCCGCTTATGTGGACACTTATACTGCCATCTGGTGGTGTCAGAAGAGTATAACATACAATGGAATTTGGAAAAAAAAAGTGCAAAAATAAGAATGAGCATGTCACTAAACATGAAGTACACGTTTGTGTACTTATGGACTAAGTACCGTATTTTTCGGACTATAAGTCACAGTTTTTTTCATAGTTTGGCCGGGGGTGCGACTTATACTCAGGAGCGACTTATGAGGGAAATTATTAACACATTACCGTAAAATATCAAATAATATTATTTAGCTCATTCACGTAAGAGACTAGACGTAAAAGATTTCATGGGATTTAGCGATTAGGAGTGACAGATTGTTTGGTAAACGTATAGCATGTTCTATATGTTATAGTTATTTGAATGACTCTTACCATAATATGTTACGTTAACATACCAGACACGTTCTCAGTTGGTTATTTATGCCTCATATAACGTACACTTAGTCAGCCTGTTGTTCACTATTCTTTATTATCTAAAGGCCTTAGTGGCCACATGCGTGGACAGCACCTTTTAGCTCTTATTTCCAAAATTGTGTACACTACTGAATTGGGGTCTAATGGCCGCTTATGTGGACACTTATACTGCCATCTGGTGGTGTCAGAAGAGTATAAAATACAATGGAATTTGGAGAAAAAAAAAGTGCAAAAATAAGATTTAGCATGTCACTACACATGAAGTACATGTTTGTGTACTTATGGACTAAGTACATCAAATAAAAAGCAGATACTTAGTTTTTATTCTTATTGGGGTCCAATAAGCCCAAATAGCAAAGAGAAATAAAAAAAAGCATGTAAACAAACAGCTTGGGCCTTAAGAGGATAAGGCACGCTTAAAATCCTTTCATTTTCTCAAAAATCAGTGCACCTTATAACCTAATGGACGGAACAATTCTGGTTGTGCTTACCGACCTCGAAGCAATTTTATTTGGTACATGGTGTAATGGTAAGTGTGACCAGTAGATGGCAGTCACACAAAAGAGATACGTGTTGCAATATGACGATATATCATATGATATATATTGAGAATATAGAACATTACACACGGCGCTCAAAAATCTGTCGAAATGTTCTAGTACAACTTTGAAGCCACACCGCTTGATGGATGGTCGGCCCATTAAGGCTACCGTAGTCAGAGATACAAGTATTACTAAGGTGTGTGTATAAGGACCGCAAATTGGCACCCATTAGCAGACATATTATCCGTCTATTCTTGGTGTTGGGTTTATCAAATAAATTTCCCCCCAAAAATGCGACTTATACTCCAGTGCGACTTATATATGTTTTTTTCCTTCTTTATTATGCATTTTCGGCCAGTGCGACTTATACTCCGGAGCGACTTATACTCCGAAAAATACGGTACATCATATAAAAAGATGATTCTTAGTTTTTATTCTAATTAGGGTCCAATAAGCCCAATTAGCAAAGAGAGAGAAAAAAAGCATGTAAACAAACAGCTTGGGCCTTAAGAGGTTAATTCAAATACATTTTGAAAAATCAATCTTGTGGCGAGTTTGGTCAGTTTTACTTAATAATAATAAAGTCACACATCGTATAATCTATAACTAACAAAGCCTTACCAAGATTTCATTGTGCTTGATAATAAAGTAATGACATAATCCTCAAATACTTTGAACACACCGCACGCGAGCGAATGAAGGCCATACTTTCTCAACAGCCATACATGTCACACTAAGGGTGGCCGTAACGCCAACACTGTCATAAACATGTGCCATATAGTGAAATACATACAGTACATGTCATACTTGTCATACAAACCCCGTTTCCATATGAGTTGGGAAATTGTGTTAGATGTAAATATAAACGGAATACAATGATTTGCAAATCATTTTCAACCCATATTCAGTTGAATGTGCTACAAAGACAACATATTTGATGTTCAAACTGATAAACATTTTTTTTTTTTGCAAATAATCATTAACTTTAGAATTTGATGCCAGCAACACGTGACAAAGAAGTTGGGAAAGGTGGCAATAAATACTGATAAAGTTGAGGAATGCTCATCAAACACTTATTTGGAACATCCCACAGGTGAACAGGCAAATTGGGAACAGGTGGGTGCCATGATTGGGTATAAAAGTAGATTCCATGAAATGCTCAGTCATTCACAAACAAGGATGGGGCGAGGGTCACCACTTTGTCAACAAATGTGTGAGCAAATTGTTGAACAGTTTAAGAGAAACCTTTCTCAACCAGCTATTGCAAGGAATTTAGGGATTTCACCATCTACGCTCCGTAATATCATCAAAGGGTTCAGAGAATCTGGAGAAATCACTGCACGTAAGCAGCTAAGCCCGTGACCTTCGATCCCTAAGGCTGTACTGCATCAACAAGCGACATCAGTGTGTAAAGGATATCACCACATGGGCGCAGGAACACTTCAGAAACCCACTGTCAGTAACTACAGTTGGTCGCTACGTCTGTAAGTGCAAGTTAAAACTCTCCTATGCAAGGCGAAAACCGTTTATCAACAACACCCAGAAACGCCGTCGGCTTTGCTGGGCCTGAGCTCATCTAAGATGGACTGATACAAAGTGGAAAAGTGTTCTGTGGTCTGAAAAGTCCACATTTCAATTTTTTTTTGGAAACTGTGGACGTCGTGTCCTCCGGACCAAAGAGGAAAAGAACCATCCGGATTGTTATAAGCGCAAAGTTGAAAAGCCAGCATCTGTGATGGTATGGGGGTGTATTAGTGCCCAAGACATGGGTAATTTACACATCTGTGAAGGCGTCATCCAAGCAACGTTACCATGGACGCCCCTGCTTATTTCAGCAAGACAATGCCAAGCCACGTGTTACATCAACGTGGCTTCATAGTAAAAGAGTGCGGGTACTAGACTGGACTGCCTGTAGTCCAGACCCGTCTCCCATTGAAAATGTGTGGCGCATTATGAAGCCTAAAATACCACAACGGAGACCCCCGGACTGTTGAACAACTTCAGCTGTACATCAAGCAAGAATGGGAAAGAATTCCACCTGAGAAGCTAAAAAAATGTGTCTCCTTAGTTCCCAAACGTTTACTGAGTGTTGTTAAAAGGTAAGGCCATGTAACACAGTGGTGAACATGCCCTTTCCCAACTACTTTGGCACGTGTTGCAGCCATGAAATTCTAAGTTTATTACTATTTGCAAAAAAAAAATATTGTCTTTGTAGTGCATTCAATTGAATATGGGTTGAAAATGATTTGCAAATCATTGTATTCTGTTTATATTTACATCCAAGACAATTTCCCAACTCATATGGAAACGGGGTTTGTACATGCCACTAAGGGTGGCAGTATGAACAACGCCAACACTGTCATAAACATGTGCCATATAGTGAAACTAGTCCCCAGTCCAAAAAAAACATTTTTTTTTATAATATATGCATTTAAGGAACAAATACACATGGGGAAAAAAATAGAGACCAGGAACCGGAAATAGTATGTTTTTTAGCAAGTAGCTCAATGTTTTGGTTGGCACCACGAAGAAGTCGGCAACTTCCTAATTGTCTTTGCATAATCAATGTTGTGCTTTTTAACACCAGAACCTTTTAGAAGTTAGAATTTGAAAGCCAAAATGAGAAGGTATTCCTCCTTCTAAAGCGCACACCGCCTCCCACACACTTATTCTTTTAGCGACAATAACCGTCAAAGCTGCCGTGTTATTTCCTCTCATGTCTTCTGCTGAAGGTTTTGATGTACAAGTCAGTGCGCTATAGAACTTTCTTTTTTTTTTCCGCGGGAAAATAGACCTCAGAACTCCTACCGCGGGCCAATCAAAGGAGCATCTTTAAAGCGACGCTGCTATTTTTTTTTTTTGAACAGGGAGTCATGCCAAGTCGCTTCGCAGCATCACAAGACCGCCGTGTTCCCACTCAGGTTGCCGCGGACCACTCGGAGATGCCGGATGTAAAAGTAACAAACCGTAGCGTTGTCCAGGTCCACCCCCGCGGCCCGGGTGCTGTTGTACTGCATGAAGGGCCTGATGAAGCGCAAGCGGAAGGTGCGCTCGAACAGGAACTGGGTTTTCCTCTGGTACTCGGTCAGGCCGAAGAAGGCCATGTCTCGCAGGTTCTTCTTAGCCGACTCCAGGAGGAGCTGGGCCCGCTTCTTCTCGGGGACGGTGGACATGTTGTAGCAGCCCACCAGACTCAGGTCGGCCAACATGCGCACCTGGCAAAGGACACGGGACACACTTTATTATTAGTGGACGTGTTTATATGACACACAAAAGGCATGTTCATTTCTTTGCGTAATAATTACAGCACATGGATGGATGGATGGATTACAGCTAGGGATGTCCGATAATGGCTTTTTGCCGATATCCGATATTCCGATATTGTCCAACTCTTTAATTACCGATACCGATATCAACCGACACCGATATCAACCGATATATGCAGTCGTGGAATTAACACATTATTATGCCTAATTTGGACAACCATGTATGGCAGGGGTGTCAAACTCATTTTAGATGGGGGGCCACATGGAGAAAAATCTACTCCCAAGTGGGCCGGACTGGTAAAATCACGGCACGATAACTTAAAAATAAAGACAACTTCAGATTGTTTTATTCGTTTAAAAATAGAACAAGCACATTCTGAAATTGTACAAATCATAAAGTTGTTGTTTTTTTTACAATTACCTGTTGCGGTTAATAGTATATATACTTTTTTTGTCGTTATTTATATTTTCTGAATAAATTATGTGATAATGTTCATCAGTCAACTCATTGGTGTTCATTTTCAATCTATCAAGATAAAACAATTATATCAAAATCAAATTACAAGATTTTATTTATGCAGTTTGATCATTTTCCTCGACTGATGTACTAACATCATGAGGTTTATTTTGTACATATGTAGCATCATCTACAAAGATACAAAGAATTGCTATTGTGCCATCTAGTGGACACATTTAGAACAGCTGTTTCTTTCATTCAAAAATTTCAGGTTCATTTTTATACTTAGCAAACTCATCCCGCGGGCCGGATAAAACCTGTTCGCGGGCCTGATCCGGCCCTCGGGCCGTACGTTTGACACCCCTGATGTATGGTGAAGATAAGGAACTTTTTAAAAAATAAAATAAAATAAGATAACTAAATTAAAAACATTTTCTTGAATAAAAAAGAAAGTAAAACAATATAAAAACAGTTACATAGAAACTAGTAATGAATGAAAATGAGTAAAATTAACTGTTAAAGGTTAGTACTATTAGTGGACCAGCAGCACGCACAATCATGTGTGCTTACGGACTGTATCCCTTGCAGACTGTATTGATATATAATGTAGGAACCAGAATATTGATAACAGAAAGAAATGGGGGGAGGCAGGTTTTTTGGGTTGGTGCACTAATTGTAAGTGTATCTTGTGTTTTTTATGTTGATTTAATAAAAAATAAAAAAAAACCTGATACACATAATAAAAAAAACGATACCGATAATTTCCGATATTACATTTTAACGCATTTATCGGCCTGCCGATATTATCGGACATCCCTAATTACAGCACATCATGGAGGTTGAAAAAACAATCCAATCCAATCCAATCCAATCCAAATCAACTTTATTTATAAAGCACATTTGAAATTTACCACAGGGATAGCCAAAGTGCTGTACAATGGGCAGGTTAAAAGATGATACGAGAACCGAGCAAACACAACACAACACAAACAGAACACGATAAAAAATAAATAAATAAAATATATAAAATAAATAAAATAAAAATAAATAGAACATAAAAACATCAAAACAGGTTCACAGCAGGTGTATTATGGGGCGCCATAGCAGGATGGATATCACTCAGTGTTAAAAGCCATGGAATAAAAGTATGTTTTTAAGAGAGATTTGAAAACGGGAAGAGAGGAGGCCTGTCTAACACTCAGAGGTAGGTCGTTCCAGAGCTTGGGAGCAGCAGCGGCGAAAGCTCTGTCACCTCTAAGCTTCAGCCTTGTGTCAGGGACCGTCAATAATCCACTTTATTTATATAGCAGTGGCGCGCAGTCACTAGAGGCAGGGGAGGCACGGCCTCACCTGCCATCATGGAAAGAAAAAAAAAGTAAAAAAAATAATTAAATTGTTATATGTATCCAGTGATTATACTAAAGTTATTTTCCATTTAACTTCACCAGTTTTAGATTATTTTTATTTCTATTTTCACATTTGCCGACCAAATACTGAGAAGAGACGGTGCGGTGATCAGCAGCCAGTTGAGGCACGTCACTGCGTTGTGCCTCAACATGGATTGTGCGCAATGACTCGGCTAACTGCTGGCCTGCTGTGCAGTGAGACCGTATTGCTATATGAATTATATTATACATTTCCATAGTTTAGTTAGCTGAGGTATATAATGTACAGTGTATTTTGTCAACAACTGTATGTGTGTAACGTATTTCTTGTGCTGAGCGATCATAAATCTGCTGCGAAGACGCACTGTGAGAGGCTCGTCTCATAACCCCGCCTTCTGGTGCCAAGCACCTCCGCCGCAGAATGCACCGCCCGACGGGAGCGCCGCGGCCACACCAACCAAAGCCCACACCCAAACCCTCCACGTGCAAGACCGAATACACCCAAAAAAAGTCGCTTAACAAGAAGCCAAAAAGTGCAAAAACAACAATGCTCGCGCTGGAGGAGCTGCAAACGACCGCAGGGACACAACATTAGGTACACCTGCAGACTGAAGCACGGATTTCATATTTCATTCATTCACAACTCTTCCAACACGAACACCACTGTTCCCGCACTTATAAGTAAAGGTATGACCATAATAACGTTCTTTTTATTAAATGTGCTTTTTTGTGTGCTAAAGTTAGTAAGTGTAAAGTTAAAGTTAAGTTAAAGTACCAATGATTGTCACACACACACTAGGTGTGGTGAAATTTGTCCTCTGCATTTGACCCATCCCCTTGTTCACCCCCTGGGAGGTGAGGGGAGCAGTGGGCAGCAGCGGCGCCGCGCCCGGGAATAATTTTTGGTGATTTAACCCCCAATTCCAACCCTTGATGCTGAGTGCCAAGCAGGGAAGAATGCTGGTATGAGCATTGCACAACAATATCAAAAACAATATTCAAATATCATCCTTAGCTCCGCCAATGACTGAATAAAAACAAAAAATAAATAAATACGAAACCAGTATAAAAACAATATAAAAATAAATATGATTAAAAACGATTTTAAAGGGTAAAACCAATTAAAACAGTAAATATGAATCAAAAATTCAAAAAATACAGAGGACAACAGGGCAGAGGACCACACAACTCGCGTAGTGTTAAAAGCCAAAGAATAAAAGTGGGTCTTAAGACGAGACTTAAAGGCCTACTGAAATTAAAATTTCTTATTTAAACGGGGATAGCAGGTCCATTCTATTTGTCATACTTGATCATTTCGCGATATTGCCATATTTTTGCGGAAAGGATTTAGTAGAGAACATCGACGATAAAGTTCGCAACTTTTGGTTGCTGATAAAAAAAGCCTTGCCTGTACCGGAAGTAGCGTGACGTCACAGGTTGTGGAGCGCCTCACATCAGCACATTGTTTACTATCATGGCCACCAGCATAATTGGCCGTTACGCATGAGATGGCAAAAAACTTGATAGTATTAATATGTTCAAAACAAATCTTCTTATTAGTATTATATTTCATCTTTTTCTCGGGACATTACACTTTTTTTCTCTACTTTTCCAGTTGTTTTTTTAAAATTGTGTTTAGAGGGACAAGCGGTAGAAAATAGATCGATGGCCTTTGCAGTTATGATGCGTTCACTTGTTTGTCGTCTTCTTCGACTGCTGCTTCACTCTGACGCATACGGCTCGCTGTCGCCCCCTGCAGAGTGCAGGAAGTACTGCACGAAAGAGCCACTTCTCGTTTCATTATTTCGCCAATGTTTGGCAGGTGAAATTTAAAACCGTTGTTGGTCCGAATGTGTGACATTCTATACCGGACCCGGGAAAATTAAGGCCCGGGGGCCACATGCGGCCCGTTAAGCTTTTCAGTCTGGCCCGCCGGACATTTCCAAATCATGTTTTTAGATCTTTAAGACGGAAAGTGTAGCTGCCATTATGATGTGCAGTGATGTTTTCTAATGACCGTAAGTCTTGAACTATACAAAGTATTTCAATGGTTGGAATCTGCGCTTTTGCATGATATACTAGTTACTATGGTAATCTAATTAGTTACTATGGTAAGCTACGACACAGGAGCTGACGACTGCTGCATGAGAGGTTTACTGGCGACGCTTGATGACCTCATCAAACCGCCGCGAGCAGAGCATAACAACAACAAGAGTGTGTTGTTGCCGGTGCTGTAGCCTGGCTAACAAGCGAGCTCGGTGACTGACTAACGACACCATGTCTATGTTTGGTATGGTTTCCGCAGAGTGTTTCCAGAGTGTCAGCCTGAAATGCGGGTGTCAGGGACAGACGCGGAAGTACATTTGTACAACAAAGTTTTAAAACTTAGTGATATATCAGATGTATCAGATTGTAGGTGGGTTTATTGTATCCTTCGCGTTCATATTTCGCTGTGTTTGTTGCATTTTGCTTGATTGTAAAATATGTGGATGGAGAGGGGGTGTGACGTTCATATGTTGTCAATATTCAGTGTTTTATCGTTCATAGTTAATATTGTAAATCCCACATTCTTTATTTTCATGTACATTCTGGGTGTCTCATTCAGTAAAAAAAATTAAAATTCCATTCCGTTTTTTTAAGGCGGTCTGTCATAACGTTTTTAGTAGAGATGTCCGATAATATCGGGCTGCCGATATGATCGGCCGATAAATGCTTTAAAATGTAATATCGGTCTCGGTTTCAAAAAGTTAAATTTATGACTTTTTAAAACGCCGCTGTGTACATGACGGACATAGGGAGAAGTACAGAGCGCCATTAAACCTTAAAGGCACCGCCTTTGCGTGCTGGCCCAATCACATAATATCTATGGCTTTTCACACACACAAAAGTTAATGCAAGTCATACACTGAGGGTGTCCGTATAAATAACTTTAACACTGTTGCAAATATGCGCCACACTGTGAACCCACACCCAACAAGAATGACAAACACATTTCGGGAGAGAACATCCGCACCGTAACACAACATAAACACAACAGAACAAATACCCAGAACCCCTTGCAGCACTAACTCTTCCGGGACGCTACTATATACACCCCAACCCCGCCCACCTCAACCTCCTCATGCTCTCTCAGGGAGAGCATGTCCCAAATTCCAAGCTGCTGTTTTGAGGCATGTTAAAAAAAATAATGCACTTTGTGACTTCAATAATAAATATGAAGTCACAAATGTTGGCATTTTTTCCCATAACTTGAGTTGATTTATTTTGGAAAACCTTGTTACATTGTTTAATGCATCCAGCAGGGCATCACAACAAAATTAGGCATAATAATGTGTTAATTCCACGACTGTATATATCGGTATCGGTTGATATCGGAATCGGTAATTAAGAGTTGGATAATATCGGAATATCGGACATCGGCAAAAAAGCCATTATCGGACATCTCTAGTTTTTGGCATTCAATCAGACGTTATTGTGAGGTTTTGTATTAGTGTTCCTAAAAATCAGATACACTACCGTTCAAAAGTTTGGGGTCACATTGAAATGTCCTTATTTTTGAAGGAAAAGCACTGTACTTTTCAATGAAGATAACTTTAAACTAGTCTCAACTTTAAAGAAATACACTCTATACATTGCTAATGTGGTAAATAACTATTCCAGCTGCAAATGTCTGGTTTTTGGTGCAATATCTACATAGGTGTATAGAGGCCCATTTCCAGCAACTATCACTCCAGTGTTCTAATGGTACAATGTGTTTGCTCATTGGCTCAGAAGGCTAATTGATGATTAGAAAACCCTTGTGCAATCATGTTCACACATCTGAAAACAGCTTAGCTCGTTACAGGAGCTACAAAACTGACCTTCCTTTGAGCAGATGGAGTTTCTGGAGCATCACATTTGTGGGGTCAATTCAACGCTCAAAATGGCCAGAAAAAGAGAACTTTCATCTGAAACTCGACAGTCTATTCTTGTTCTTAGAAATGAAGGCTATTCCACAAAATTCTTTGGGTGACCCCAAACTTTTGAACGGTAGTGTATATACCGGCCCCCAGACACATTTTCTTCTCTAAATTTGTCCCCCCGAGTCAAAATAATTGCCCAGGCCTGTTCCATACGGAGCAAACACCGGTAATTCTCTCCTGTGCAAAAACATCAACAAAGAGTTGAGTTGCCCTATCAGTGAGATGTCTCAAAAAAGGCAAAACCAAAACAGACTTGTACTGACTTTTCCTGGGATGCAGTGAAAGTGGCTACAAGGAGGAACTGCACGCGCTCAGAAGTTTGCCCGCTGGCCATAAACACCTCCACCAATTCACACCTTCCTTTTTTTCTTCCTATCTCAGACTCCCACATAAATGTGTTGGCCAGCTTATCTCATCTCAGCCTGAGGGTGTTATTACTCAGGGTCCTGTGACTTATAAATGTGTGTTGCTCACACTCACACACACACACACACACACACACACACAAACACACACAGACGCACACATTTGAAGCATCCTGGCGGTCCAGCAGGTGCATGCATTAGTATGCAGCGCCTCTTCTCTACTGTATCCTGAATGCACACACTGATCTTTCCCTGCAAAGTGCTTCATCCTGGTCAGGGGGATCAGACCTCGCAGTAGACTCCTAATACATCCATCCATCCATTTTCTACCGCTTGTCCCTTTTGGAGTCGCGGGGGGTGCTGGGGCCTATCTCAGCTGCATTCGGGACAAGTGGCCACCTCATCGCAGGGCCAACACAGATAGACGGACAACATTCACACTCACATTCACACACTAGGGACCATTTTAGTGTTGCCAATCAAACTATCCCCAGGTGCATGTTTTTGGCGGTGGGAGGAAGCTGGAGTACCCGAAGGGAAGAACATGCAAACTCCTGGTGCATTGGCCAGGAATCGGACCCGGGTCTCCCGCGTGGCAGGCGAATATTCTACCACTCCAATGCACTCCTAATTCACACATCATACAGTATTCATGCCGACAAAGGCTAACGAAATGGTTCAAAATTTTAAAAAATGTATAGTTTTGGTTTAAACTTGATTTTAGTAAGCCAATTTGTGTTTGTAGCATTTTTGTGTACGTTTTTGTCCACAACAAGAAGTGCTATTGTACAAAAGCAGTGAAAATCGTAAATAAAAACACAATATTTGCAAATCCTTTTCAACGTATAGTCAATTGAATATACTGCAAATAAAAGATATTTAATGTTCGAATTAATAAAAATATTTTTTTTTTGTGCAAAATAATTAGTGATGTCCGATAATGGCTTTTTTGTTGATATCCGATATTCCGATATTGTCCAACTCTTAATTACGATTCCGATATCAACCGATACCGATACATACAGTCGTGGAATTAACACATTATTATGCCCAATTTTGCATTAAACAATGTAACAAGGTTTTCCAAAATAAATCAACTCAAGTTATGGAAAAAAAAATGCCATATTTATTATTGAAGTCACAAAGTGCATTATTTTTTTTAAACATGCCTCAAAACAGCAGCTTGGAATTTGGGACATGCTCTCCCGGAGAGAGCATGAGGAGGTTGAGGTGGGCGGGGTTGGAGTGTATATTGTAGCGTTCCGGAAGAGTTAGTGCTGCAAGGGGTTCTGGGTATTTGTTCTGTTGTGTTTATGTTGTGTTACGGTGCGGATGTTCTCCCAAAATGGGTTTGTCATTCTTGTTTGGTGTGGGTTCACAGTGTGGCGCATATTTGTAACAGTTTTAAAGTTGTTTATACGTCCACCCTCAGTGTGACCTGTATGGCTGTTGACCAAGTATGTATTGGATTCACTTGTGTGAAAAGCCGTAGATATCATGTGATTGGGCTGGCAGGCAAAGGCAGTGCCTTTAAGGCACGGATCCCAATATTGTTGTCTGGGTGGAAACCGGGAGAAATTCCGGAGAATGGTTGCCCCGGGAGATTTTCGGGAGGGGCAATGAAATTTGGGAGTCTCCCGGGAAAATCGGGAGGGTTGGCAAGTATGACTGGGAGACGCAACTGCTCTGTACTTCTCCCTACGTCCGTGTACCGCTCCGTACAGCGGCGTTTTAAAAAGTCATACATTTTACTTTTTGAAACCGATACCGATAATTTCCGATATTATATTTTAAAGCAGTTATCGGCCGATAATATCGGCAGTCCGATATTATCGGACATCTCTACAAATAATCATTAAAGGCCTACTGAAACCCACTACTACCGACCACGGAGTCTTATAGTTTATATATCAATGATGAAATCTTAACATTGCAACACATGCCAATACGGCCGGGTTTACTTATAAAGTGCAATTTTAAATTTCCCGCGAAACTTCCGGTTGAAAACGTCTATGTATGATGACGTATGCGCGTGACGTCAATGGTTGAAACGGAAGTATTCGGACACCATTGAATCCAATACAAAAAAGCTCTGTTTTCATCTCAAAATTCCACAGTATTCTGGACATCTGTGTTGGTGAATATTTTGCAATTTGTTTAATGAACAATGGAGACTGCAAAGAAGAAAGCTGTAGGTGGGATCGGTGTATTAGCGGCTGGCTGCAGCAACACAACCAGGAGGACTTTGACTTGGATAGCAGACGCGCTATCCGACGCTAGCCGCCGACCGCATTGATGATCGGGTGAAGTCCTTCGTCGCTCCGTCGATCGCTGGAACGCAGGTGAGCACGGGTGTTGATGAGCAGATGAGGGCCGGCTGGCGTAGGTGGAGCGCTAATGTTTTTATCATAGCTCAGTGAGGTCCCGTTGCTAAGTTAGCTTCAATGGCGTCGTTAGCAACAGCATTGTTAAGCTTCGCCAAGCTGGAAAGCATTAACCGTGTAGTTACATGTCCATGGTTTAGTAGTATTGTTGATTTTCTGTCTATCCTTCCAGTCAGGGGTTTATTTATTTTGTTTCTATCTGCATTTAAGCACGATGCTATCACGTTAGCTCCGTAGCTAAAGTGCTTCGCCGATGTATTGTCGTGGAGATAAAAGTTACTGTGAATGCCCATTTCGCGTTCTCGACTAATTTTCAAGAGGATATAGTATCCGAGGTGGTTTAAAATACAAATCTGTGATCCACAATAGAAAAAGAGAGTGTGGAATCCAATGAGCCCTTGTACCTAAGTTACGGTCAGAGCGAAAAAAGATGCGTCCTGCACTACACTCTAGTCCTTCACTCTCACGTTCCTCATCCACGAATCTTTCAAATTAATGGGGTAATCGTCGCTTTCTTGGTCCGAATCACTCTCGCTGCTGGTGTAAACAATGGGGAAATGTGAGGAGCCTTTCAACCTGTGACGTCACGCTACTTCCGGTACAGTCAAGGCTTTTTTTATCAGCGACCAAAAGTTGCGAACTTTATCGTCGATGTTCTCTACTAAATCCTTTCAGCAAAAATATGGCAATATCGCGAAATGATCAAGTATGACACATAGAATGGAATCTGCTATTCCCGTTTAAATAAAAAAATGTCATTTCAGTAGGCCTTTAATGTAGAATTTAATGGCAGTAACACATTGCAAAAAAGTTGGCACAGGGGCATTTTTACCACTGTGTTACATGGCCTTTCCTTTTAACAACACTCAGTAAACGTTTGGGAACTGAGGAGACCAATTTTTCAAGCTTTTCAGGTGGAATTCTTTCCCATTCTTGCTTGACGTACAGATGATGTTGGTACAGTATCAGTCGAGGAAAATGATACAATTATAGAAATAACATACTGTAATTTGATTTTGATATAATTGTTTTATCCTGATAAATTGACAATTAACACTAATGAGTTGACTGATGAACATTATCACGTCATTTATTCAGAAATAAAGATAGAATACTATTAACCGCAACATGTAAGTGTAAAAAAACAACAACAACATTATGATTTGAACAATTTCAGAATGTGCTTGTTCTATTTTTAAACAAAGAAAACAATCTGATGTTGTCTTTATTTTTAATTTATCGTGCCGTGATTTTACCAGTCCATAGATTTTTCTTCATGTGGCCTAGATCTAAAATTAGTTTGACACCCCTGGTGCAGGAAAACCCCATCAAAATGATGATTGTGAGCCAACAGGCTTTCTCTTAAGTCCAACATTTGCGACCTCTGACCTTACGCAAAAAAAAAAAAAAAAAAAATTAATCCTACCGACACCCGTCCATCCTCCATACCTGTCTATTGTTGGCCAGGTTGTAGGGACACTCCATGAACTGCTGCAGGGTGCATCCCGACCAGTCGGAGCCCTCGTAGCAGGAGGGCAGCTCCTCGGGCGTGGGCGTGCGTCCGTCGCACATGTGCAGCGACGTCTTCCACGTGGCGCCGCGCTGGACATGCCGCCACTCGCTGAGGTACCGGGACACCGGGTCTCTTAGCAGCGTGATGTAGTAGAACTTCCTGGGGGCGGCAAAGAAAGAACCAATCGGCTTAATTGCGGGACAACTTTTGACACAAAGTTAAACCAAGACTGAAGTGTGCGTTTAGGAGACGGGGACAAAACCTGCGAGTGTCCGCCCCGAGATGGGTAGGTCGTGAGTTCGAACCCCGGCCGAGTCATACCAAAGACTATAAAAATGGGAGCCATTACCTCCCTGCTTGGCACTCAGCATCAAGGGTCGGAATTGGGGGTTAAATCACCAAAAATGATTCCCGAGCGTGGCCACCGCTGCTGCCCACTGCTCCCCTCACCTCCCAGGGGGTGGAACAAGGGAGAGAGTAATTTCACCACACCTAGTGTGTGTGTGTGAGACTATCAGTGGTACTTAAAAACGAGCGACCATGCTCACATCAAGTGTGTTCACGAGGGCGTAATACCGCCGATGACCAAGCGATGGCGGTGTTTACTGCACAATGTGCAGAAGGATGCTCCCTGCACTTGGGTGAGGAGATTATTTGCCTTTATGAAAAAAAAGAGAGGAAGTCAACATGGAAGAAAAGACTCCGTCAGGTCAGAAGCAGTAAAAAAAAAAAAAAACCTGCTGGCACAAGCAGATCTCATTCTGCAACACACACATCCTTCCTCTGGTCGCAGGTTTTGGGACTGCCCCCCCCGAGGGATGACTCATGCTGCATCTGAGATTTTGTCTTCTCCGGTGTGTGTGTGTGTGTGTTATACATAATGGTGCATATCACGTCCACCACCGTCCCCCCGGAAAAGACACTCCCACCAGAGCAAAGACCTTTCCATGCCTTCAAACTCCACCTAATTACTGCAGTCTAATCAATCAACACATTCTCATTAAGCACACACACACACACACACACACACACACACACACACACCCTGGATGAGTGTGTGCCCACCAGCAATGGTATGGCTTTATCTGCATGCACACACACACACTTGAGGAATGTTTGCAAAAATGCTTATAAATGAGAAGAGAACTGAGCACTGCTAAATAAAACCAAAACAAAGTAAAAATGCTCTTTGAAGATGCCTAAGAGACGTGTATACAGTCACAATGCGCTTGCAATAATGCGGCTACACCACGACGCAGAGTTTTGGGGATATTTTTTAAAATTTTTAAAAGCATATTCGACAATTTTTTGTTCTCAAATTGAACATTTTCAAGCATAAAAAGGGCTAAATGGAACTAAAAATATCCATACTAAAGTAGTATTGGCCAATAGAGGATACCAAACCAATTAGAGTGCTGTTAGTATCGTGGCCAAAACGTTGAAAGAGCCATATTGGACCAAAACTACAAAAAAACTAATCTGTCTGGAGCCGCAAAAAAATAAAAAGCCGCATATAAGTCTTATAATGAAGGCAACGCATGACGTAAGTGTCTACATTAGCTATAATAGCCTACTATCAAAATGACTATGTGTCACAGGCTGAAGCAAATCTTTGTTGGCAGAAATGTTGAAACGTAATATTTATTCTACACATTTATACAACATTAGAAACCATTAGTCAATCAGAGGCTACTCAGAAGGTGAGATAACTCCTGGAAATGACTGGCTTTTTAATGGCCAAAGGTATAGATTTGTGTGTCCAAGTTTAAGGAAACGGGAGGTCTTCTTTTAATTGATTTATTACAATCTTTGGCAAGCTAGGTCATGTTTGCTGTGGTCTGGAACAACATGGCACACAAACAACTATCTGAAATGCAGCCAATATTACATATGTCATGAGACATGCAAAACTAAATTATATACAAAGAGGATAAAAGTAAAGGATATTAAATGAGCTCAAATATACCTACAAATGAGGCATAATGATGCAATACGTACATATACAGCTAGCCTAAATAGCATGTTAGCATTGATTAGCTTGCAGTCATGCACTGACCAAATATGCCTGATTAGCACGCCAACAAGTCAATAACATCAACAAAGCTCACCAGGCACAGCATAAAACGTTTGGTGGACAAAGAAGGAGTGGAAGATTTTACATGTCACAGTCCACACTATGGTGAGTTCAAGAACTGCCGAAATGAGTAGGACAAAACGATGTTCACCAAATACTCTCATCAGTGAAGCATACACACAAATATATTAAACAGTGGGCATTCTAACAATTGGGAAGGTTTGTGTCATATTTGTCCTCAAAAAAAAAACATACTAAAACAAAAATAGTATTTTCCCCCCATCTTTTTCCATTTTCAAGCCAGAGAGCCGCTATATAGGATAAAAAGAGTGTAAAATGTGACTAAAGGGTGTCTACAAGGTTCTCATAAAGTAAAAAAATATATATTTAGAAGGTTGTAAACATGCAGGTTTTTACGCTCCAGCTCTGGAAATTAAGATTTATCAATTAATAATACAATTCATTTATTGCGGTCATGTCCGAAACTAATTAACGTTGCTGATAAGAGAGGGAAGACTGTAAGCGGAACGAGGGACACCTAATGGCGTCCTCTAGGTATTGATGGAATTTATCTGTGTTGTATTCCATTACATTAAAAAACCTTTAAACAGCTGTAAACAGAATATAAAAAAACAGAAACAACACTCAAATAGTGAATAACTATACTTAAAATTAAACTATTGTTAAAATTTCTAAAATACTCAATCAAGTAAAACACGACTACAGGAAGAAAGGAGGATGAAATAAGAAACAAACAAAAATACTAATACTAAAAATTAGGGATGTCCGATATTGGCTTTTTTGCAGATATCCGATATTGTCCAACTCTTAATTACCGATACCGATAGCAACCGATACCGATATATACAGTCGTGGAATTAACACATTATTATGCCTAATTTGGACAACCAGGTATGGTGAAGATAATAAAATAAGATAAATAAATTGAAAACATTTTCTTGAATAAAAAAAGAAAGTAAAACAATATAAAAACAGTTACATAGAAAATAGTAATTAATGAAAATGAGTAAAATTAACTGTTAAAGGTTAGTACTATTAGTGTGAATGAGTGTGAATGGGGGAGGGAGATTTTTTGGATTGGTGCACTAATTGTAAGTGTATCTTGTGTTTTTTTATGTTGATTTAATTAAAAAAAACAAACACCCCCCAAAAACCCGATACTGATAATGGAAAAACCGATACCGATATTTTCCGATATTACATTTTAAAGCATTTATCGGCCGATAATATCGGCGGGCCGATATTATCGGACATCTCTACTAAAAATCTAGTGCTAAGAAATGTAGTAGCAGGGATCAGCATCAGAGCGCAAAACAAATGCTGTATTGCTCTATGGTTACCATCACCCGTTCCCCCCCCATGCTGTAAATAGTGAAGAAAAAGCTAAACATACCAGTGCAGTTGATCCTGTGATGCTCACTGAGCTGAAGTCTCATGAGATTTTATTTTTTTGAGACACATTTTTCCCGGAGATTAGGACTGGATTAATCCAAAATGTGCAGCCAGGACACAATTATTTTGCTATTGACAACATTGACAGTAGGGATGTAACAATATGAACATTTCATATCAGGGTTATTGTTATTAAAATGATCATGGTAATCATTATTATCGGAGTATTGTTGAATGTGCTTAAAAAGTACACACACAGAATTTTTTTGACCAAGTTATTTTTTTTTTTTTAAATAGACCCATGTTTTGTGTTTCTTATGCTTCACTGATAGGGTTTTAGTCTTAGCATTTTATCTGTTTGAATGGAGAAACGTTTGTTTTAAATATTGATTTGTACCGTCGCACTTTGAGATTTATCTAAATGAAAAGAGCATAATAAATAAAACCTGTTATAATTAGGTATTATTTCTGGCGCCTACTCTGTTCAGCGGTCCCTGAACACACCCGTCTTGTATTCCACTGAGCACAGAATGATGCCTCTGTTCTAAGAGAGCTCCGGCTGTAGGTTCAATGTGAATATCTTAAGTTGCTCAGTGTGGTCGTATACATTTAAATGAAGGTATATCGTTTCTTAATGGGGAAAAACTTTTTTTTTTAATGTTGGCATTTGAACTGGCGAGTTGGTGGCAGTCAGTCTGTGAGTTTATCAAAGTGCAGGTAGTATTCACGCTTTTTCAATCATTTTAATTCAAAACGATAATACTGACCGTCTGGAGTTTTACAGCTGTTATCATTATTACCGTATGTCGTTACATAGTTGACAGCATTTTAGACAATACGGTTGAATCTATACCACTTATACAAGCTGCACACTGTATATAATATACTGAAGTATATTGACTTTTGTAGTGTTGTCAATTGGGAAGATATACGTGTTTCTATTCAACGAGCCACAGCTTCCCGCAGGACTGGCGGCACTCGTGCAGCCCCAGACGACGACGCGATGATCATGTCTCTCGCTTGGGTTGTCAGATATTTCGACAATCTATCAAACCTATACTGCTTTACAAGCTGCACACTGGATGCATTAAACCAGTGGTCCCCAACCACCGGTACCGGTCCGTGGCCACACAAGAAATTAAAAAAAATTTAAAGAAAAAAAAAAAAACTTTTTTTTTTTTTTTTTTAAATTAAATCAACATAAAAAACACAATATATACATTATATATCAATATAAATGAATACAGTCTGCAGGGATACAGTCCGTAAGCACACATGATTGTATTTCTTTATGACAAAAAAAAATACACTTTTTTTTTTTTTACTACCCCCTCCCCCCCCGGTCCGTGGGACAACTTTTCAAGCATTGACCGGTCCGCAAGTACAAAAAGGTTGGGGACCACTGCATTAAACGATGTAACAAGGTTTTCCAAAATAAATCAACTCAAGTTATGGAAAAAAAAACATGGCACTGCCATATTTATTATTGAAGTCACAAAGTGCATTATTTTTTTTTAACATGCCACAAAACAGCAGCTTGGAATTTGGGACATGCTCTCCCTGAGAGAGCATGAGGAGGTTGAGGTGGGGCGGGGGGAGAGGTAGGGGGTAGCGGGGGGGTGTATATTGTAGCATCCCGGAAGAGTTAGTGCTGCAAGGGGTTCTGGGTATTTGTTCTGTTGTGTTTATGTTGTGTTACGGTGCGGATGTTCTCCCGAAATGTGTTTGTCATTCTTGTTTGGTGTGGGTTCACAGTGTGGCGCATATTTGTAACAGTGTTAAAGTTGTTTGTACGGCCACCCTCAGTGTGACTTGTATGGCTGTTGACCAAGTATACGTTGCATTCACTTGGCAGTGCCTTTAAGGTTTATTGGTGCTCTGTACTTCTCCCTACGTCCGTGTACCACTCCGTACAGCGGCGTTTTAAAAAGTCATATATTTTACTTTTTGAAACCGATACCTATAATTTCCGATATTACATTTTAAAGCATTTATTGTCCGATAATATCGGCAGTCCGATATTATCGGACATCTCTAGTCCATACAAAGCTATGTGCCGGAGATTCAAGAAATATACGGCGCACTCGTAAAAATGTGTCAGAGGAGGGGGACCTTAAACGATGGTTTAGTGTGGCTGAAACGGGGCTTAGGCTAAATAATTATTCGTTTAAGGGGTTAAACGACTTAGTGTAGACATGGCCTAAAGTCACTACTTCTGTTGACAGTATTGAGAGGATATAATAAAAATGTTTGCTGAAAGCATCATTAAAGCAACGATGCTCATGTTTTTTTTTTTGCACAGGACTTGGAAGAGGGATAGAAAGCCAAGCCCCTGTGGAGATAATAATAGAATACAGAGAGGTAAAAGTCACTGTAGGCCATGAGCCACTTTCTTTGTCTGCTTCACTCTTCAGTTTCCACCCCGCGCTTTTACTTTTTCAGCGACACTCTGCCACTGAGCGGTATCCTCATGCGACTCTGCCTTTTTTTTTTTTTTTTTTTTTGTCGTGGATCTGTTGAGACCGCTCGGCTCTCCGCGTGAATATGAAGCATCGGCCCACATTGTTGGTAGAATTACCTGCCAGTTTTTACGGGGGGGAGAGGGGGCAGCACCTGACGTGAGGTCGACAGACGCAAATAACATCGTTCATTGACTAGCAGTATCTTATTTCTATAATAACGGGCTGGCGTGGCTCGGTTGGTCGAACAGCCATGCCAGCAACTTGAGGGTTCCAGGTTTGATGCCCGCTTCCGCTATCCTAAAAAGTTAAAGTTAAAGTACCACTGATAGTCACACACACACTAGGTGTGGTGACATTATCCTCTGCATTTGACCCATCACCCTTGATCCACCCCCCTGGGAGGTGAGGGGAGCAATGAGCAGCAGCGGTGGCCGCGCCCGGGAATCATTTTGGTGATTTAACCCCCAATTCCAACCCTTGATGCTGAGTGCCAAGCAGGGAGGTAATGGGTCTCATTTTTATAGTCTTTGGTATGACTCGGCCGGGGTTTGAACTCACGACCTACGGACACTCTAACCACTAGGCCACTGAGTGGGTCACTGCTGTTGTGTCCTTGGGCAAGACGCTTTACCCGCCTACCCCCAGTGCCACCCACACTGGTTGAAATGCAACTTGGACTATGTACTACCAATCTAGAATAGAAGAAATTAAACATGATGGAAAACAACTTTGGAGTACTCTCAATCAAATCATGGGTAGAGATAAAATGGGAAAAACACCAGCATTTATTGAATCAGGTGAAGGCTTTATCACCAAGCCCAAAGAAATTGCTGATTACTTCAACAATTATTTCATAAGTAAAGTTGATACTATAAGAAATGGCATGCTGCCTGTAAATTGTATTCTATCTGAGTCACTTATTAAAAATGATATCATGCAGGACAAAAAATGTAAATTTGAATTCTCAGTCACTAATGTATTGGAAATTGAAAATCTATTGTCTGAGTTGAAATCTGACAAACCTTGTGGTCATGATAATCTAGATAGTAGACTTTTAAAATTGTCAGCTGGAATAATAGCCAGTCCGATATGTTATATTTTTAACTTAAGTTTTAAAGAAGGAATCTATCCTCAAATATGGAAGGTTGCTAGAGTAACTCCTCTACCAAAAAATAGGAAAGAAGCATTCACTGGATCGAATAGTAGGCCAATTAGCATTTTACCAGTATTAGGAAAATTAATGGAAACAATTATATTTAAGCAAATTCAAAATTATTTCTCTATAAATGACATTAATTCAGACTTTCAACATGCATATAAAACTGGCCATTCAACATGCACAGCTCTCACACAATTAACAGATGACTGGCTAAAACAAATTGACGGTAAATTATTAGTTGGCACAGTGCTATTAGATTTTAGTGCTGCTTTTGATATTATTGACCACAAACTACTACTTATAAAACTGTCTGCTTATGGTTTTAAACTCTCAGCGATTAACTGGATGAAAAGCTACCTAGTCAACAGACAGCAATGTGTCATGTTCAATGGAACCCTTTCAAATATTAAAACATTATATTGTGGTATTCCCCAGGGAAGTTGCCTGGGACCTTTATTATACTCAATATTTGTAAATGATATGTCATGTATTTTAAAGAATGGTTGCTGTGCAATTTACGCAGATGACACAACAATATATGCTTATGCTGATAATTGCACAGACCTGAGCAGTATACTACAAGACAAGGTTATGCAGATTTCTAAATGGGTTACAGAAAATAAGATGAAACTTAATATTTCCAAAACAAAATGTCTTGTTATTTGCTCAAAACATGCTCATAGAAAAGAACGCATATTGAATGTTTCTTTGAACGGAGTTCATATTGAACAAGTTAAAGAAGCCAGGTTGCTGGGAGTTACAATAGATGAAAGACTATCTTGGGCCACTCACATTAATAACATAGTAAAAAAAATGAGCAGAAGCATCTCAATCATAAGAAGAAGTGCCTATTTTTTAACTAACACAACTACGAAACAAGTTATACAATCCCTTGTATTGTCACATATTGACTACTGCCCAGCAATTTGGTCCAATGCATCTAAACAAGAACTCAATAAAATCCAGCTTACCCAAAACAGAGCTGCAAGACTAGCTCTCCATTGCTCATTTAGGACCGGCGTTGAGATCATGCATAATGAATTGTCATGGATGAGAGTTGGTGAAAGACTAGCGTGTAGTTTGATTCTATTTTTAAAAACAATCTATACATACCATAAACCTTCATATCTGTATTCTCAGCTGTTGCTTGCTAGTGAAAGTCACAACTATGGTACCAGGTTAGCCCTAAGAGGTGCTTTCACCCGTCTTAAACCCAAAAGTGATGTTTTGAAAAAGACTGTAATGTATAGGGCAATCACTTACTGGAATCGACTTCCACAATATTTGGTATCAATCACCAGCAGAGTGGGTTTTAAGAATAGACTAAGAGGAGAAGTATTGCGGAAAGAGATTATTCTAGATTGTACCTAATGTCATGACTGTTTTTATTGACTATTTTATTGATTATGGGACAAGCAGTAGAAAATGGTGGAGGGAACTTTTTTCGTCACTTATTGTTTGTCTTTGGTACACTAATGTATATATTTTAGGCCATTGGTTCTTTGTTTTTTTGTTTTTTTTTGCAAAAATATATATATATCTATTTTTATATTGCTCTTTTTATCTTTGTTATGAACAATATTATGTAAACTCGAAGTTATTATTATTTTTTTTGGTTCTTTGTTGTTGCTATTTTTGTATTACAACATTTTATTATTTGATCATGTTGTACTGCATTTTAATCTTTTGTTTTCTGATTGTGTGATGTTTTTGCCTGGACCCCAGGAAGAATAGTCTCCACTGCGGTGTAGACTAATGGGGATCCTTAATAAACTAAACTAAACTAAACTAAACTTTGAGTCACTAAAGCGCTATATAAATATAATTAACTTCACTGTAGGGTTGTACGGTATCATCATCATCATCGGCGGTCACTCGAACAAGTATGACAATCCTCCTGGTAGGGGTGTATCCCTTAATGGAGATGCGACTTTGTTTTACGTGGGGAGACTGGTGCACAGACAGTCACCACACGATCCTTGACAGAATCGGGTCAGGGTCCAGTGGCATGGAGTCCAAGACGACTGGGGACCCGTTTCTGCTGCAGCCTTCTTCCGCCATCGCAGCCGTTGTGGTAGTTCTTAAATCTACCGTCTTCTGCCTGCTCCGCCGTTGAGGTCTTCACCGTATCCCTGGCTAGAGGGCAGTTAGGTATTAGGCCTTTGCCAAGGGCCACCTGGGGTAACAGTAGTAAAGGGGTTAACCTCCTAGTGCCCCAAGACCCCATAGAGGAGCCTCCACTGCTGGATGCACTTTAACGTCATGCCCAGGACACAAGGTACGGTATACCGGTGCTAGTATAGTATCGCGGTACTAATGAACCAAAAACGGTACTATACTATGTTTGAAAAGTACCGGTTCCCGGGCATGACGGCGTGTCGTCACATCGTAACATTGCTGGTTTTGCACGCAGAGGAGCATGTTTGGCAGCGCACAGTCACGGAGTACTTACAAGCAGACACAGTGTGTAGACAGGAAAGGGAGGACGGACGCATTTTGGCTTAAAAACTAACGATAAAGACGAAGTTATAACACTGACCTTCGCACGGGTCCATTTGCAGTCGGCAGTGTTTTAGTTACTTCTAAATCACTAATCCTCGTCTCCATGGCGACAAATAAAGTATCATCCCTGCAGGACGAGGAATAGTTAAACATGCTTCACTACACACCGTAGGATGATACGATAGCTACACTAGTGTTGTAAGGATACCAACATTTTGGTACCGGTAGTAAAATTATTTCAATACTTTTCGGTACTTTTCTAAATAAAGTGGACCGCAAAAAAATTGCATTATTGGCTTTATTTTAACCAAAAAATCCTAGGGTACATTAAACATATGTTTCTTATTGCAAGTTTGTCCTTGTATAAAATAGTGAACATACAAGACAACTTGTCTTTTAGTAGTAAGTAAACAAGCAAAGGCTCCTAATTTAGTCTGCTGACATATGCAGTAACATATTGTGTCATTTATCTTTCTATTATTTTGTCAACATTATTAAGGACAAGTGGTAGAAAATGAATTATTAATCTACTTGTTCATTTACTGTTAATATCTGCTTACTTCCTCTTTTAACATGTTCTATCTACACTTCTGTTAAAATGTAATAATCACTTATTCTTCTGTTGTTTGGATACTTTACATTTACACTGGTTTAAATGTTACTTAGACACTGGTTTAAATGTAACTTAGATATTGGGTTTCACTATGTAAAGTGCTTTGAGTCACTAGAGAAAAAGCGCTATATAAATATACTGTAATTCAACTCACTTTACTACACATTAGTTTTGGATGATACCACATATTTGGGTATCAATCCGATACCAAGTAGTTACAGGATCAGACATTGGTCATATTCAAAGTCCTCATGTGTCCAGGGACATATTTCCTGAGTTTATAATCATAATATACATTTTTTTAAAAACGAAAGAAGATGTGATGCCAAAAAATATCGACGTACTCATAGTGGTATCGACTAGATACGTGCACGTACTTGATACCGTCTATTTTTACAGCTTGTCCCTCATAATTTAGACAAACTAGAAAGATAAATGACACAATATGTTACTGCATATGTCAGCAGACTAAATTAGGAGCCTTTGTTTGTTTACTTACTACTAAAAGACAAGTTGTCTTTAGGGCTGCAACAACTAATCGATTAAATCGATTAAAATCGTTTTTAAAAATAGTTGGCGATTAATTTAGTCATCGATTCGTTGGATCTATGCTATGCGCATGCGCAGAGGCAATTTTTTAAAATGTATTATTATTATTATTTTTAATAAACCTTTATTTATAAACTGCAACATGTACAAACAGCTGAGAAACAATAATCAAAATAAGTATGGTGCCAATATGCTGTTTTTTTCCAATAAAATACTAGAAAGGATAGAAATTTAGTTGTCTCTTTTATCTGATTATTAATCGATTAATCGAAGTAATAATCGACAGGTTAATCGATTATCAAATTAATCGTTAGTTGCAGCCCTAGTTGTCTTGTATGTTCACTATTTTATTTAAGGACTAAATTGCAATAAGAAACATATGTTTAATGTACCCTAAGATTTTTTTGTTAAAATAAAGCCAATTATGCCATTTTTTTTGTGGTCCCCTTTATTTAGAAAAGTACCGAAAAGTATCGTAATACATTTTTTGTATTAAATAAATAAATATTGGTATCGGGACAACACTACTTCACTATAATAAACAGCATCTTTTACACACACACACACACACACACACACACACACACACACACACACACACACACACACACACACACACACACACACACACACACACACACACACACACACACACACACACACACACACACACACACACGCATGCAGAGGCATGAGTAGAGTGAAAGAAGCAAGTGTGAGTGTGTGTTGGGTTCAGTGGGGGTGCAGAAGGGGCGGGTGGAAAGGTTTGAATGTTAACTACCTTATCACTCTAATTTCACACTCTCTCCTCCAGTCACACACACGCACACACACACACGCACACACACACACACACACACACACACACACTGAGAGAAAACACCCTGTTGCCTCCAGTCTCGTATGCGACGACTGATTAGCGAGGAGGGGGGTGTCGCACACTTGCCTGGGCTCTAATCCCAGCCCCGAGGGGAGGTTCTGTGTGTCGGTGCGGCTGCCTCAGCTTGGAGGCCACCTGTCTCCTCATTAGCAACACCCCGCCCCCAGTTTTTTTTTTTTTTTTTCCCAGCTCCGGATCTATCCTACACCTCCCCTCCTCTTATTTTTTCTCTCCGTTATCCCCCCCCCCCCCCACCCCCAACCATGATTTAGCAAACTAGAAGGACATGACAGTACTCTGACCTCATCACGCTGCGAGGATGAGGTCATGCTCTGCAGGTGCAAGTCGTATTAGCAAAGTGAACACGGTGAATGCGGTGAACTCATCATTGGCGCACAGCAGACCTGGGGAAATTAAGGCCCGTTCAATCTGGCCCGCCGGACATTCCCAAATATTTTTTTTTTAGATCATTATGATGTGCAGTGAGGTTTTCTAATGACCGTAAGTCTTGAACTATACAAAGTATTTCAAGGGTTGGAATCTGCGCTTTTGCATGATATACTAGTTACTGGGGTTGTCCCGATACCAATATTTTGGTACCAGTACCAGAATTATTTCTATATTTTTCTAGATAAAGGGACCACAAAATATTGCATTATTGGCTTTATTTTTAACAACAAATCTTAGGGTACATTAAACATATGTTTCTTATTGCAACATACAAGACAACTTGTCTTTTAGTAGTAAGTAAGCAAACAAAGGCTCCTAATTTAGTCTGCTGACATTCGCAGTAACATATTGTGTCATTTATCATTCTACTATTTTGTCAACATTATTAAGGACAAGTGGTAGAAAATAAATTATTAATCTACTTGTTCATTTACTGTTAATATCTGCTTCCTTTATCTTTTAACATGTTCTACCTACACTTCTGTTAAAATGTAATAATCCCTTATTCTTCTGTTGTTTGGATGCTTTACATTAATTTTGGATGATACCACAAATTTGGGTATCAATCCGATACCAAGTCGTTACAAGATCATATTCAAAGTCCTCATGTGTCTAGAGACATATTTCCTGAGTTTATAAACATAATATGATTTTTTTTTTTTAAACTACAATATATTTTGTGATGCTAAAAAATATTGATGTATTCATAGTAGTATCGACTAGATACGCTCTTGTACTTGGTATCATTACAGTGGATGTCAGGTATAGATCCACCAATGGGGTTTGTTTACATTTTGACGTCGGTGAGCTACGGTGTGTAGTGAAGCATGTTTAGCTATTCCTCGTCCTGCAGGGATGATACTTGTAAGAAACGTACTTTATTTGTCGCCATGGAGGCGAGGATTAGTGATTTAGAAGTAGCTAAAAACACTGCCGACTGCGGCTGGACTTTAGCCGCTAGCTAGCTAGCCATGTCTTAAAGCAGTGGTCTCCAACCACCGGGCCGCGGCCCAGTACCGGTCCGTAGATCGATTGGTAAAAAAAATAAAAATAAAAATAAAAAAATAAAATAAAATAAAATAAAATAAAAAAATAAATAATAATAATAATATATATATATTTTTTAAATTTATTTTATTTTTTATTTTTTATTAAATCAACATAAAAAACACAAGATACACCTACAATTAGTGCACCAACCCAAACAACCTCCCTCCCCCATTTACACTAATTCACACAAAAGGGTTGTTTCTTTCTGTAATTAATATTTCTGGTTCCTACATTATATATCAATATAGATCAATACAGGGATACAGTCCGTAAGCACACATGATTGTATTTTTATATGACAAAAAAAAATACCAAGCATAAACTCAACATTTATTAACTAAGTATTGTATTTATTACGCACCAGATGTTTGATTGTAAAGTGCATCTCAGTTGTAGTTTTCATAGAAAAATGTGGAGGTTCCAAAATCGCCATGTACAATCGCTAATGCTAATCAGTAGCATGTCCACAGCAAAGCCCAATGTATATTAGCATTAATATAGCACATTTTTTTGGAAAAGTGGAGCCTTACTTTACTTACGTTGGAGCGATTGAGACAATTTCTTTTTGGCATTGAAAATTGCAACAATACCAAGAGGTGTTTTGGCTGAGTCCACTCTCAGTGCTGCTGGAGTGATCACCAAGTCGATATAAACTATTATACAAACATGGGGTCTGGTTCAAATATAGAGATGAGGGTCTTTAATTTGACCTGCTGTTGTACTCTGTCTCAAAGTGTTAACATGTACTCAATGTTTCCTTACCATTATTGCTATGTTGTCTATTACCATTGTTGGTATATTCATTCTTCCTACATTGTTGATACAAATTATTGTTACAGTGAAATAATTTTTGTTACCTGTGGTAATACCACCATGATACAACATTTGTGTAATCCTTAAACAAAGTAACAGTGAAACTCAATGTATTAAATAAGAGATTAAATAAACTATTACCTTCCCACTCCCTTTCAGGCAAAACTTAAGTAGGTGTGACTCTAAATTTGTCACAAAAAAACCCCTACTGTAACGAGTGTGCGAACCGTATTCCATGCACGATGGCATGTCTTCCGAAACATTTTGAGCACGACCTATAGGGGGCGCCACAAATGAGAAAGAAGCAGAACGCTCAGTGATGACCTCATGGACACAATCCCCCTCCCAGTGAGTGAAGTTGCCAGCCAAGTTACATGAGCGAACAGGCCAGAGTGCATTCCTGTCCTGCATATCTTTGGCACTCACAAGGGGGGGACCCTTCCCGGCTTTCGCTCCCCGCATTTTTTTTTTTTTTGTTCGTTGTAACATCCGACCGTAACCTCGGGGTGCACCTTTTATTTCTGCTTATCGTCTGCAATCGTGGCAGAAAAAGAAGAAGATGCTTTGTTTGGATTGGATTGTGCGCAGCTTCTTTTTTTTTTTTTGGTTTGTTGTGTTTGCATGACAATACATGCTCATTTTGCCAACTTGCACTTTTTCAGGTGTGTGTGTGTGTGTGTGTGTGTGTGTGTGTGTGTGCAGAGCAGAGCTACTACTGCAGGGAGTGCCAGGCCTTAATTTATGGTCTCCCTGGGACTCGAGCTAAAGCAATGGTGTTAAAGACGCCATCAGCGCTTGCTTTATGATTTTTAAAGCAGAGTCCAATGCTGCCATTATCTGAGTCCATTAAGCCATATCCTGCTTTGATAGTTTTGGCTTATTAGCTCCGGGAAAGCTATGCCTGCCTAAGCATTAATGGTCGATTTGATCACAATCAGAGGATTGTTATCAGTGTTATTAGAATAATAAAGCAGCATGTACAGTAGTCCTGCCTGCAATAAATAAAGTCCTTTAAAGGCCTACTGAAATGATTTTTTTAAAATTTAAACGGGGATAGCAGATCTATTCTATGTGTCATACTTGATCATTTCGCGATATTGCCATATTTTTGCTGAAAGGATTTAGTATAGAACAACGACGATAAAGATTGCAACTTTTGGTATCTGATAAAAAAAGCCTTGCCCCTACCGGAAGTAGCGTGACGTAGTCAGTTGAACATATACGCAAAGTTCCCTATTGTTTACAATGATGGCCGCATGAAGTGAGAGAGATTCGGACCGAGAAAGCGACAATTTCCCCATTAATTTGAGCGAGGATGAAAGATTTGTGGATGAGTAAAGTGCAAGTGAAGGACTAGTGGGGAGTTGAAGCTATTCAGATAGGGAAGATGCTGTGAGAGCCGGGGGTGACCTGATATTCAGCTGGGAATGACTACAACAGTAAATAAACACAAGACATATATATACTCTATTAGCCACGACACAACCAGGCTTATATTTAATATGCCACAAATTAATCCTGCATAATAACACCTGCGTGTTTGTTATGCTAGCTCCTAGCTCCTCTGCTAGCTCCTAGCTCCATAGAACACGCCAATACAATTCAAACACCTGATCAACACACACAATCACTCAGCCCAAAAGACCGTTCACCTAACCCAAGGTTCATAAAGCTTATATATTTTTAAAAAGTTACGTACGTGACGCGCACGTAGGTACGGTACGTGTTATGCTAGCTCCTAGCTCCTCTGCTAGCTCCTAGCTCCATAGAACACGCCAATACAATTCAAACACATGATCAACACACACAATCACTCAGCCCAAAAGACCGTTCACCTAACCCAAGGTTCATAAAGCTTATATATTTTAAAAAAGTTACGTACATACGCAAAAAAAAGCCAAAGCTGCATACTCACAGTAGCACGTCTGCGTCTTTGTCATCCAAATCAAAGTAATCCTGGTAAGAGTCTGTGTTGTCCCAGTTCTCTACAGGCGTCTGTGTATCCAAGTCAAATGTCCTCCTGGTTAGAGTCTCTGTTATCCGAGTTCTTCCATCTTGACTGCATCTTTCGGGAATGTAAACAAAGAAGCGCCGGCTGTGTACTGTTGTGGCTGACTACGTTCGAAAAATACGTCCATTTCGCACCGACAACTTTCTTCTTTGCTTGCTCACCTTCCTTCTCCATAATGCAATGAACATGATTGAAACAGATTCACGAACACAGATGTCCAGAATACTGTGGAATTATGAAATGAAAACAGAGCTTTTTCGTATTGGCTTCAATGTGGAAGGCATACCCGTGTTCGCCGGTCTACGTCACGCGCATACGTCATCCTCAGAGGCGTTTCGAACCGGAAGTTTAGCGGCAAATTTAAAATGTCACTTTATAAGTTAACCCGGCCGTATTGGCATGTGTTATAATGTTAAGATTTCATCATTGATATATAAACTATCAGACTGTGTGGTCGGTAGTAGTGGGTTTCAGTAGGCCTTTAAGTACTTTAATAGGCGTTATTTGCTGTTTGTTTATAAAGTGCTGACTGTTGTTACACCAGTGGAGGTGGAAAACAGGTCGAACGCCACCCCTATGTTGTGGGGTTTTGAAACAAAGTTTTCTATCCATCCACTTTCTACCAGCTTGTCCCTTTTGGGGTCGCGGGGGGTGCTGGAGCCTATCTCAGCCGCATTTGGGCGGAAGGCGGGGTACACCCTGGACAAGTCGCCACCTCATCACAGGGCCAACACAGATAGACAGACAACATTCACACTCACATTCACGCACTAGGGCCAATTTAGTGTTGCCAATCAACCTATCCCCAGGGGCTAGCAGGGGCCATTTTGATATTTTTTATTTTAAAAACCAATACAATATATGTATAAAAAATATACATTTAGGCTTCCACTCAGGCTTGATCCCGGGGACCCAAAGGGTTTTGGTCCAAAAAATATAAAAAATGTGTCATTATTCAGTATTATTATTTGTGTTATTATTCAAGTTTTTAAATATCTAGATCAACATTAGGTCTATCTGTCAATATAACATTTTTTAAAGATTCAAATTGTATGCTCTTTTTGTCAAAGAAAACCCTTTTTTTTAAATGAAAAAAACACAAAATATGCAATATTTTCACCCAATAAAATTTTTAAGTGGGGTATTTGAGATTATATAGTAACTGGAGCCTTAAAAAGGTCAATAACTCATAACACCATTGATTTTAATTCATTATTATTTTTTGAGCAATGACACTTAAAAACTAATCACACTAAAATTGTAGGGTCCTACTCATTAAAGTGTTAAACAATAAATTACTTTTTTACTTTTAACACAATAATCTGTCAATTATAAGTTTTATTGTTGTTTATGTTTTTTGTTTGTTCGTTTTAGGCCCTTCTTTAAAAAAAAAAACAGCTCGTTTTTTTTACATGGCAAACACAAAATATGCAACATTTTCCCCCAAAAATATCTCAAAATATTTAATGTGACGTAATTGGAGCCTTGAATAGGTCAAAAATTCATAATGACATTGATTTTGATTCATTATTATTTTTTAAAGAAAGAAACAGCCTACATGGCAGCTTTGTGTGATTAGAGTAAACATTGCTACATTTTCTTGTTACATTTCACCTGTTTGCTCTTTAAATACCACTTTTAATGTTTTTTATTTTTTTTCAATCGTATTTTTAAAATGTGCCGTGGGGCCGCTAAAAAATGACCTGCGGGCCGCAAATGGCCCCCGGGCCGCACTTTGGACACCCCTGACCTAAGGGGCATACTTGCCAACCCTCCCGTTTTTAGTGGGAGACTCCCGGTATTCAGCGCCTCTCCCGATAACCTCCCGACAGAAATTTTCTCCCGACAAACTCCCGGTATTCAGCCGGAGCTGGAGGCCACGCCCCCTCCAGCTCAATGCGGACCTGAGTGGGGACAGCCTGTTCTCACGTCCGCTTTCCCACAATATAAACAGCTTGCCTGCCCAATGACGTCATAACATCTACGGCCTTTAGAGAGTAGAGTGCACAACTGCGCACACAACAAGGAGAAGAAGCAGAAGAACGAGGAAGTTACAGACATGGCGACGCCGTCGACGAGCAAGATGAAGAAATACGCTTGCAAGTTCCAAAACGAATGGAAACAAGAATTTCAGTTCATCCAGGACAGTTCGAAGGGGAAGGGGTATGTCATTATGTTTCCTGTACATTTTGTAAAACAGACTTCTCCATTGAACACGGTGGCCGAGTCATGAACGGAGGAGAAGTTAAACAGGACAATACTGCCATCTACTGGATAGCCCCCGGAACACTGAAATTCAAGTATTTATTTTATTTATATGTATAATAAAATAAATATATATACATATATATATATATATATATATATATATAGCTAGAATTCACTGAAAGTCAAGTATTTTATATATATATATATATATATATATATATATACATATATATATATATATATATACGTTTATATATATACATATATATATATATATATACATATATATATATATATATACATATATATATATATATATACATATATATATATATATATATATACATATATATATATATATATACATATATATATATATATATATATATATACATATATATATATATATATATATATATACATATATATATATATATATATATATATACATATATATATATATATATATATATATATATACATATATATATATATACATATATATATATATATACATATATATATATATACATATATATATATATATATATATATATATATATATATATATACATATATATATATATATATATATATATATATATATATATATATATACATATATATATATATATATATACATATATATATATATATATATACATATATATATATATATATATATATATATATATATATATATATATATATATATATATGAAATACTTGAGTTGGTGAATTCTAGCTGTAAATATACTCCCCTATTAACCACGCCCTTAACCACGCCCCAACCACGCCCCTGACCCACCCCGACCGCCCCCCCCTCACCTCCCGGTATCGGAGGTCTCAAGGTTGGCAAGTATGCTTAGGGGAAACCCTGGAGTGTCCTTGCCTGATATTGGCAACGGTAGGTTGGCCTTCTTCTTGTTTTTAGTCAAGTCATTTACAAAAGGTAAACACGGTAGGCTGTAGGCTACTAGAAGCAAGCAGCTACACAACCGCTAAGCAAACAATAGCACAAAAGCTTGTCATACGTAATTAACATCCTTAATTGAACAATATTGCAGTCTAGAACAGCACATTGATGGGCATATTGGGCATGAGGGGACATGATTTGGACATGACTTGCTCCAACGGTGATGCAAGAAAATTGTGGTGAAATAAATAGAAGAAAAAAAAGCTCCTTGTTGCTTTTGGCCTCTCTTTTCTCCGTCTCATGTCCATCGTCTGTGTAAGAAAGAAAAGAACTAAAGCGAGTTGTCGGAGCCTGCAGGCTGCCATCGATCGACTGGCAAGGCAGAGCCAGTCCGAGGCAGGAAGAAAAGATGACCCTGGAGCTCCTCTGAAGCGGAGGGTCTATTTCCAACCATCTGTCTGTCTCAGTGTCTCATTATTGCGGCCAGAAGACCACACGAGGTGTGCTCGGAACCCGAGCACGACTTTTAATTATTTTAGCTGTCGTTATGAAAAGATGGAAGAGTGATAGTTCCCATTTTCACTTTCTGATGGCGTGAAGCTTTTGTCCAACCGTCGCGAGGCGGCGCCGCCTTTTTTTCGGTAAAAATAAGTCACAAATGGCGGTTGAGCCATCGTTTGGAATCAAGTCCAGGCGTGTTGCTGTTCTGCCTCGCTATTCAAAACACACACACACACACACACGGACACACACACACGGACACACACGCAGGGCTGATATCATCTGCACTTATAGCCAACACATTCCGTGAGGCCATTTCTCGGGAGGCAGAGGGAGTGGTGGGGCAGTCTGAGGGCTTTCCCGTAAAATTAAGCAACACTTGCACACAAACAGATGCTCCGTGTACACAGGAAAAATACTTTAAATTAGCCAAACAAATACATAAAAGGTCACAAATTACACTACAAAACCAGTGAAGTTGGCACCGTGTATTGTAGGATTGCGAGCTGGCTACTTCCATCGTTGATTTGTTGGTCATTATTCCTTCGTAGTAGTAGTAGGACTTCACCATTAATTAGTTGCTTATTAACATGCAAATTTGTAACATATTAGCTCTTAATTAGTCATTATTAAGTACTTATTAATGCCTTATTGTGCATGGCCTTGTTATACAACCTGCAAACCATTAACTAAGAATCTTCCCTCAATAACCTCAGAATTATTGCTTATTAGTAACCCTAACCCTAACCATAACCCTAACCCTTATATGTTCCCGTAGTCTCCAAATAACTAAATTAAGTCTTTGTTACTTAGAATATGTTCCCCATACTAAAGTGTTACCCAACAGAAATATATGCCCCCAGAGCTTGCTGATGAGCACCAAACTTGACGCCATACCTGTGCAAACACAAAGCTCTTTTAAAGGCCTACTGAAACCCGCTACTACCGACCACGCAGTCTGATAGTTTATATATCAATGATGAAATCTTAACATTGCAACACATGCCAATACGGCCGGGTTAACTTATAAAGTGCCATTTTAAATTTCCCGGGAAACTTCCGGCTGAAAACGTCTATGTATGATGACGTTTGCGCGTGACGTCAATGGTTGAAGCGGAAGTATTCGGACACCATTGTATCCAATACAAAAAGCTCTGTTTTCATCGCAAAATTCCACAGTATTCTGGACATCTGTGTTGGTGAATCTTTTGCAATTTGTTTGATGAACAATGGAGACTGCAAAGAAGAAAGCTGTAGGTGGGATCGGTGTATTAGCGGCTGGCTGCAGCAACACAACCAGGAGGACTTTGAGTTGGATAGCAGACGCGCTATCCGACGCTAGCCGCCGACCGCATCGATGATCGGGTGAAGTCCTTCGCCGCGCCGTCGATCGCTGGAACGCAGGTGAGCACGGGTGTTGATGAGCAGATGAGGGCTGGCGTAGGTGGAGAGTTAATGTTTTTAGCATAGCTCTGTCGAGGTCCCGTAGCTAAGTTAGCTTCAATGGCGTCGTTAGCAACAGCATTGCTAGGCTTCGCCAGGCGGTACAGCATTAACCGTGTGGTTACAGGTCCAGTGTTTGGTAGTATTGTTGATCTTCTGTCTATCCTTCCAGTCAGGGGCCTATTTCTTTTGTTTCTATCTGCATTTAAGCACGATGCTATCAAGTTAGCTCCGTAGCTAAAGTGCTTCGCCGATGTATTGTCGTGGAGATAAAAGTCACTGTGAATGTCCATTTTGCGTTTGCGACTCTCATTTTCAAGAGGATATAGTATCCGAGGTGGTTTAAAATACAAATCCGTGATCCACAATAGAAAAAGGAGAAAGTGTGGAATCCAATGAGCCAGCTTGTACCTAAGTTACGGTCAAAGCGAAAAAAGATACGTCCTGCACTGCACTCTAATCCTTCACTCTCACGTTCCTCATCTACGAATCTTTCATCCTCGCTCAAATTAACGGGGTAATCGTCGCTTTCTCGGTCCGAATCGCTCTCGCTGATGGTGTAAACAATGGGGAAATGTGAGGAGCCCTTCAACCTGCGACGTCACGCTACTTCCGCTACAGGCAAGGCTTTTTTTTATCAGCGACCAAAAGTTGCGAGCTTCATCGTCGATGTTCTCTACTAAATCCTTTCAGCAAAAATATGGCAATATCGCAAAATGATCAAGTATGACACATAGAATGGATCTGCTATCCCCTTTTAAATAAGAAAATTTCATGACATGTATTTAAAATTACATTTGTTGTAATTAAAGATCTTTAATAATATTTTTCCTGTGTCGTTTGGAAACATCTGCAGACTTTTTTCGACTCCAATGCAGGCAGCACAGTGACCGCGTCCTTCAATGCATGAAATTATTTTCAGCGTCAAGATCGCCTGCCTCGCCAAGAGTCATGACCTTATGGAGATGCTCTCCGTGACCCTGGCAGCTGCATTTTCCTTGAGCAATTGCCTGTGCTAAGGACTCCTCGAGACACACGTCTCCCAAGGAGAGCATCAACGTCGATATTTTCCCTGGGTGAAGGACGGTATCAAAGACTTTGGCTGTGCAAAGACAATTAAGTTTGGGAATTCATTTTTTGTTTCACACCATTAGAGTCAGTCGTCGGGGCCAAGTGGGTGAAGTAGCCTCCTTACTTGGTTTAGTGTACATTTTCACCACCTACAGCAGTGTTTTTCAACTACTGTGCCGCGGGAAATTATGCAACTTCACCTAATTGGTCCCAAAAATATTTTTTGCAACTCAATAATTATAATCTGCAAATAACGTGCCGTTGCTTAGTGTCTGTGCTGTGTAAAACTCGGCAGGGTAACCAGGTAATACTCCATGTCAGTAGGTGGCAGCAGGTAGTTAATTGCTTTGTAAAAGTCGGAATGGTGAGACGACGATGGTTTTGTTGAGATCCCAATATGCAGACCACAGCGGGAGGCAGCGTGTAGGTTAAAAGGTATGTAATGCTTAAACCAAAAATGAACAAAAGGGAAAGGGGAAGGAAAAGGCAATGGCTATGCAAAACGAAAGTAAAACTGAACTGGCTACTGTCATGACGGGGGGGTTTTCGCAGCTTACCGCGAGGGTTGTTCTCCCGGGATGCAATCGGACTTTTCCGGACAAGGGTAGCAGGTAGGAACATATTTATTTCCCAAAACTCAAAATAACAGGCAAAAAACTCTCCAACTGTGGCATGAAATAAACAAGACTTACGTAGAGGGTTGCGTGACAATAGCGTGAAGAAAACAACTAGCATAAACTATAGCATAGCAAGAAACAAACAACTAACATAACTATGGCATGGAACAACTATGAAACTGTGGCATGAAACCAATAACTAGCATAACTATAGAATCGCATGAAACAAGCAGAATGAACTTGGTATCTCAAGAAAACAAGCAATGACGCCAGGACGACTAACTGGCAAAGACAGGCTTGAATAAGAGTCTCTTGATTAGAGCAGGTGCGTCCCGAACACCAGAGGCAGGTGAAACTAATAGGTCGCCATGGTAACCAAAATAAACAAGGGTGCACAAAAACAGGAACTCATGGAGTCTTAAAACTAACAGAAAATAACAAAAACATGATCCAGACCACAGATCATGACAGCTACAGAGTAAACAGAAACGGAATGCTGGACGACAGCAAAAACTTACGGCGTCCACAAAGTACATCCGCACATGACATGACAATCAACAATGTTCGCACGAAAAAGGATAGCAACATCGTGAATAGCCTTGCTTGCTAACACAAAGCAGGTGCGCAGAATAGCGCTCAAAGGAAGACATGAAACTGCCACAGGAAAACACCGACAAAACAGGAAGGGCCACCAAAATAACAGCGCAAGACAAGAACTAAAGCACTACACACAGGAAAACACCAACAAACTTAAAATAAGGCACCTGTAAGTCTTTGCTGTCGTCCAGCATTCTGCTTTTGTTTACTTTGCAGCCAGTTCAGTTTTAGCTTTGTTTTGCATAGCCATCCCTTAGCAGCACTGGTGGAGTTTCATTTTTTTTAACGTTTTCTGCTGGTGGTGTGCCTCCGTATTTTTTAATGACAAAAATGTGCCTTGCCTCAAAAAAGGTTGAAAAACAACACTGACCTACAGGATTGGAGGGTAAAAGTCAAGTTTAGGGTGCCAGGCCTGGGTGGAGGTCTGTACTTCATTCTGCTAGTGAGCGTATTAATATACGATGATCCACAAGGAAGACGATTTATTGGGTAAATAGTCTTAGGGCTTTATACATTTTAAAAAGAGTCACAGATGGAAGAATTGGACTAAGGCGGTTTTGTGTGATTGTTAGCGTGATGCCAAATCCTTCAGTCTGCCAAACCCTCAATTTTAGCAACACTTGTGAAAAAAATCCAGGGAATTAAGAACCAGTTCGAAGGTGGATCTATATTCTGGTTTATAAAGCCCGGGGATTTGTTGCACTTATTGATTCCGAGTGCAGACAAGAGCCAAACTATGTCTGGAATAACTCAATTCTTTCTCACTCACTATTGATGGTGAGTGCCAAAGCTCTACTCCAAAAACAACGTCAAGACATGCCTGCATGAAAGAACTCTCCAAAAACAATGGCGGACAAGCTGAAAAGTCCAAAAACAACGGCCAAAAAACAATAGGGTTGTGAATATTTGGGTACTTAAGGATTCGATCTGATTCTGAGTCCTGGAGTGACGATTCGATTCAACAAGATTCTTGCTTCATGTATTATTTGGTATAATAATTATAATGAAAGATTACAGTTTAGAAAAGCTCCTTCTGGTTGCATGGTGATGGCCTAAAAAGATATTTTTTAAATTTGAGCCATTAAAAAACAAAAAAAATAAAAAAAATTATAATAAATTTCAAACAATTATGAATCGATTTAGAATTGGGCTGAAGAGAAAAAACAATGGGCTAAAATGTCATCATTACAAGGCAGTAGTGTTATCCCGATACAAATACCAACATTATTTCGGTACTTTGCTAAATAAAGGGGACCACAAAAAAATTGCATTATTGGCTTTATTTTAACAAAAAAATTAAACATATGTTTATTATTGCAAGTTTGTCCTTAAATAAAATAGTGAACATACAAGACAACTTGTCTTTTAGTAGTAAGTAAACAAACAAAGGCTCCTAATTTAGTCTGCTGACATATGCAGTAACACATGGTATCATTTATCATTCTATTATTTTGTCAAAATTACTAAGGACAAGTGGTAGAAAATGAATCATTAATCTACTTATTCATTAACTGTTAATATCTGCTTACTTTCTCTTTTAACTTGTTCTATCTATACTTCTGTTAAAATGTAATAATCACTTATTCTTCTGTTGTTTGGATGCTTTACATTCGTTTTGGATGATACCACAAATATGGGTATCAATCCGATACCAATTCGTTGCAGGATCACACATTCAACCCAATCCAATCCACTTTATTTATATAGCACATTTAAACAACAAAAATGTTTCCAAAGTGCTGCACAACAATATTAAAAACAATATTCAAATATTATCCTTAGCTCCACCAATGACCGAATATAAACAAAAAATAAATAAATATAAAACCAATATAAAAATAAATATGATTAAAAACATTAAAGGGTAAAACCAATTAAAACAGTAAATAGAAATACATTGGTCATATTCAAAGTCCTCATGTGTCCAGGGACATATTTCCTGACTTTATAAACGTAATATACATTTAAAAAAAAACAAAAGGAGATGTTGTGATGCCAAAAAATATCGACGTAATCATAGTAGTACCGACTAGATACGCTACTGTACTTGGTATCATTACATAGGATGTTAGGTGTAGATCCACCAAAAGCGTTTGTATACATTTTGACGCTGGTGAGCTACGGTGTGTAGTGAAGCATTCCTAGCTATTCTGGACTGGTACTTTTCAGAGGCGGTATAGTACCAAATATGATTCATTAGTATCGCGGTACTATATTAATACCGGTATACCGTACATCCCTACAAGGCAGTTTGACATTTTGTGGATTTTTTAACAAAATACAACACAATAAAATGTGATGGAGACTACAGAACCGGAAATGGACACTGCTGTTATTCACCTATCGAGGTTTTCCATTGTTCATGTGTACCTATTTTTAATCTTTGTCAGAATTCTGCCGCTCTGAGGTGGTCAAGTATGCCACCCACTGCTTTTAGAAAACCAGCATATTCAGTTTCGACCAACATGCGCGCACTATTATAAAACGCGGCTTGGTGACACAAAGGGATGGTGACGGCGTCACAGTGTTTATGCGTCCCGTCTGGTATGTGAGAACTTCAGTCTGTAAGCAGGACTCTTAAATTTAAACACAGCTCCCCCCCCCCCCCCCCCCCCCCCCCCCCCGGGCCCCTGTTCCCCAAACTAAATAACACTTTTGTCTCTTGGTGATTTGTGCCGCTGCAAAGCACCTCCAGTTGTTCACGAGGGTCTCATAGTTTAGAGAGGGCAACACAAGTCTGACATGCGGAACCTTCTTTTCCTTTCACAACTGTACTCATCCTGGAGGTGTGTTTGCTCTCCGTATGTTGGAAAACTGCCATGTGGACCAGTTTCTTCAAGGGATAGAATCACTCTCTGCTTCACAATGTCACGGTTGGAATTCATGTATCCATGCGATGAAACGTGCTGCCACCACCATGGTTGACTGTAGGCACCGTTATCTTGTTACTCATTTGTGTTAAGGACAATAATGGCTGTGTGTTGAGTCCAGGTGGACAGCAATGTATACTGCTATACAAGCTGTACACAGACTGCTCTAAAGTATTAGTATTTAATAGAGATGTCCGATAATGGCTTTTTTGCCGATATCCGATATTCCGATATTGTCCAACTCTTAATTACCGATTCCGATATCAACCGATACCGATATATACAGTCGTGGAATTAACACGTTATTATGCCTAATTTTGTTGTGATGCCCCGCTGGATGCATTAAACCAGGGTCCCCAAACTACGGCCCGCGGGCCAGATCCGGCCCCCAGCATCCAAAATCCGGCCCACAGGAAGTCCCAAGTAAAAAAAAATAAAAAAAAAAAAAAATATATATATATATATATATATATATATATTTTTTTTTTTTAAATTTATTTTATTTTATTTATTTTTTCAAATCTTTCCTTTCTAATCCATTTTCTACCGCTTGTTACTCTTGGTGTCTCCTAGTCGCTCAGGCAAATCATATTGTCTAAATATAAATTTTCCCATCGATAACGTGACAATGTTAAATGTTGATGAACATCAATGTTAATTGATGTTAGATGACAAAACGGATTATAAAGACAATGTATATATACATATATGTATATATATATATATATATATATATATATATATATATTTATATTTATATATATATATATATATATATATATATATATATATATATATATATATATATATATATATATACTACCGTTCAAAAGTTTGGGGTCACCCAAACAATTTTGTGGAATAGCCTTCATTTCTAAGAACAAGAATAGACTGTCGAGTTTCAGATGAAAGTTCTCTTTTTCCGGCCATTTTGAGCGTTTAATTGACCCCACAAATGTGATGCTCCAGAACTCAATCTGCTCAAAGAAAGGTCAGTTTTGTAGCTTCTGTAACGAGCTAAACTGTTTTCAGATGTGTGAACATGATTGCACAAGGGTTTTCTAACCATCAATTAGCCTTCTGAGCCAATGAGCAAACACATTGTACCATTAGAACACTGGAGTGATAGTTGCTGGAAATGGGCCTCTATACACCTCAGTAGATATTGCACCAAAAACCAGACATTTGCAGCTAGAATAGTCATTTACCACATTAGCAATGTATAGAGTGTATTTCTTTAAAGTTAAGACTAGTTTAAAGTTATCTTCATTGAAAAGTACAGTGATTTTCCTTCAAAAATAAGGACATTTCAATGTGACCCCAAACTTTTGAACGGTAGTGTATATATATATATATATATATATATATATATATATATATATATATATATATATATATATATATATATATATATATAAATATATATATATATATATACATATATATGTATATATATATATATATATATACAC
>NC_084733.1:16469123-16501623 GCF_033978785.1 Entelurus aequoreus | reverse complement strand
GGAGACGCAACTGCTCTGTACTTCTCCCTACGTCCGTGTACCACTCCGTACTGCGGCGTTTTAAACCGATACCGATAATTTCCGATATTACATTTTAAAGGGTAAAAGAAACCACATTTTTGGGAGTATTAATAGATGATAAAATGAACTGGAAATCTCATATACAAAACATACAACATAAGGTAGCAAAAAACATTTCAATAATGAATAAAACAAAACACGTCCTGGGCCAAAAATCACTTCATATTCTCTACTGCTCACTAGTGTTACCATATCTGAGTTATTGTGCAGAAATATGGGGAAATAACTACAAATGTGCGCTACATTCGTTAACCATGTTACAAAAAAGATCAGTTAGAATAATACATAATGTTGGATATAGAGAACATACAAACCCTTTATTTATTAAGTCAAAAATATTAAAGTTTGGTGATTTGGTAAAATTGCAAACAGCTAAAATGATGTACAAAGCAATCTATAACCTGCTACCAAAGAATGTACAACAGAAATATAACCTTAGAGGAAAAAATAATTTAAAACATTTATATGCACGTACAACACTTAAAACTTTTAGCATAACAGTATGTGGAATTAAATTATGGAATGGATTAAGTAAAGAAGTTAAAAATTGTACTGACATGATCCAGTTTAAGAGGTTGTTTAAATTAATAGTGCTTACAAAGTACAAAGAAGAAGAATTATGAGAAAAACTTCCAACCTTATTGAAAATATTCTTCATCTCAGTATGTTAATAATGACTGAATTAATTAATTACATATTACAAACTGTTGTATATACTAATTCATAGATGTTATTTTATTATATAAAAAGGTCAGTAAATGATTTTATATAATTGTAAATGCTTTGCAGTGGGAAAGGGGTAGGATTAAATAAGCTTTGCTTCTTCCTACTCCTTTTCGGGCATGATGTAAATGAAATGATATGCAATTGTGTGATGTATTATGATGTAAATGTGTTCATGTTCGAAATAAACTAAAAGAAAGAAAAGAAAGAAAGCATTTATCGGACGATATTATCAGACATCTCTAGTCTTAATAAATATCAACTGTTTTTGATGATAAAATCTATTTTTTTATTGCAACATTAAAAAATTTGCTGATTATAATAACTGCTGTCCAATTGTACCGTATTTTCCGGACCATAGGGCGCACCGGATTATTAGGCGCACTGCTGATGAGCGGGTCTAGTCAGGGTTTTTTTTCATACAAAAGGCGCATTAAAGGGGGTCCATATTTTTCTAAATGTAAAACACTTCCTTGTGGTCTACATAACATGCAAAGTAAACAAAAACAGAATGCTGGACGACAGCAAAGACTTACTGTGGAGCAAAGACGGCGTCCACAATGTACATCCGAACATGACATGACAATCAACAATGTCCCCACAAAGAAGGATAAAAACAACTGAAATATTCTAGATTGCTAAAACAAAGTAGATACGGGAAATATCGCTCAAAGGAAGACATGAAACTGCTACAGGAAAATACCAACAAAAGAGGAAAAGCCACCAAAATAGGAGCACAAGACAAGAACTAAAACACTACACACAGGAATACAGCAATAAACTCCAAATAAGTCACAGCGTGATGTGACGGGTGGTGACAGTACACCTACTTTGAGACAAGAGCTATAGTGATGCATGCTTGGTTATGGTTTAAAGCAGGGGTGTCAAACGTACGGCCCGAGGGCCGGATCAGGCCCGCGAACAGGTTTTATCCGGCCCGCGGGATGAGTTTGCTAAGTATAAAAATGAACCTGAAATTTTTGAATGAAAGAAACAGCTGTTCTAAATGTGTCCACTAGATGGCACAATAGCAATTCTTTGTATCTTTGTAGATGATGCTACATATGTACAAAATAAACCTCATGATGTTAGTACATCAGTCGAGGAAAATGATCAAACTGCATAAATAACATCTTGTAATTTGATTTTGATGTAATTGTTTTATCTCGATAGATTGAAAATGAACACCAATGAGTTGACTGATGAACATTATCACATAATTTATTCAGAAAATATAAATAACGACAAAAAAAGTTTATATACTATTAACTGCAACAGGTAATTGTAAAAAAAAAAAAACTTTATGATTTGTACAATTTCAGAATGTGCTTGTTCTATTTTTAAACAAATAAAACAATCTGAAGTTGTCTTTATTTTTAAGTTATCGTGCCGTGATTTTACCAGTCCGGCCCACTTGGGAGTAGATTTTTCTCCATGCGGCCCCCCATCTAAAATGAGTTTGACACCCCTGGTTTAAAGTCATATCCAACGACTTTTTACTGTCAACTGAGTTTCGTCTTTTAATGATTTCTGCTGGTGGTGTGCCTCCGCATTTTTTCAACGCCCTGGCTCAAAAAAGGTTGAAAAACACTGCTCTACATAACCAAATGGTGGTTCTTTGGTCAAAATGTTGCATGGATGATGTTTTACAGATCATCTTCAAGCCGCTTTCTGACAGTCGCTTCCGGATGCGCCGTTTTTGTGGGCGGTCTTATTTACGTGGCGCACCTTCGGCAGCGTCTTCTCCCCGTCATCTTTGTTGTAGCGGCGTAGCGTGCAAGGACGGGAGTGGAAGAAGTGTCAAAAAGATGGCGCTAACTGTTTTAATGACATTCAGACTTTACTTCAATCAATAACGGAGCAGCTCAGTCTGAGTCATTCCACTGAGATTCTTCCAACAATTTTTGTTTGTATGTTGTATCCCTCTGCAGCAGAGGGTACAGTGTTTGTGTGTGCGTGTGTGTGTGTGTGTAAGGTGTCAAGCAAATCAGCCGGCACTTTAGTGTATTGATTCATCCTTTTTTCCACAGTGCCAGTAGTTTTGAAGACAAGGCCTGATAATGAAGTGGGTGTTTGGCAGGGAGACGCGCGACGCCGCTATTGTCTGATCCACTCACTGACGTTTATTCCTCTTCCTTTTTTTGTGCCGCAGCTAAACCTGAAAGCGTGGGCTTAAAAGGGGTCATATCAGGATTTTTTTCCAAAATATTTTCAAAACATTTTATTTTGGTCTATATAACATGTAATGATGGTTGTCAGGTCAATCTATTGCAGAGATTTTGCTGGCAAGACCTGGCTTCCTTCAAAAACCATTGGTTTTGAGAGGCGGAGTTTTTAGATGCAAATGAAGCCCTCCTCACACGTCCCCTCATTTACCGAGCCCGGGCGGGAGTCAGCATGTGGCTCTTTAGTGCCGCCCTAGTGGCTCCTTGGAGCATTTTTAAAAAAGGATTGAAAATGGAAAAAGATGGGGGGGAAAAAATAGTATTTTTGTTTTAGTATGTTTTTTGTTAGAGGACAAACACGACACAAACCTTACCAATAGTTTAATATGTTTGTGTGTATTTGTCCTACTAATTTTGACGGTTCTTGAACTCACCATAGTGTGGACGGTGACGCAACAGTTTGTTTACTCAGTGGCCTAGTGGTTAGAGCAGGGGTCCCCAAACTTTTTGACTTGGGGGCCGCATTGGGTTAAAAAAAATTGGCCGGGGGCCAGGCTGTATATATACACTACCGTTCAAAAGTTTGGGGTCACATTGAAATGTCCTTATTTTGGAAGGAAAAGCACTGTACTTTTCAATGAAGATAACTTTAAACTAGTCTCAACTTTAAAGAAATACACTCTATACATTGCTAATGTGGTAAATGACTATTCTAGCTGCAAATGTCTGGTTTTTGGTGCAATATCTACATAGGTGTATAGAGGCCCATTTCCAGCAACTATCACTCCAGTGTTCTAATGGTACAATGTGTTTGCTCATCGGCTCAGAAGGCTAATTGATGATTAGAAAACCCTTGTGCAATCATGTTCACACATCTGAAAACAGTTTAGCTCGTTACAGAAGCTACAAAACTCACCTTCCTTTGAGCAGATTGAGTTTCTGGAGCATCACATTTGTGGGGTCAATTAAACGCTCAAAATGGCCAGAAAAAGAGAACTTTCATCTGAAACTCGACAGTCTATTCTTGTTCTTAGAAATGAAGGCTATTCCACAAAATTGTTTGGGTGACCCCAAACTTTTGAACGGTAGTGTATATATATATATATATATATATATATATATATATATATATACACATTGTCTTTATAATCCGTTTTGTCATTTAACATCAATTAACATTGATGTTTATCAACATTTAACAATGTCACGTTATCGATGGGAACATTAATTTTTAGACAATATGATTTGCCTGAGCGGCTAGGAGACACCAAGAGTAACAAGCGGTAGAAAATGGATTAGAAAGGAAAGATTAAAAAAATAAATAATTTATTAAAAAAAAAAAAAAATTCTTGAGACTTCCTGTGGTCCGGATTTGGGATGCTGGGGGCCGTAGTTTGGGGACCACTGAGTTAGAGTGTCCGCCCTGAGATCGGTAGGTTGTGAGTTCAAACCCCGGCCGAGTCATACCAAAGACTATAAAAATGGGACCCATTACCTCCCTGCTTGGCACTCAGCATCAAGGGTTGGAATTGGGGGTTAAATAACCAAAAATGATTCCCGGGCGCAGCCACCGCTGCTGCCCACTGCTCCCCTCACCTCCCAGGGGGTGAACAATGGGATGGGTCAAATGCAGAGGACAAATTTCACCACACCTAGTGTGTGTGTGTGACAATCATTGGTACTTTAACTTTAACTTTACATGTAAAATCTGCCACTCCTTCTTTGTCTCATTTTGTCCACCAAAAGTTTTATGCTGTGTGTGAATGCACAAAGGTGCGCTTTGTTGATGTTATTGACTTGTTGGAGTGCTAATCAGGCATATTTGGTCAGTGCGTGACTGCAAGCTAATCAATGCTAACATGCTATTTAGGCTAGCTGTATGTACATATTGCGTCATTATGCCTCATTTGTAGGTATATTTGAGCTCATTTAATTTCATTTACTTTCATCCTCTTTGTATATAATTTATATTTGCATGTCTCATGACACATTATCTGCATGTTATATTGGCTGAATTTCTGATAGTTGTTTGTGTGCCATGTTGTTCCAGACCACAGCAAACGTTAACTAGCGTGCCAAAGATTGTAATAAATCTATTAAAAGAAGACAGCTTGCCGTTTCCTTTAACTTGGACACACACATCTATACCTTTTTGTCATTTCCAGGAGTTATCTCACCTTCTGAGTAGCCTCTGATTTACTAATGGTTTCTAATGTTGTAAAAATGTGTAGAATAAATATTACATTTTGTCAACGAAGATTTGCTTCAGCCTGCGACACATTATCATTTTGATAGTAGGCTGTTAGAGCTAATATAGACACTTACGCCATGTGTTGTCTTCATTATAACACGTATATATGGGTTTTCATTTTTTGCAGCTCCAGACAGATTTGTTTTTTGTATTTTTGGTCCAATATGGCTCTTTCAACGTTTTGGGTTGCCGACCCCTGGACTAGCCTTTCGTCGCCACCTTGTTTACTACAGTAGTTATTATGTTTTGTTAAGACTCTATGGAATATGGATCATCACCAGCCATCAAATTTGTACTTGATTTTCCATACCAGATGGAATAGCGATACGATTTGATAATTGAGTTGAGTTGAGTTTGAGTTTATTAGAATGGCCTTCCCAAGTTTATCCAGTTGCGGTCCCCTCCAAGGTTTCTCATTGTCATCCCATTGGGTTGAGTTTTTTCTTGCCCTGATGTGGGATCTGAGCCGAGGATGTCGTTGTGGCTTGTGCAGCCCTTTGAGACACTCGTGATTTAGGGCTATATAAGTAAACTTTGATTGACTGATTGCTTGATTGATTGATTATGAATTTATTATGGGTCTACTGAAAATGTGAGCAAATCTGCTGGGTCAAAAGTATACATACAGCAATGTTAATATTTGCTTACATGTCCCTTGGCAAGTTTCACTGCAATAAGGCACTTTTGGTAGCCATCCACAAGCTTCTGGTTGAATTTTTGACCACTCTTGACAAAATTGGTGCAGTTCAGCTAAATGTGTTGGTTTTCTGACATGGACTTGTTTCTTCAGCATTGTCCACACGTTTAAGTCAGGACTTTGGGAAGGCCATTTTTAAAACCTTAATTATAGCCAAATTTAGCCATTACTTTACCACTTTTGACGTGTGTTTGGGGTCATTGTCCTGTTGGAACACCCAACTGCGCCCAAGACCCAACCTCCGGGCTGATGATTTTAGGTTGTCCTGAAGAATTTGGAGGTTATCCTCCTTTTTCATTGTCCCATTTAAAGCACCAGTTCCATTGGCAGCAAAACAGGCACAGAGCATAATACTACCACCACCATGCTTGACGGTAGGAGTGGTGTTCCTTGCATTAAAGGCCTCACCTATTCTCCTCCAAACATATTGCTGGGTATTGTGGCCAAACAGCTCAATTTTTGTTTCATCTGACCACAGAACTTTCCTCCAGAAGGTCTTATTTTTGTCCATGTGATGTTAGATGAAACAAAAATTGAGTTAGGTGTTCCAACATTATGTTCTTTACAAGTGTATGTAAACTTTTGACCACGACTGTATGTGCAAGAGCACACCCGTGTGAAGTTACTGACACCTGGTGACCAGTCAGCATTTAGTACTATTGTAATCGGCATCGCCATCTGTTTATTTCTCTTGGAAAGCAACGCCGTAGGGTTTCCCTCTGATTGACAAATCATGACTTGTAAAAGCTCCACCACTCTTTAACCTTTCCCCTCTTCTGGTTAAGCCTTCTGCCATCTCTTAATCAAACTCCCTCTCTCTTAACCGCTCTTGATTACCACATGCTTCCCCTTTCAGGGATCGGTTGCGTCGTCGTTGCGAAACTACGACCATAAGGCTGCGAACTGAAGGATGGCGTGGTTTGAGTAAGAGATTTAATTTGGCCGTAGAAGATTACGGGATTACATTAGAACATCTAATGTTGAATGTCTCTCAATTTGACCACAATTTGTGTGAGGTCGTGTGAGACTTTAGCTCAGTGAGAATCTCAAGCTTTTTCCAACGAGGACCCCGCACAGATTAATTGAAAGTTTTGAGGACCAGTTTGTGTACATTGCTCTCGAGACAACTCTGATATGCAGGTAGGGATGGGTACCTTTAGCATTTGAATCCATACGGTAACAATTAATGAAGCGTGGGAATCGATGACTGTACTCAACAGTACCAATTTTCATTACCTTTGTGTGTTGAAATGTAGTGCATAGACTACGTTGTGTTGCCTTAGCCAGGTAGTAGTCTACCCCCTTGTCATGACGAGGGGGTTTACGCAGTTTACTGCGAGGATTGTTCACCCGGGATGCAAACGGACTTTTCCGGACAAAGGTGGCAGGTAGGAACATATTTATTATTGACTCTCAAATAGGTGAAAACAAAAAAGGTGCACAAGGCGAAGGCACAACTTAGCGCAGGAAACAAAAACTAACACTTAGCGTAAACTATGGACAGGGCAAAACAAAAACGCGCTAACTGTGGCATTAATAAACAAAACTTACTTGGCATGGCATGAAGCAAACAATCGCATGAATACAAGCATGAAAAGAGCGTGAAACAATCGCATGATAGAAGCATGAACTATGGCATGAAAAGAACAATGTGGCCAGACCGACCAACTGGCAACGACAGGCTTAAATAATAGTCTCTCTTGATTAGAGACAGGTGTGACCCGAACGCAAGAGACAGGTGAAAATCATAAGTCGCCATGGAAACTAAAACAAACTACGGAGCGCAAACAGGAACTAAAAGAGTCCAAAAACGAACAAAAAATAACAAAAACATAATCCAGACCACAGATCATGACAGCCATTAAGTTTAATGTGCCAGTCTTTTCTGTTATTGAGTCCTACAAAGTGTTTATACTGTAAGTATTGTATTTATTACACACAGGCTGTTTGATGGTAAAGCGCATCCTGATTTTAGTTTCCAATAACACATTTGGAGGTGTTAAAATCAGCATGTAAAATTGCTAATGCTAATCGATAGCATGTCTATGGCAAATCCACTGTAAATTAGTATCGCGCTAGTGTAACTCGGGTGGCTTATCCCATTCTGGCTTAAAAACTAACAATAAACGTGAAGTTATAACACTGAAACGCCCTCAGGAAGAGGTGCTTTAAGACATGGCTAGCTAGCTAGCGGCTAAATCCACCAGCAGTCGGCAGTGTTTTAGCTACTTCTAAATCACTAATCCTGGTCTCCATGGCGACACATAAAGTAAGTTTCTTACAAGTATCATCCCTGCAGGACGAGGAATAGCTAAACATGCTTCACTACACACCGTAGCTCACCTGAATGTAAACAAATGCCATGGGTGGATCTACACCGAACATCCACTGTAATGATACCTATTATGATCCGTGGACTGGATCATGTTTTTGTTATGTTCTGTTAGTTTTAGACTCTTTTAGATCCTGTTTGACACTTGAGTTTGTTTAAGTTACCATGGCTACTTATGATTTTCACCTGCCTCTGGTGTTCAGGATGCGCACCTGCTTCTAATCAGAGGACTATTCAAGCCTGCCTTTGCCAGTCAGTCGTCCTGGCGTCATTAGTTGTTTGCCTCATGCCTGGACTACGTAAGTCTTAGTTGTTTCATGCCACAGTTTTGTATTGTTTTCATGCCACAGTTTCGTGTTTGTTCTACACCATAGTTAATGCTTGTTGTTTCATTCCACAGTTTCGTGTTTGTTCCATGCCACAGTTTCGTGAGGTTCATGTCTATAGTTTCATGTCGTAAGTTTTTGCCTTAGCTTCCGCGTGCGATAGGTACGCTTGCCTTCGGGTTGTTTTCTGTTTTGTACCTCGTTGAGTGTTTCTTAAAATTAAATCATGTTCCTACCTGCAAGTCCTGTCCAGAGTCGACCGTTTGTCTTCCTGGGAGAACGACCCCGCAGTAAGCGAAAACCTCGTCGTGACAATACCAAGTACAGGTGAGTATCTAGTCGATACTACTATGAATACATCAATATTTTTTAGCATCACAAAATATATTGTAGTTTTAAAAAAAAAATCATATTATATTTATAAACTCAGGAAATATGTCCCTGGACACATGAGGACTTTGAATATGACCTTTGAATATGATCCTGTAACTACTTGGTATAGGATTGATACCTAAATCTGTGGTATCACCCAAAACTAATGTAAAGTATCAAACAACAGAAGAATAAGTGATTTTTACATTTTGACAGAAGTGTAGATAGAACATGTTAAAAGAGAAAGTAAGCAGATATTAACAGTAAATGAACAAGTAAATTAATAATCCATTTTCTACCACTTGTCCTTAATAATGTTGACAAAATAATAGAATGATAAATGACACAATAGGTTACTGCATATTGTCAAGACGGGGACTATGGGATGGTTTGTTTTCTCGGAATGCAAAGGAAAGTTGGAGCGGGCAAGGCGTGAAGGTAAGGACATATTTATTCAAACACTAACAAAAGGAACAAAGGAAAAGCGCGCACAAGGGCGGAAGTACAAACTTGGCTAATGAAAACAAAAGACTAGCACAAAGGCAAACACTATGAACATGAAATATACAACACTTACTGTGGCATGAAAAATGTGCATGGAACAATGGCTTGGAATAAAAGGTAGCATGGGTAGTAGAGGGTAATCTTGGCATGAACTAAGTGACCAAAGCCAAACAGGACATGAATAAAACAACATGATCACAGACATGACACATATGTCAGCAGACTAAATTAGGAGCCTTTGTTTGCTTACTTACTACTAAAAGACAAGTTGTCTTGTATGTTCACTATTTTATTTAAGGACAAACTTGCAATAAGAAACATATGTTTAATGTACCCTGATATTTTTTGTTCAAATAAAGACAATAATGCCATTTTTGTGGTCCCCTTTATTTAGAAAAGTATCAAAATACATTTTGGTACCGGTACCAAAATATTAGTATCAGGACAACACTATTGCTAAGTATATTTGGATCAGATTGAATGTGTTTAAAGGCCTACTGAAAGCCACTACTACCGACCACACAGTCTGATAGTTTATATATCAATGATGAAATCTTAACATTGCAACACATGCCAATACGGCCGGGTTTACTTATAAAGTGCAATTTTAAATTTCCCGCTAAACTTCCGGTTGAAAACGTCTATGTATGATGACGTATGCGAGTGACGTCACTAGTTAAACGGAAGTATTCGGACACCATTGAATCCAATACAAAAAAGCTCTGTTTTCATCTCAAAATTCCACAGTATTCTGGACATATGTGTTGGTGAATCTTTTGCAATTTGTTTAATGAACAATGAAGACTGCAAAGAAGAAAACTGTAGGTGGGATCGGTGTATTAGCGGCTGGCTGTAGCAACACAACCAGGAGGACTTTGACTTGGATAGCAGACGCGATAGCCGACGCTAGCCGCCGACCGCACGGATGATCGGGTGAAGTCCTTCGTCCTTCCGTCGATCGCTAGAACGCAGGTGAGCACGGGTGTTGATGAGGGCTGGCTGGTGTAGGTGGAGCGCTAATGTCTTTATCATAGCTCTGTGAGGTCCCGTTGCTAAGTTAGCTTCAATGGCGTCGTTAGCAACAGCATTGTTAAGCTTCGCCAAGCTGGAAAGCATTAACCGTGTATTTACATGTCCATGGTTTAGTAGTATTGTTGATTTTCTGTCTATCCTTCCAGTCAGGGGTTTATTTATTTTGTTTCTATCTGCATTTAAGCATGATGCTATCACGTTAGCTCCCTGGCTAAAGTGCTTCACCGATGTATTGTCGTGGAGATAAAAGTCACTGTGAATGTCCATTTAGAAAAAGGAGAAAGTGTGGAATCCAATGAGCCAGCTTGTACCTAAGTTACGGTCAGAGCGAAAAAAGATGCGTCCTGCACTGCACTCTAATCCTTCACTCTCACTTTCCTCATCCACAAATATTTCATCCTGGCTCAAATTAATGGGGTAATCGTCGCTTTCTCGGTCCGAATCGCTCTCGCTGCTGGTGTAAACAATGGGGAAATGTGAGGAGCCCTTCAGCCTGTGACGTCACGCTACTTCTGGTACAGGCAAGGCTTTTTTTTATCAGCGACCAATAGTTGAGAACTTTATCGTCGATGTTCTCTACTAAATCCTTTCAGCAAAAATATGGCAATATCGCGAAATGATCAAGTATGACACATAGAATGGATCTGCTATCCCCGTTTAAATAAAAAAAATTCAGTTCAGTAGGCCTTTAATATAGCAAATATTTGTCAGATTTTATGAGGATTGCAAGGTTTTTTTCCTGTCATTTTCTTAGAGACAAAAAGCATGACTCGTTAGTATTTGTAGCAGATGCCCATCTAGGGAAAAAGGTGTATTCCATATTAAGATGGCCTTGGTGGAGGTCTGCCGTCCTAATTAGGAAAAGGGTCAGTCATCCAGGCTACCGTTTTTTACTGACCAGCCCAGGAAACTCAGCCCTCCCTGGGGAACAGGAAGGGGGACAATTAGCTCTTTAGGACTGGAGGACCAAGTGTGAAGGGCGCTGGGTTAGAATTGGGAGCTGATATTAGCGTTGTATGTATGGCGTGTGGGCGAAGAGGGTCTTCCAAGTCCAATTAGGGCTGACTACGTGTTGGGGGCCTGCGCCAAACATGCCCCACCTGTTAAGACGAGGCCAAGAGGCTAATGAGCACTGCCTGCAGGAAGACGAGGGCTGCAGAAAAAAAAGCGGAGGAAAGAAGGAAGTTCCAGGCAAGCACAGCATGAAGACAAACTTTCTCCGCTTCATTATGCAGCTGCACACCATGTTGGGAGCATTTCCAAAATAAGCTTTTATCATGTGACACGGCGTCGCACACAACAACAACAACAATCCACCAAGCAGTGGAGACAATTAAAAGCAGACATGGATGGAGAGAGGCCCTGGTGGAACGCTGAGAGCCAAACATTGTGCACCAGGCACGGAAACAGTTTTTTGGGGACAGAACGCCCTCTGTGTGGTGTGCATGCGAGCGCGGCTGAAAGAAGCTCATTGTCTGGACCAGTGTTTTTCAACCACTGAGATATTGTCTGGTGTGCCGTGGGACATTATGCAACTTCACCTAATTGGTCCCAAAAACATTTTTTTTGCAACTCAATAATTATAATCTGCAAATAACATACTTGCCAACCCTCCCGTTTTTACCGGGAGACTCCCGGTATTCAGCGCCTCTCCCGATAACCTCCCGGCAGAAATTTTCTCCCGACAAACTCCCGGTATTCAGCCGGAGCTGGAGGCCACGCCCCCTCCAGCTCAATGCGGACCTGAGTGGGGACAGCCTGTTCTCACGTCCGCTTTCCCACAATATAAACAGCGTGCCTGCCCAATCACGTTATAACTGTAGAATGATCGAGGGCGAGTTCTTGGTTTCTTATGTGGGTTTATTGTTAGGCAGTTTCATTATCGTCCTCCCAACAACACACAACAACAGCAGTCACGTTTAGTCTACCGTAAAGCAGTTCGTCTGCCGTAAACCGCAATGTTGTGACACTCTTAAACAGGAAAATACTGCCATCTACTGGATAGCCTCCAGAACACCGAAATTCAAGTATTTCTTTTATTTATATGTATAATAAAATAAATATATATATAGCTAAAATTCACTGAAAGTCAAGTATTTGATATATATATTTATTTATATATATATATATATATATATATATATATATATATATATATATATATATATATATATATATATATATATATATATATATATATATATATATATATATATATATATATATATATATATATATATATATATGAAATACTTGAGTTGGTGAATTCTAGTTTAAATATATTCCCCTCTTAACCATATTCAAAGTACAGGTACATTTAGGCAATTCAACTAAACTGTTCTCAAGGGTCAGCCTTTGATGAAGCTAAGGACCGGTAGAGTCGGACTTCTCCCTGCACTATTATATTCGCTAACACTTTATTTTAAGGTACACATATTCACCATTAATTAGTTGCTTATTAACATGCACATTAGTAACATATTGGCTCTTAATTAGTCATTATTAATTACTTATTAATGCCTTATTCTGCATGGCCTTATTATACAAGCAGTAAGCCATCAACTAAGAGTCTTACCTAACCCTAACCCCAACCCTTACCCGAACCCTAAATCTAACCCTATGTTAATAAGCAACTAATTAATGGTGAATATGTTCCCCATACTAAAGTGTTACCTTATATTCTTATTTAGTTTTTTTTTAATTGATTTGATCTTTTTAGCATATAGTCACAAATGTTTACACTAGTTATAGATATATCACAGAAGCACTCTTCTGTTCTTTAGGACCTACCGCACACACAGGTCAAAAATCCTCTATGTGACAAGAGCGTAATGTGGTTTTTAAAGGCCTACTGAAATGAATTTTTTTTATTTAAACGGGAATAGCAGATCCATTCTATGTGTCATACTTGATCATTTCGCGATATTGCCATATTTTTGCTGAAAGGATTTAGTAGAGAAAATCGACGATAAAGTTCGCAACTTTTGTTCGCTGATAAAAAAAAGCCTTGCCTGTACCGGAAGTAGCGTGACGTCACAGGAGCTAGTATTCCTCACAATTCCCCGTTGTTTACAATGGAGCGAGAGATTCGGAGCGACAAAGCGACGATTACCCCATTAATTTGAGCGAGGATGAAAGATTCGTAGATGAGGAACGTTACAGTGAAGCCCTAGAGAGGCAGTGATGGACGTATCTTTTTTCGCTTTCACCGTAACTTAGGTACAAGCTGGCTCATTGGATTCCACACTCTCTTCTTTTTCTATTGTGGATCACGGATTTGTATTTTAAACCACCTCGGATACTATATCCTCTTGAAAATGAGAGTCGAGCACTCGAAATGGACATTTAAAATGACTTTTATCTCCACGACAATACATCGGTGACACACTTAGCTACTGAGCTAACGTGATAGCATCTGCCTCAAATGAAGATAGAAACAAAATAAATAAACTCCTGACTGGAAGGATAGACAGAAGATCAACAATACTATTAAACCGTGGACATGTAACTACACGGTTAAAAATTCTCAGCCTGGTAAGGCTTAACAATGCTGTTGCTAACGACGCTAAGGCTAATTTAGCAACTTAGCAACCGGACCTCACAGAACTATGATAAAAACATTAGCGCTCCACCTACGCCAGCCAGCCCTCATCTTCCCATCAACAGCCGTGCTCACCTGCGTTCCAGCGATCGACGGCGCGACGAAGGACTTCATCCGTGGGTTTGGCGGCAAGCATCGGCTAGGCGTAGTAAGTAGTCCTTGTTGTGTTGCTGTAAGTATTGTACTTAGCCGCTAATACACCGATCGATCCCACCTACAACGTTCTTCTTTGCAGCCTCCATTGTTCATTAAACAAATTGCAAAAGATTCACCAACACGGATGTTCAGAATACTGTGGAATTTTGTCGAAGAAAACAAGAGGTTTTTATATCGGGTCAATGGGGTCCAACCACTTCCGTGGATTTTGTTGACGTCACGCGCATAAATCATATCCAAAGGAGTTTTTCAACCGGAAGTGTGGCGGGAATTTTAAAATTGCACTTTATAAGTTAACCCGGCCGTATTGGCATGTGTTGCAATGTTAAGATTTCATCATTGATATATAAACTATCAGACTGCGTGGTCGGTAGTAGTGGGTTTCAGTAGGCCTTTAAAGGCGTGTTCTATGGAGCTAAGAGCTAGCAGAGGAGCTAGGAGCTAGCATAACACGTACCGTACCGTACGTGCGCGTCACGTACGTAACTTTTTAAAAATATATAAACTTTATGAACCTTGGGTTAGGTGAACGGTCTTTTGGGCTGAGTGATTGTGTGTGTTGATCAGGTGTTTGAATTGTATTGGCGTGTTCTATGGAGCTAGGAGCTAGCAGAGGAGCTAGGAGCTAGCATAACAAACACGCAGGTGTTATTATGCAGGATTAATTTGTGGCATATTAAATATAAGCCTGGTTGTGTTGTGGCTAATAGAGTATATATATGTCTTGTGTTTATTTACTGTTGTAGTCATTCCCAGCTGAATATCAGGTCACCCCCGGCTCTCACAGCATCTTCCCTATCTGAATAGCTTCAACTCCCCACTAGTCCTTCACTTGCACTTTACTCATCCACAAATCTTTCATCCTCGCTCAAATTAATGGGGAAATTGTCGCTTTCTCGGTCCGAATCTCTCTCACTTCATGCGGCCATCATTGTAAACAATAGGGAACTTTGCGTATATGTTCAACTGACTACGTCACGCTACTTCCGGTAGGGGCAAGCCTTTTTTTTTATCAGATACCAAAAGTTGCAATCTTTATCGTCGTTGTTCTATACTAAATCCTTTCAGCAAAAATATGGCAATATCGCGAAATGATCAAGTATGACACATAGAATAGATCTGCTATCCCCGTTTAAATAAAAAAAATTCATTTCAGTAGGCCTTTAAGGCTCTAATACAAAAAGACTAGTCAAAAACAATACAAGTTATCTGCTGTTTTTGAGGAATTGCTGCAACCCTGCATGCAATTTGACGCAAACAAAAATGTCCCCACCACGAATCTGGACCGTTTACGCCAGCTTGCATGGGTTTAATTGACACCTGTTGCCGCGCCTTCCTGCAATCACAACACATTGTGCTCGCTTCTGAATTCCCCATGATTGTAGTCGAGGCTCTAAAAAGGTGCGTGCTAGAATGGCTAACAGGTTCGCACATTCAGGTACACGGTGCACTAAGAATCACTTAATTGCTTATTCAGTGAACACAGAAGCTCTCACTCTCGAGCTCACACCACGCACACACGCACACAGACACACACACACACACACACACACACACAATTGGCAGCTGCTAACCTCGGGATTAAGTCCAGTGTGACAGACCTGATTTCAGACTGCGTCTGTGACGAAGCGACAAAAAGGGGAGCACACCAAACAAATGGCAGACGTAAAGCAAGGCAGCATTTTTGTCACTGGCTTGTGAAGAGGGACAGAAATAAAAAAAAAAAAACTATGCAAAAAGCAAAATCCCAAAAGAAGAACAAGCAGCCATCTGCCAGGTGCACATTGCCGACGACGCTTCCCAGATTTAAACGCCTGTTGGATTCTGCAGCCCTGAAAACGCGTTTAAAAACCCTTAAAAAAGCAAACATGAGAGAGATATGGGGGGAGGAGAGGTGGTGGTGGTGGTGGTGGTGGTGGTCTTCTCTTTGGATGCCAGCAAGAAAGGGGATTAACACAAGTGATGTTATGTTTGCATTTGATCAAAACAGGCACTTAGTAGGAAAGGATCCTGGCCTTTGGGTTCGGCGCTGGGATTGAATTAAATCTCCGTTCATCCCGCCGCCAACAGCTCGGCTTCTCCCGCGCTCTTACACCGTGGCGTATGGCGCCCGTAAGAATCGAAAAAGCCCTCTCAGACGGCCGCGGAATTTCAAAACGGCTTTTTTTTTTTTTTTTTTTTTTTAAGACAGCAGAGGGGGAGAGGTGGGTCGCTTCTTATTTTTGGGCCCGCTTGCTCATTGATATGACAGTTTGATTTTCCGGGTTGTGGAGTGAGGCGGCTTAAGAGGCCATCCCTCTTTTATAAGGCCTGTGACATCTAACCCCGACATAGCATCACCCCCCCGCCCCACCCCGCCCCCAGGCACTAGGAACATGTGTGTGTGTGTGTGTGTGTGTGTTCTGGCAATGCTTACTTAATGGGGACATTGCTCTGTTTACACAGTCACCTTTAGGCATACTTGCCAACCTTGAGAAAAATGGGAGGGTTGCATGAGGAAAAGCATCCAAAGTGAAATATGAGCCAAATCACACATGGGATTTTGTCACTGTGGCAACTCTTAACATGAAATAGCCAGAAGGCAAAGCAAACAAAACAAAACAAAAAAGACAACTAAAATTAAGTCACACATTTTTTTAAATTAAAAAAAGGTTTTATCTAACTAGAGATTTTATATTCTGTTTTTGTTTTTTTTTAAAAATAAAAAAGTGCTTAATCTGAAAATAAAACTGTAATATTACAAATATACTAAAATATATTACATACATATTTTTTAATTTTATTTACAAAATTTGTCATTATATATGCAAAAATAAAGTAATAATGTTTGCTGCTTAGTTTGAGTGTGAGGTTTAGTTATTTAGTGTTCTTAAGGATGACATTTTCATACAGCATGATTAGAAAACATTATTACCTTAAAGGCCTACTGAAAGCCACTACTACCGACCACGCAGTCTGATAGTTTATATATCAATGATGAAATCTTAACATTATAACACATGCCAATACGGCCGGGTTAACTTATAAAGTGACATTTTAAATTTGCCGCTAAACTTCCGGTTCGAAACGCCTCTGAGGATGACGTATGCGCGTGACGTAGCCCGGGGAACACGGGTATGCCTTCCACATTGAAGCCAATACGAAAAAGCTCTGTTTTCATTTCATAATTCCACAGTATTCTGGACATCTGTGTTCGTGAATCTGTTGCAATTATGTTCATTGCATTATGGAGAAAGAAGCTGAGCAAGCAAAGAAGAAAGTTGTCGGTGCGAAACGGACGTATTTTTCGAAGGAAGTCAGCAACAACAGTACACAGCCGGCGCGTCTTTGTTTACATTCCCGAAAGATGCAGTCAAGATGGAAGAACTCGGATAACAGAGACTCTAACCAGGAGGACTTTTGACTTCGATACACAGACGCTTGTAGAGAACTGGGACAACACAGACTCTTACCAGGATTACTTTGATTTGGATGACAAAGACGCAGACGTGCTACCGTGAGTATGCAGCTTTGGCTTCTAAACATTTGATCGCTTGACCGTATGTGCGCAACTTTTTTTTTTGCGTATGTACGTAACTTTTTTAAAATATATAAGCTTTATGAACCTTGGGTTAGGTGAACGGTCTTTTGGGCTGAGTGATTGTGTGTGTTGATCAGGTGTTTGAATTGTATTGGCGTGTTCTATGGAGCTAGGAGCTAGCAGAGGAGCTAGGAGCTAGCATAACAAACACGTAGGTGTTTTTATGCAGGATTAATTTGTGGCATATTAAATATAAGCCTGGTTGTGTTGAGGCTAATAGAGTAAATATATGTCTTGTGTTTATTTACTGTTTTAGTCATTCCCAGCTGAATATCAGGTCACCCCCGGCTCTCACAGCATCTTCCCTATCTGAATAGCTTCAACTCCCCACTAGTCCTTCACTTGCACTTTACTCATCCACAAATCTTTCATCCTCGCTCAAATTAATGGGGAAATTGTCGCTTTCTCGGTCCGAATCTCTCTCACTTCATGCGGCCATCATTGTAAACAATAGGGAACTTTGCGTATATGTTCAACTGACTACGTCACGCTACTTCCGGTAGGGGCAAGCCTTTTTTTATCAGATACCAAAAGTTGCGATCTTTATCGTTGTTGTTCTATACTAAATCCTTTCAGCAAAAATATGGCAATATCGCGAAATGATCAAGTATGACACATAGAATAGATCTGCTATCCCCGTTTAAATAAAAAAAATTCATTTCAGTAGGCCTTTAAAGTAGGATTCACGTTCAGAATTTTCCATCCTTCTATATATGGTAGTTGGAGTTGCAGACAACTTCATTACTGCTAAATAGCAGTTTTCAGTAATGTCACAGAAGATGCAGGGTATGCTTGAACATTTAAGTGGTGAAACTTCCTATAAGAGGACAGCTGTAGTGCTGTATTCTGAAGCTCATGTCATATTTAATTTGAATTTTTTTTTTTTTTTTTTTTTAAATGGTCCTCTGTAGTCACGTCCAAATTTGTGTGAATTATGCAAAATTATTTAAATTTGGTCCCTATGAACCATATTAACTCTTTTAAGTAAGAATGATCAGCACATTACTTCATCAATCCAGAGATTTAAAGACGTGTATGAGCTAACTGGGCAGTGGAAAATATCCTACTTTTTTTTAATGCCTACACAACCTGTAGAAAGGGTGGTCCCCACAAGTGATGATCAAAAACTTGGTCCCCATTCCAAATGATAACCAGTATGTGTGTGTGTGTGTGTGTGTGTGTGTGTGTGTGTGTGTGTGTGTGCCCATCCCTGGCATCATCTCCCAATCCTGGAAGACATGCGAAGGAATGCGGGCATCTGAGCAGCTGGTGGCCCGGCAACGCTCCCCAGCGACCATGCGGGTCTTGCCAAGCGGGGTAAGATACACGCCGACGTTTAATAAGCACCATTATGTCATCACTCAGGCTGAGGAACCCCACCCCCACCCCCCACACCCCCAACCGTGACGGATAATGTCGGCGGGGGTTTAATGGAGGGAAAAATCTTAGAAGAATAAAAGTACAGAAAATGACAAGAATAAAAGTAGAAAAATATCATTGGAAAAAAGTATATTTTTAGTGCGGTAATAAAGCAAGGGATGGGGCAAAGGATAGTAAAGAATTGATGGGTTGTGAATTACGAGAAGTTAAAGTTAAAAAGTTAAAGTACCACTGTGGTACTAAAGTCACACACACACTAGGTGTGGTGAAATTACCCTCTGCATTTGCCCCATTTTTCCTTGTTCCACCCCCTGGGAGGTGAGGGGAGCAGTGAGCAGCAGCAGTGGCCGCACTCGGGAATAATTTTTGGTGATTCAAGCCCCAATTCCAACCCTTGATGCTGAGTGCCAAGCAGGGAGGTAACGGGTCCAATTTTTAGTGAAGTGAAGTGAAGTGAATTATATTTATATAGCGCTTTTCTCTAGAGACTCAAAGCGCTTTACATAGTGAAACCCAATATCTAAGTTACATTTAAACCAGTGTGGGTGGCACTGGGAGCAGGTGGGTAAAGTGTCTTGCCCAAGGACACAACGGCAGTGACTAGGATGGCGGAAGCGGGGATCGAACCTGGAACCCTCAAGTTGCTGGCACGGCCGCTCTACCAACCGAGCTATACCGCCCCAGTCTTTGGTATGAGTCGCTAGCTTGAATGTGAAGTAGTGAAACGGGAAAATAAATGTACATTCCAACAGAAGGCTTATAGCAGGGGTGTCCAAAGTGTGGACACACAATTAGCTGCGGGCCATTTGCGGCCCGCAGCTAATTGTTTACCGGCCCGCCACACATTCTGGAAATGCTATTGTAAAAATAAAAAAGAACATGAAAAAAAGTGGAATGAGGTGAAATCTAACGAGAAAAAGTTGCAATGTTGACACCAAAGCTGCCATGCAGGCTGTTTTTTTTTCTTCTTTTGTCTTTCTTCATTTTTCTTTTTTTGCCATTGCTCCAAAAAAAAAAAGTAATGACAAAAAAATCCATGTTATAATGAATTATTTTCAGGGCTCCAGTTACTTCAAATATTTCACTTTAAAATGTTTTATGTGGTAATAAATATTGCATTTTTGTGTAGTAGCCATATAAAAACATCAAAGTTTTCTTTGACACAAGCGCATAAAACAAACAAAATAATAGTTCCAGCATAAAATCGACAGATATATCTGAAGTTGATCTCGTAACTTAAGTGTTGAAAGTAAAAGAATAACCTAATAAAAATGTATCACTTTATGAGTGTTGCACCTTTTGGATCCCAAATATATTTAGTGATTTTTTATTTATCTTTTCACTGTGATTACTCAAAAATATGAAAAAATTAAAATCAATGGTGTCCTGCATTATTGATCTTTTAGGGCTCTAATTACTAAATACTGCATATTTCAGTTTTACTATAAAAAAAAAAAAGTTGTTTTTGACAGAAAAGCCATAAAACATTTTTTTTTAATTTGTATTACTTTATATCAACTTGAAGTTGATATAGAGATTTACTGTAAGCGTTAAATAATTTAAAAAAAAAAAATCTGACTTATTTTTAACATTTTAATGACTGAGACCCTTTATGGTGCCCGGGACCCCTAAAGGTAAAATAAATAAAAAGTGCATATATTTTGTTATGATTTACTGTAAGCGTTAAATAATTTAAAAAAAGAATATCCTGACTTGTTTTTAACATTTTAATGACTGAGACCCTTTATGGTCCCCGGAACCCCTAAAGGTAAAATAAATAAAAAGTGCATATATTTTGTTATGATTTACTGTAAGCGTTAAATAATTTAAAAAAAGAATATCCTGATTTATTTTTAACATTTTAATGACTGAGACCCTTTATGGTCCCCGGGACCCCTAAAGGTAAAATAAATAAAAAAGGCATATATTTTGTTATGGTTTGAAAATGAAAAATATCAAAATGGCCCCCACATGCTTTAATTTTTCCGTGTGCGGCCCTTAGTGGAAAAAGTTTGGACACCCCTGGCTTATAGGAACCGCGTTACAGAATAGAGTAACCAGCTAAGAAGAGGAAATCAGCAAGTAGGTTAGTAAGTCAGGGGAGACGATAATATCCACTGTGGGGGGGCGTGGCCTGCGGACCTGCAGCGAAGCGTGGTGTGTCAGGATCGGCTTCGAAATTAGTGACAGGTGCGTAGATGACACAGCAGTGTTCGCTCTGTTAAAGGCATCAGTCGGGAAGGAGAGGAGGTTGTTGATGGTGGAGAACGAGCGAGATAAACTTTAACATGGCTGAAAAGCACAACTTATTGCAAAATAAATCTTTGTTCGCAAAGATAAACATGGCTGTCATGTCCGTCATTGGTGGTCCAGAGAACCCGGAGGAGCAAGACCTCCACATCCACACAGTACGGCCGCCTAGGCCGGCAACACATTCGACCATACATATGAATGAGTAGAAAGACGAAGCACATCTTTGAGCTGCAGGTTTATGGCGACTGGGGCTAAAGTCTCAACATTCTGTGGTTTTAAAAGGCAAGAAAATGAAATCAAGGATGCTTGCTCAGCACTCACTTGGCAGGCTAAAAGAAGTGCTTTTTATACATATTAATTACGTATAATACATAATGCATAAATAATCAATTCATCACTCAGGGCGGACGCAAGGCCACTGAGCAGGTGAGCAGTATCACAATGAAGTGATACTGTGTTTAAATAAAAGGGGTACCGTTCACATTTGAACCAATGCGGTACCGATTCTCTGTACCTGGGAATCGATCAACTTTCTGTACTTTTGTGTGTGTTAATAAATATTGTTTTTGATAATGAAATCTCATATAGTATAGACACAGTAAGATACATGCCGAATAAGAAATGTCTGCATATGTTAGAGTGTTTCCCACACATTCATTTATTTGTGGCGGCCCGCCTCAAAAGAATTACGTCCTCCACAAATTAAAAAAATTTTTTTTTTTTTTTTTTTGTCCTGTCCAGCTTCTCAGGCAAATCATATAGTTGATGTAGATGCCCATATAGGCTGTTTAGATTTACTTTACAAAAGAGAAGTGTAGGATACTTCTCTTGTTGCATTATTTGTATTTCACCACTACTGTTTTCTGTTTATTTGTTACTGACTGTGGCAGGACACCTCTGCCTGTTTCACTTTATGTTGCTGGTAAATAATATGGTTGTAGTAGTAGGCTAAAGTTAAATTATTTAGTATGCACTAATTAAAGAGGCAGAGCTTTAAGAGACATTTTAGCTTTTATATTTTATAAGATATATTTTTTGTAAGAACCACAATTAATAAATATATTTCAGTGAATAACTTATTGTTCAAATCTGTATATAAATATGTACATAAAGTGTTGTAATTATATTGTAAAATGGATGGATGGATGGACGTTTAAAACAAAACTGTTATTATTAATTAGTAAGTATACATTTTTTGAGCCTTTTTAGAGAAAATCATATCATTGTAGTAAATTATGCAAATTATTCGATGATGTCATGGTGACCACGCCCATAGCCACGCCCCCACCGCCACAGGTATCTTGGCAGTTTATGGGAAACACTGTGTTATATTATTCTTTTTATTTGTCCATCTCTAACATATTGTGTTTGGGGAAATGTTTATAAAACAAACATAGGCCTAGTGGTTAGAGTGTCCGTCCTGAGATCGGTAGGTCGTGAGTTCAAACCCCGGCCGAGTCATACCAAAGGCTATAAAAATGGGACCCATTACCTCCCTGCTTGGGACTCAGCATCAAGGGTTGGAATTGGGGGTTAAATCACCAAAAATGATTGCCGGGCGCAGCCACCGCTGCTGCTCACTGCTCCCCTCACCTCCCAGAGGGTGAACAAGGGGATGGGTCAAATGCAGAGGACAAATTTCACCACACCTAGTGTGTGTGTGTGTGTGACAATCATTGGTACTTTAACTTAATAAGTTCTAATGTGTTAAAATTTTCAGATATTGTGTTTTTTTTTTACAAACAATGGAAATTGTGTTTTGAGTAAAGAACAACAGCCTTCCAACTTGTATTCTTAGGTTATTTAAATTAAGAGGAGAAAATTATCATTTACGGGGGATATTGATTTTTTAAATACAAAATACCACTGATAGTCTCACACACACACTAGGTGTGGTGAAATTACCCTCTGCTTTTGACCCATCCCCTTGCTCCACCCCCTGGGAGGTGAGGGGAGCAGTGAGCAGCAGCGGTGGCCACACTCGGGAATCATTGTTGGTGATTTAACCCCCAATTCCAACCCTTGATGCTGAGTGCAAAGCAGGGAGGTAATGGGTTCCATTTTTATAGTCTTTGGTATGACTCGGGGTTTGAACTCACAACCTACCGACCTCAGGGCGGACACTCTAACCACTAGGCCACACACTAACTAAGGCTTCGTGTACCCATCACTTCCGTTTAATTACTTTTAAGAGAAAAAAGTTGCAATGTTACAAAAAACGAATAAACTTAACGGTTTTTAAACCTTTTTTTTTTTTTTTTTTAACAAAAAGGTGTTTACAAAAATACTGTGTATAATAAAGTGGAAAAATGGGAGGGTTGCATCAGGAAAAGCATCCAAAGTAAAATATGAGCCAAATCACACATGGGATTTTGTCACTGTGGCAACTCTTAACATGAAATAGCCAGAAGGAAAAGCAAAAAAAAAAAAAAAAAAAAAGACAACTAAAATTAAGTCACACATTTTTTTAAATAAAAAAAATGTTTTATCTTACTAGAGATTTTATATTCTGTTTTTTTTAAAAATAAAAAAGTGTTTAATCTGAAAATGAAACTGTAATATTACAAATATACTAAAATATATTACATAAATATATATTTTTTTATTTACAAAATTAGTCATTATATATACAAAAATAAGGTAATAATGTTTGAGAATAACATTTATAAAAACACAATTGGTAATGTCATGAGAAAAAAAGTTGTAATAATAAAAAACGTTTTTGTTATTTATTATTTTTAATTCATACTATCTTAAGAGAACATAGTTGGGATAATTACTACAAAAAAGTTGCAATTTAATAAAATACTGCTGCTAATGTTGAAATCCAGGCTCAAAACACTTATTTTATCATTTCTTTTATTTACACTCTTTGCTTTTAAATGCTTATTTGTGAGATTCATCATTTTGATTGCCTTCTTGTAATTTCATGCATCTGTAAAGCACTTTGAATTGCATTGCTTCTGAATTGTGCTCTATAACAATTGCCTTGCCTGACAATATCCTAAAAAAATAACATGGGAATATTAAAAGAAAAAACAAGAGTATGTAAATAAAGTATTTTTTAACAACAAATAATGGTACTCATAAGAGAAAAAGATTGATAATACAAGTCCCCAGTCCTGGAGGACCTGCAAAGGAATGTGGAGTCCCAGCAGCTGTTGGCGTGGCAACGCTCAGGATAAGATACACGTCAACGTTTATTAACAACCATTATGTCATCATTCAGTCTGTGGACGCCTCCAACCGGAACGGAATTAACTTGAAATTCAAAAGCGGGTTCCATCTGAATTCCGGAGTCTAAATTAGCATCTTTGCCATCTGGTTGGATTTGGCAAGAGGTGGACTCATTTGCCTTATAAAACAGAAAGACTAGGCATAAGGTCTCTGTTCTTCCAGCACAAATGAAGCGTGAGCTTTTTCCCCCGACCGAGGGCACGTCGTCAAGAAACGCAAAAAACTATGAGGGAATAAAATGTTCCTTTAATGGCCGTGTGCAGTACATTAGCTTTGACCTCAGACTATGAGAATGAAAACACCACAACTAAGCCTTCTTGTAGTACATAAATTCTCTTTAAAGCATTATCCGGTGTGTAAAGTTTTGGCCGTTATCCAACGTATCGAGGTCTTAAAAGGGCTTTGGAGCTGTTGCTGAATGTAATAATACATTAAGCGTAATAGCGGCGACGTGCGCTGGTGCAATGCTGCACAGCCTGGTCTCTGTGAGGCTAACGACAGTGCCTCATTGGAAGAAATCAAAGACACAAATCTGAAAGCGGCTCAACGAATGTAGGGATCAGGTGTAAAGAAAGCGGAATCTTGTGACCACCAAAACCTGATGGCTGGGACCTCTTAAAGGGGAACTGTAATTTTCTGTCTGGAATTTTAATATACAATCCATATGTAAGACATATGGGGTAACGGACTGTCTGATTGTGGCGGTCCGCTCCATGTATGATCAGTGTCAGAGCTTGGTCCGCATTGCCGGCAGTAAGTCTGACCCGTTTCCAGTGAGGGTTGGACTACGCCAGGGGTCACCAACCTTTTTGAAAGCAAGAGCTACTTCTTGGGTACTGATTAATGCGAAGGGCTACCAGTTTGATACACACTTAAATAAATTGCCAGAAATAGCCAACACAAAATTGGCCCTAGTGTGTGAATGTGAGTGTGAATGTTGTCTGTCTATCTGTGTTGGCCCTGCGAGGAGGTGGCGACTTGTCCAGGGTGTACTCCGCCTTCCGCCCGATTGTAGCTGAGATAGGCTCCAGCGCCCCCCGCGACCCCGAAGGGAATAAGCGGTAGAAAATGGATGGATGGATAGCCAATTTGCTCAATTTACCTTTAACTCTATGTTATTATTAATAATTAATGATATTTACACTTAATTGAACGGTTTAAAAGAGGAGAAAACATGAAAAAAATGACAATTACATTTTCAAACATAGTTTATCTTCAATTTCGACTCTTTCAAATTCAAAATTCAACCGAAAAAAAGAAGACAAAAACTAGCTAATTTGAATCTTTTTGAAAAAATTAAAAAAAATTATTTATGGAACATCATTAGTAATTTTTCCTGATTGAGATTAATTTTAGAATTTTGATGACATGTTTTAAATAGGTTAAAATCCAATCTACACTTTGTTAGAATATATAACAAATTGGACCAAGCTATATTTCTAACAAAGACAAATCATTATTTCTTCTAGATTTTCCAGAACAACATTTTTTAAAGAAATTCAAAAGACTTTAAAATAAGATTTAAATTTGATTCTACAGATTTTCTAGATTTGCCAGAACTTTTTTTTAAAATTTTAATCATAATAAGTTTGAAGAAATATTTCACAAATATTCTTCGTTGAAAAAACAGAAGCTAAAATGAAGAATTAAATTAAAATTGATTTATTATTCTTTACAATAAAAAAAATAAATTTACTTGAACATTGATTTAAATTGTTTGGAAAGAAGATGAAGGAATTTAAAAGGTAAAAAGGTATATGTGTTTAAAAATACTAAAATAATTTTTAAGGTTGTATTTTTTTTCTAAAATTGTCTTTCTGAAAGTTATAAGAAGCAAAGTAAAAAAAATAATGAATTTATTTAAACAAGTGAAGACCAAGTCTTTAAAATATTTTCTTGGATTTTCAAATTCTATTTGAGTTTTGTCTCTGTTAGAATTAAAAAGGTCAGGCAAAGCGAGACCAGCTTGCTAGTAAATAAATACAATTTAAAAAATAGAGGCAGCTCACTGGTAAGTGCTGCTATTTGAGCTATTTTTAGAACAGGCCAGCGGGCTACTCATCTGGTCCTTACGGGCTACCTGGTGCCCGCGGGCACCACGTTGGTGACCCCTGGACTACGCCAAGGCTGCCCTTTGTCACCCATTCTGTTCATAACTTTTATGGACAGAATTTCTAGGCGCAGTCAGGGCGTTGAGGGTATCTGGTTTGGTGGCTGCAGGATCTTCAGCTCTCACCGGATCGGTTCGCAGCCGAGTGTGAAGCGACTGGGATGAGAATCAGCACCTTCAAGTCAGAGTCCTTGTTTCTCGGCCGGAAAAGGGTGGAGTGCCATCGCCGGGTTGGGGAGGAGACCTTGCCCCAAGTGGAGGAGTTCAAGTACCTCGGAGTCTTGTTCACGAGTGAGGGAAGAGTGGATCGTGAGATCGACAGGCGGATCGGTGCGGCGTCTTCAGTAATGCGGACGCTGTATCGATCCGTTGTGGTGAAGAAGGAGCTGAGCCGGAAGGCAAAGCTCTCAATTTACCGGTCGATCTATGTTCCCATCCTCACCTATGGTCATGAGCTTTGGGTTATAACCGAAAAGGACAAGATCACGGGTACAAGCACCCTATCTCCCTTAGAGATAGGGTGAGGAGCTCCACATCGAGAGGAGCCAGATGAGGTGGTTCGGGCATCTGGTCAGGATGCCACCCGAACGCCTCCCTAGGGAGGTGTTTAGGGCACGTCCGACCGGTAGGAGGCCACGAGAAAGACCCAGGACACGTTGGGAAGACTATGTCTCCCGGCTGGCCTGGGAACGCCTCGGGATCCCCTGGAAGGAGCTGGACCAAGTGGCTGGGGAGAGGGAAGTCTTGGCTTCCCTGCTTAGGCTGCTGCCCCTGCGACCCAATCTCGGATAAGCGGAAGAAGATGGATGGATGGATGTAAGACAAGACCACATACCGTATTTTCCAGACTTTAAAGCACACTCAAAAAATGTTTTTTCCCTTGCGCCTTAGGTACGGACGGAATAATTCTGGATTTGCTTATCGACCCCGAAGCAATTTTATTTGGTACATGGTGCAATGATAAGTGTGACCAGTAGATGGCAGTCAAACATAAGAGATATGTGTAGACTATATATTTGTTTACGTGTTAGGTATATTTACTAATGCTAAAGACGCTAGCTTGATTACATTACGATAGCACGTACAAATATATATATAATGTATGTAAACTTTTGACCACGACTGTATAAGGAGGGGGTCCCCGCTTCATTCATCATCAGTTTCAGGGTCCTTGGCTCTAAGTATATTTTTGTGGTATTTTATTGTCCCTTGACAAGATGTTCTGTAAAGAAAATGCTGACGTGTGAGAGGCACGCTCACTTTTGTGAGATACAGTCGCGGTCAAAAGTTTACATACACTTGTAAAGAACATAATGTCATGGCTGTCTTGAGTTTCCAATCATCTCTACATCTCTTATTTTTTTGTGATAGAGTTATTGGAGCACATACTTTCATTAAAATTGGTTCTTTTATGAATTTATTATGGGTGTGTGACCAAATCTGCTGGGTCAAAAGTATACATACAGCGATGTTAATATTTGCTTACATGTCCCTTGGCAAGTTTCACTGCAATAAGGCGCTTTTGGTAGCCATCCACAAGCTTCTGGTTGAATTTTTGACCACTCCTCTTGACAAAATTGGTGCAGTTCAGCTAAATGTGTTGGTTTTCTGACATGGACTTGTTTCTTCAGCATTGTCCACACGTTTAAGTCAGAACTTTGGGAAGGCCATTCTAAAACCTTCATCCTAGCCTGATTTAGCCATTCCTTTACCACTTTTCACGTGTGTTTGGGGTCATTGTCCTGTTGGAACCCCCGACTGCGCCCAAGACCCAAGTCCTGAAAAATTTGGAAGTAATTCTCCTTTTTTCATTGTCCCATTTACTCTCTGTAAAGCACCAGTTCCATTGGCAGCAAAACAGGCCCAGAGCATAATACTACCACCACCATGCTTGACGGTATGTATGGTGTTCCTGGGGATTAAAGTCCTCACCTTTTCTCCTCCAAACATATTGCTGGGTATTGTGGCCAAACAGCTCAACTTGTGTTTCATCTGACATCACATGGACACAGAGAAGACCTTCTGGAGGAAAGTTCTGTGGTCAGATGGAACAAAAATGGAGCTGTTTGGAAACTCAAGACAGCCATGAGAGGATGTTCTCTACAAGTGTATGTAAACTTGTGCAGGTTGTGGATGAAGCCGATTGGCTGGTCAAAGAGTATATTCTGTCAGACCCTCACAAGGGGCCGTGTGCCAAGGGAACAATACAGTATGCAAATGAGGCTCCTCCATATGGCGAGGGGAGCCAAGGCGCACAGAGAGGAGTGCCCACCAGAGGGCCGAGGGCTTTCCCCCCATATTTTTGTGCTAAATGAGCAAAGCGTCCTGCTTAGTGGGAGACAGGAGGGGAAGGGAAACAGGATGCGAGGACAGGATGGAGATGGATGGCTAGAAGGAAGAAGCTCAAAAGAGGAAATGAGAAGCCAGCCATGTGTTATTGCTGATTTACATTCTGTTACAAGTGCAGCAAACATTGGGATGTTCGACCCTAATGGAAGGCCGGTCTGCACACCGCCTACGATGGCTCACCCGTCACCCGCTTCTTCCCGCCAGGGTCTGTTATTTGTTGATCCTCCCACGCCGGTTCATCTCAGAAGGACAGAAAACACGATTAACTGCTGACCTACAGACTGGTCCAGAAAGCCTGCAGAACCAATCTGTTGGTCCAACCCAAAGTCGTCTCATCTCGCCAGACAACGTTAAAACACCTCTGGGAGTCACGGGGCCGCAAAAGGAAACGATAGACGGATTACAGGAAGGATTGTGCAAGTGAAAGATGATGCCCGTGAAGGTCTGATGGGGCCTGGCCCTGAGAACTCAAACCGCAGAAGTGCCTCCCCCCTCCTTTTTAACATTTTTAGTGGGAAGAGTTGCTTTTCTCAGAAAAAAGTCATAATTATAGCAATATACATTAAATAAGTAATATTTTCACTGGAATTGGGATCTTGAGAAGTAAAGTACACTGTAAAAAAAATGTATGTAAAAAAAACGGTCATCTACTGGCAGCTACGGCTGCCAAACGAAAACCATAAAATTAAAGTAAAACATTGTAAACCAAGTAATGATCAAATACATTATATTTACAGAAATTTTCATGAAGCGTTTTGCGGAAAAATATCGTAATTTTACAGATTTTTACTAAATTATTAAGATCAACCACCTTTAATAAAGTGACGATGCAAACAGTTCTGCACAAAAATACCTTTATTCTTTAGAGTTTTTCCAAATTATTACGATCAAACACATTTAATGAAGTGACAATGCTGGCAGTTCCACAGAAAAATACCATTATTTTACTGATTTTTTTCTGAATTGTTAAGATCAACCACCTTTAATAAAGTGACGATGCAAACAGTTCTGCAGAAAATACCCTAGTTAGATTGTTAGTATGGACATAGACTTTTATATAACAAGCTACATATTTAATGAAAGATAATTACTGTAATTTTACATGAATTTGAAAGTAATTTATGAAAACAGAAAATGCTATGTATAATTAATTTGGTATTTTTCTGTAAAACAAATTGAAATATACATAGTTTGTCATTACTGGCATATTACTTAAAATAACAGGCGGATTGTTTATTTACAGATAATGTCTTCAATTCTACAGTTTTATAAACTATTAAAAAAAAAATTGAAAAATTACAGTAGAAATTTAGAGTAAATTAACCATAAAAATAGGATTTTTTTTCACAGTGTAGTAAAAGTAAAGTATAAGGAAAAAGGTACTGGTAGTAATCTTAAAGAAGTCATATTATTATGACTTCTTTAAAGAATAGGAATTACATAAAGAATAGGAATTACATTATTTTTTTTACAATAAAAAAAGCCAATCTTACACAAAAGTCACACTAAGAAAAAAAGGTCTACACGCAACAAAAAATAAATGGCTTATTATTATTTTATTTATATTTTTTTTTGTCAAAAAAGTAATCTTAGATGGATACTTCTTTTAATCCTAAAATTTTCCAATTTTATTCTCATGTTAGTTTTCATTTAATGTGCCTATAACATTAAGATTCAATTCTAATGAGATTACACTTTTTTTGTAAAAAAAACAAAACAAAAAATGAATATGGATTTATAAAACTATAACATTTTTTCTTATACATTTTCCTTCAATTTTCTTCTTGTAATATTGTGAATTTGCTCTCACATAAAAAGCAGATTTTCTTCTTCAAAAAAACCCAAATTTCCCTTTTTTATTCTAACAAAATGTTCCTTTTTTGTAAACCCCCCCCTTCTCCCCCCAAAAAACCCAGTTATTGCCTTGACTTTTCTTGTAATATTCCAACTATTCCCATAATAGTACAACTTTTTCTTAACCGTACTTAATTCTTATGTTAAGACATTCCCCCCCCCCCCCCCCCCCCCCCAAAAAAAAATAATCTTAGGATTCTACGGAACCCCTAAAGGGACATGGGGGAAACATTTTTTTAAATAATTTTTATTTTTTATTTTTTTAGACATGTATCTCGTGCGCACGAGAAACTATCTCTTTTATAAAGTTATAAAAAACTATTTTTAAAAAATAATTATAATTATTATATATTTTTTTTAGACATGTATCTCGTGCGCATGAGAAAGTCTCTAGTGCGTACGAGATACATGTGTAAAAAAATACAAATAAAAAAAAAAAATTCTTTAAAAAAAAAATTCCCCCATGTCCCTTTAGGGCAGGGGTCCCCAAACTTTTTGACTCGGGGGGCCGCATTGGGTTAAAACAATTTGGCCGGGGGCCGGGCTGTGTATATATATATATATATATATATATATATATATATATATATATATATATATATATATATATATATATATATATATATATATATATATATATATATATATATATATATACACACACTACCGTTCAAAAGTTTGGGGTCACATTGAAATGTCCTTATTTTTGAAGGAAAATCACTGTACTTTTCAATGAAAATAACTTTAAACTAGTCTTAATTTTAAAGAAATACACTTTATACATTGCTAATGTGGTAAATGACTATTCTAGCTGCAAATGTCTGGTTTTTGGTGCAATACCTACATAGGTGTATAGAGGCCCATTTCCAGCAACTATCACTCCAGTGTTCTAATGGTACAATGTGTTTGCTCATTGGCTCAGAAGGCTAATTGATGATTAGAAAACCCTTGTGCAATCATGTTCACACATCTGAAAACAGTTTAGCTCGTTACAGAAGCTACAAAACTGACCTTCCTTTGAGCAGATTGAGTTTCTGGAGCATCACATTTGTGGGGTCAATTAAACGCTCAAAATGGCCAGAAAAAGACAACTTTCATCTGAAACTCGACAGTCTATTCTTGTTCTTAGAAATGAAGGCTATTCCACAAAATTGTTTGGGTGACCCCAAACTTTTGAACGGTAGTGTATATAGCGCACTTTCCGCGCGCGCGATGATGTCACGTTATCGATGAGAAAATGCATTTTTAGACAATATGATTTGCCTGAGCTGCTAGGAGACACCTTGAGTAGCAAGCGGTACAAAGTGGATAAGAGAAGACAGAATTATTTTTATTTATTTTTTTTTATACTTGGGACTTCCCGCGGGCCTGATTTTGGACACTGGCGGGCCGGATCCGGCCCGCGGGCCGTAGTTTGGGGACCCCTGCTTTAGGGGCTCCGTTGGATTCTTATAGGATTTCACTTTTTTACAAAAGTTATTTCTCTAAATGTATTTT
>NC_084733.1:16451623-16464123 GCF_033978785.1 Entelurus aequoreus | reverse complement strand
AAATTCTAAAAGAAAATAGTCTTAATCTTAAATAAAGTCGCAGATTTGCCTAACAATCCCGAACATAATCCCACATTACGATTAGGGTTGTTGAGATTCTTCTCTCCCATTACGAAAACATTTAAAGTAATTTAACACTGCACATGTCATTTTTTTATGTGGGATTTAACTGTAAATGTGAGGACATTTTCATTCTTCTTCCTACTCCTTTTCGGACATGTTGAACCATGCAAGTGCAAACATGTGATGTTCCTCAATGAAAGTTGGTGAGCACGTCTGAAACTAATTAAAACTAGAGATGTCCGATAATGGCTTTTTTGCCGATATCCGATACCCCGATATTGTCCAACTCTTAATTACCGATTCTGATATTAACTGATATATACAGTCGTGGAATTAACACATTATTATGCCTAATTTTGATGTGATGCCCCGCTGGATGCATTAAACAATGTAACAAGGTTTTCCAAAATAAATCGACTCAAGTTATGGGAAAAAAATGCCAACATGGCACTGCCATATTTATTATTGAAGTCACAAAGTGCATTTTTTTTTAACATGCCTCAAAACAGCAGCTTGGAATTTGGGACATGCTCTCTCTGAGAGAGCATGAGGAGGTTGAGGTGGGCGGGGTTTGGGGGGGGGGGTGTATTTTGTAGCGTCCCGGAAGAGTTAGTGCTGCAAGGGGTTCTGGGTAGAGCTCCCGATAAATGCTTTAAAATGTAATATCGGAAATTATCGGCATCGGTTTCAACCCCCCGATTTTCCCGGGGAGACTCCCGAATTTCAGTGCCCCTCTCGAAAATCTCCCGGGGCAACCATTCTCCCAAATTTCTCCGGATTTCCACCCGGACAACATTATTAGGGTCCTCTACAACCTGTCGTCACGTCCGCTTTTCCTCCATACAAATAGCGTGCCGGCCCAGTCACATAATATATGCGGCTTTTACACACACTTAAGTGAATGCAAGGCATGCGTGGTCAACAGCCATACAGGTCACACTGAGGGTGGACGTATAAACAACTTTAACACTGCTACAAATATGCGCCACACTGTGAACCCGCACCAAACAAGAACGACAAACACATTTCGGGAGAACATCCGCACCGTAACACAACATAAACACAACAGAACAAATACCCAGAACCCCTTGCAGCGCTAACTCTTCCAGGACGCTACAATATACACCCCCGCTACCACCAAACACCCCCCCCCCCCCAAATATCCCGAATACGGAGGTCTCAAGGTTGACAAGTATGCTGTAGTATACTCTGGACTGAAGCTGTGTGCCTTCATTGTTTTTGTAGCTGTTGTTTTGAGGCATTTTAAAAAAAAATACCAAAAAATGCAATTTGTGAAAGTCAAAGTATAGTATTTCCCATAGTTGTAACGGTGTCGGTATTAGGTTTATCTCAGGGAAAGCATGTCCCAAATTCCAAGCTGCTGTTTTGAGGCATGTTAAAAAAAATAATGCACTTTGTGACTTCAATAATAAATATGGCAGTGCCATGTTGGCACTTTTTTCCATAACTGGAGTTGAAGTTGTGTCTCTTATTTTGGAAAACCTTGTTTTTGATTGATTGATTGAAACTTGTATTAGTAGATTGCACAGTACAGTACATATTCCGTACAATTGACCACTAAATGGTAACACCCGAATAAGTTTTTCAACTTGTTTAAGTCGGGGTCCACGTTAATCAATTCATGGTAAAGTTTCATTGTTTAATGCATCCAGCGGGGCATCACAACAAAATTAGGCATAATAATGTGTTAATTCCGCGACTGTATATATCGGTATCGGTTGATATCGGAATCGGTAATTAAGAGTTGGACAACATCGGAATATCGGATATCTGCAAAAAAGCCAATATCGGACATCTCTAGTTCTGGGTATTTGTTCTGTTGTGTCTATGTTGTGTTACGGTGCGGATGTTCTCCCGATATGTGTTTGTCATTCTTGTTTGGTGTGGGTTCACAGTGTGGCGCATGTTTGTAACAGTGTTAAACTTGTTTATACGGCCACCCTTAGTGTGACCTTTATGGCTGTTGATCAAGTATGCCTTGCATTCACTTAAGTGTGTGTAAAAGCCGCATATATTATGTGACTGGGCCGGTACACTATGTACCAAATTCCAAGCTGCTGTTTTGAGGCATGTTAAAAAAAAAAGCACTTTGTGACTTCAATAATAAATATGGCAGTGCCATGTTGGCACTTTTTTTCCATAACTTGAGTTGATTTAATTTGGAAAACCTTGTTACATTGTTTAATGCATCCAGCGGGGCATCACAACAAAATTAGGCATAATAATGTGTTAATTCCACGACTGTATATATCGGTATCGGTTGATATCGGAATCGGTAATTAAGAGTTGGACAATATCGGAATATCGGCAAAAAAGCCATTATCGGACATCTCTAGTTCTGGGTATTTGTTCTGTTGTGTTTATGTTGTGTTACGGTGCGGATGTTCTCCCGATATGTGTTTTTCATTCTTGTTTGGTGTTGGTTCACAGTGTGGCGCATATTTGTAACAGTGTTAAAGTTGTTTATACGGGCACCCTCAGTGTGACCTGTATGGCTGTTGACCAAGTATGCGTGGCATTCACTTGTGTGTGTGTGAAAAGTCGTAGATATTATGTGATTGGGCCGGCACGCAAAGGCGCCCCCAATACTATTGTCTGGGTGGAAATCGAGAGAAATTCGGGAGAATGGTTGCCCCGGGAGATTTTCGGGAGGGGCACTGAAATTCGGGAGTCTCCCGGGAAAATCGGGAGGGTTGGCAAGTATGACTGGGAGACGCAACTGCTCTGTACTTCTCCCTACGTCCGTGTACCACTCCGTTTTAAAAAGTCATAAATTTGACTTTTTAAAACCGATACCGATAATTTCCGATACCACATTTTAAAGCATTTATCGGCCGATAATATCGGCAGTCCGATATCTCTAATTAAAACCACGCTCCACTTCTGTCTTTTCACTTATTCCTGCTAGCAGACAAGTTGACAAATAAAAAGATGAAGGCATACCTCAGGGATTACTATGAACCTGGAATGCATTTTTAAACACAAAAAATATGGATTTGACATCAGATGACAAAAGAACAAAAAAAAAGGGACGGAAAATTCCGCTAAGGGATGATGTCAGCGTTGCCTTTTTTGACATTTTCTGTGATGTGATGACTTGGCGTCATCTTCAAGCAACAATGTGCTAACTATGTTTGACAGTCTGACCAGAAGGTGAACCACAGATATTATTGACTACGCTTCTACCGATTCATCGCCCCTCAACTGGAACTGCTCTGTAGGGGAAGAGAAAGAAAAAAAGAAGGCCAGCTGGAAAAATAGATGACGGCTGTGATGAACGGCATGTTGGGGGCTCGGGGGGCCATGGGTGGGTGATGATGATATTGTTCTTAATAGATTTTACAGCGGTTATGACCCAGGCCCGCCTTGCCTTGGTGAAACCAGGCCAAAGAGCATGTGCGAGGGTGCGATTGCACAAGCGACGTGATAAATGCACAACATCCCAGAACAGCATGTGCTTTATTTCTTTTTTTTTTTTGTGCATCGTTGACAAACTTCTCACATTCAGTACATGTGAAGCCAAGAATTTTATCTGAGAGCTCGGTCCGATTGCAACAGAGGAAGAATGTTTGAAAAGGTTCTCGACGACGGTTTGTGCGCCTCAGGGGCAGCATTAGGTGATTATTAGAGTGCTGGGGTTTCACTGTGGCAGCAGCGGGTTCGTCTTCAAGGCTCATCAGGCACACCCTGACGCTTTTTAGGGGGCACTCATGTTTTGAGGGGTCAGAAAGAGCATCCTCACTCTCGGTATGCAAGAATTGTATTTCTAAATGTTGACTGTGCTTGAACGGTGCTTACTTAAAAAAAAAAAGGAAAACATACACATTGGTGTTTTCCTGTGTAGTGTTTTACAAACCCCGTTTCCATATGAGTTGGGAAATTGTGTTAGATGTAATTATGAACGGAATGCAATGATTTGCAAATCCTTTTCAACCCATATTCAGTTGAATATGCTACAAAGACAAGATATTTGATGTTCAAACTCATAAACTTTATTTTTTTTTGCAAATAATAATTAACTTAGAATTTCATGGCTGCAACACGTGCCAAAGTAGTTGGGAAAGGGCATGTTCACCACTGTGTTACATGGCCTTTCCTTTTAACAACACTCAGTAAACGTTTGGGAACTGAGGAGACACATTTTTGAAGCTTCTCAGGTGGAATTCTTTCCCATTCTGGCTTGATGTACAGCTTAAGTTGTTCAACAGTCCGGGGGTCTCCGTTGTGGTATTTTAGGCTTCATAATGTGCCACACATTTTCAATGGGAGACAGGTCTGGACTACAGGCAGGCCAGTCTAGTACCCGCACTCTTTTACTATGAAGCCACGTTGATGTAACATGTGGCTTGGAATTATCTTGCTGAAATAAGCAGGGGCGTCCATGGTAACGTTGCTTGGATGGCAACATATGTTGCTCCAAAACCTGTATGGACCTTTCAGCATTAATGGAGCCTTCACAGATGTGTAAGTTACCCATGTCTTGGGCACTAATACACCCCCATACCATCACAGATGCTGGCTTTTCAACTTTGCGCCTATAACAATCCGGATGGTTCTTTTCCTCTTTGTTCCGGAGGACACGACGTCCACAGTTTCCAAAAACAATTTGAAATGTGGACTCGTCAGACCACAAAACACTTTTCCACTTTGTATCAGTCCATCTTAGATGAGCTCAGGCCCAGCGAAGCCGACGGCGTTTCTGGGTGTTGTTGATCAACGGTTTTCGCCTTCCATAGGAGAGTTTTAACTTGCACTTACAGATGTAGCGACCAACTGTAGTTGCTGACAGTGGGTTTCTGAAGTGTTCCTGAGCCCATGTGGTGATATCCTTTACACACTGATGTCGGTTGTTGATGCAGTACAGCCTGAGGGATCGAAGGTCACGGGCTTAGCTGCTTACGTGCAGTGATTTCTCCAGATTCTCTGAACCCTTTGAAGATATTACGGACCGCAGATGGTGAAATCCCTAAATTCCTTGCAATGGCTGGTTGAGAAAGGTTTTTCTTAAACTGTTCAACAATTTGCTCACGCATTCGTTGACAAAGTGGTGACCCTCGCCCCATCCTTGTTTGTGAATGACTGAGCATTTCATGGAATCTACTTTTATACCCAATCATGGCACCCACCTGTTCCCAATTTGCCTGTTCACCGTTGGGATGTTCCAAATAAGTGTTTGATGAGCATTCCTCAACTTTATCAGTATTTATTGCCACCTTTCCCAACTTCTTTGTCACGTGTTGCTGGCATCAAATTCTAAAGTTAATGATTATTTGCAAAAAAAAAAAAAGTTTATCAGTTTGAACATCAAATATGTTGTCTTTGTAGCATATTCAACTGAATATGGGTTGAACATGATTTGCAAATCATTGTAGTCCGTTTATATTTACATCTAACACAATTTCCCAACTCATATGGAAATGGGGTTTGTAAATAAAGCTTGATTTGATTTGATAAAGATGTGTAGCGAGGCCTTTTTTAAGCAAAGCTATCCGCAATATATAGCTAGAGGCCGAGTTTATGCAACTTTTTATGATTGCCTATTGAATTGTCAAACACTCCAATTGCTTATTTCTGCAGACATGCAGAGGTGCCTCTGCAATAAACTATGGCTGTCTCTCAAATGTTTATGCATGTGCTGCCAACATGTGACCACACGGAGTGCATGAAACAGTCGTTCAGTGCCCAATTTCCTTCCGACCTGCAGCGGAAGCCATCAGTTGCCGTTCAACTTCACGTGGAACGAAAAAGCAACTTTCCCCGTGTGCGGCATACACAGCATGAGGTTTTAATGGTGCCAGCTCCTCTTCCGCAAGTTATTGTTATTTCACCCTGCCTGAGACGGAGCCCTGGCTGCATTCCTTTCCCCAGCTAAACTGTCAGTCACTTTGCATTCCCATGAATCCGGGAGCCAGGAACAGAAGCATGCACACTGTACAGCGAGTTTTCTCATTTGGAGACAACTTTGAGGCCGGAGGGGGGAGGGAGGCAGTAAATCTTGAACTAGGCTTCACACCAACAAAGCTGTATTTGGAACAAATTAACTTCTGGAGCATTTAACTCTTCTATGTAGGTGGAAAGAGCCAACCTTTTAATTAAAGCGAGGTAAGGATGTTATTACTGACGCGATACTACACACTAAAACAAATGACATAAAATGCTCTTTAATGTGCTTTTGTTAGGGTGAAATAAAATACATTTTTTTAAATAAGCCTCAGAGGTTTCACTATAGTGTATTGAAAGTGTCTAAAACTTAGCCTTAAAGGCCTACTGAAAGCCACTACTACCAACCACGTAGTCTGATAGTTTATATATCAATGATGAAATCTTAACATTGAAACACATGCCAATACGGCCGGGTTAACTTATAAAGTGCAATTTTAAAATTCCCGCCACACTTCCGGTTGAAAAACTCCTTTGGATATGATTTATGCGCGTGACTTCACAAAAGCAACGGAAGTGGTTGGACCCCATCGGACCCGATAGAAAAGCCTCTTGTTTTCTTCGACAAAATTCCACATTATTCTGGACATCTGTGTTGGTGAATCTTTTGCAATTTGTTTAATGAACAATGGAGACTGCAAAGAAGAACGTTGTAGGTGGGATCGATCGGTGTCTTAGCGGCTAAGTACAATACTGTAATATCTGTGATATTTGCATTAGTGTACTGTCTTTAAGGGTTTGGGGAACGCGCATGCGCGAGTGAGTTGGCGGAGAACTTGTGTGTGTGAGCGTGAGTTTTGGCTAACAGCAGCTCGTGTATGTGTGTGCGTTACTTTTTGAACTACAACCAGTTACCGCTTTTTAATAAAGCGATTGAGCAGCGCTTCCTCGTCTGTGTGACTCCTTCTCCACTGCGGGGCATTACAATACTTACAGCAACACAACAAGGACTACTTACTACGCCTAGCCGATGCTTGCCGCCAAACCCACGGATGAAGTCCTTCGTCGTGCCGTTGATCGCTGGAATGCAGGTGAGCACGGCTGTTGATGGGTTTCTATCTTCATTTGAGAACGATGCTACGCGCTAGCTCAGTAGCTAAGTGTGTCACCGATGTATTGTCTTGGAGATAAGTCACTTTAAATGTCCATTTCGGGTGCTCGACTCTCATTTTCAAGAGGATATAGTATCCGAGGTGGTTTAAAATACAAATCCGTGATTCACAATAGAAAAAGGAGAGAGTACATAGTTCTGTGAGGTCCGGTTGCTAAGTTAGCTTCAATGGCGTCGTTAGCACAGCATTGTTAACCTTCGCCAGCCTGGAAATCATTAACCGTGTATTTACATGTCCACGGTTTAATAGTATTGTTGATTTTCTATCTATCCTTCCAGTCAGGGGTTTATTTATTTTGTTTCTATCTTCATTTGAGAACGATGCTATCGCGCTAGCTCAGTAGCTAAGTGTGTCACCGATGTATTGTCTTGGAGATAAAAGTCACTTTAAATGTCCATTTCGCGTGCTCGACTCTCATTTTCAAGAGGATATAGTATCCGAGGTGGTTTAAAATACAAATCCGTGATTCACAATAGAAAAAGGAGAGAGTACATAGTTCTGTGAGGTCTGGTTGCTAAGTTGCTAAGTTAGCTTCAATGGCGTCGTTAGCACAGCATTGTTAACCTTCGCCAGCCTGGAAAGCATTAACCGTGTATTTACATGTTTAATAGTATTGTTGATTTTCTATCTATCCTTCCAGTCAGGGGTTTATTTTTTTTGTTTCTATATGCAGTTAAAGCATGATGCTATCACGTTAGCTCGTAGCTAAAGCATTTCGCCGATGTATTGTCGTGGAGATAAAAGGCACTGAATGTCCATTTCGCGTTCTCGACTCTCATTTTCAAGAGGATATAGTATCCGAGGTGGTTTAAAATACAAATCCGTGATCCACAATATAAAAAGGAGAGTGTGGAATCCAATGAGCCAGCTTGTACCTAAGTTACGGTCAGAGCGAAAAAAGATACGTCCATCACTGCCTCTCAAGTCGTTCACTGTAACGTTCCTCATCTACGAATCTTTCATCCTCGCTCAAATTAATGGGGTAATCATCACTTTCTCGGTCCGAATCTCTCTCGCTCCATTGTAAACAACGGGGAATTGTGAGGAATCCTAGCTCCTGTGACGTCACGCTACTTCCGGTACAGGCAAGGCTTTTTTTTTATCAGCGAGCAAAAGTTGCGAACTTTATCGTCGATTTTCTCTACTAAATCCTTTCAGCAAAAATATGGCAATATCGCGAAATGATCAAGTATGACACATAGAATGGATCTGCTATTCCCGTTTAAATAAAAAAAAATCATTTCAGTAGGCCTTTAAAGCGGGAATTTAGACAATTTAAATGTGCAAGCCCCACTGGCAACACAGCTTTTTGTGTTTGTAGCTTTAAGGCTAATGAACTATGTTTGTCTCCAAGAAGCGTGACTGTGCACTTTATCAACTTTTACATATACACTGTAACTCTGCACTTAAACAACGTAATAAATGCAATATATCACAACTAGGGATGGGTACCATTTGCATTTGAACCGATACGGTACAAATTCCCATTATTCGGGAATCGGAATTGGCACTCAATTGTACCAATTTTTTATGTGTGTTCATGTGTCTTCATGCAGTAAGAAATGCTAATTATTTGACAGTATAATACCTTAAAGGCCTACTGAAACCCACTACTACCGACCACGCAGTCTGATAGTTTATATATCAACGATGAAATCTTAACATTGCAACACATGCCAATACGGCCGGGTTAGATTACTAAAGTGCAATTTTAAATTTCGCGCGAAATATCCTGCTGAAAACGTCTCGGTATGATGACGCCTGCGCGTGACGTCACGGATTGTAGAGGACATTTTGGGACAGCTTTGGGGCCAGCTATTAAGTCGTCTGTTTTCATCGCAAAATTCCACAGTATTCTGGACATCTGTGTTGGTGAATCTTTTGCAATTTGTTCAATGAACAATGGAGACAGCAAAGAAGAAAGCTGTAGGTGGGAAGCGGTGTATTTCGGCCGGCTGCAGCAACACAAACACAGCCGATGTTTCATTGTTTACATTCCCGAAAGATGACAGTCAAGCTTTACCATTGGCCTGTGGAGAACTGGGACAACAGAGACTCTTACCAGGAGGACTTTGAGTTGGATACGCAGACGCGGTACCGTGAGTACGCAGCTGCGGCTTCCAAACATTCGATCGCTTGCCCGTACGTGCATGTCACGTACGTAACTTTGGGGAAATATATGTGCTGTATGAACTTTGGGGAGGTGAACGGTACTTTGGGCTGTGGGATTGAGTGTGTTGTGCGGGTGTTTGATTTGTATTGGCGGGTTATATGGACGGGAGGGGGGAGGTGTTTGTTATGCGGGATTAATTTGTGGCATATTAAATATAAGCCTGGTTGTGTTGTGGCTAATAGAGTATATATATGTCTTGTGTTTATTTACTGTTTTAGTCATTCCCAGTTGAATATCAGGTCCCACCCGCCTCTCACAGCATCTTCCCTATCTGAATCGCTTCCACTGCCCTCTAGTCCTTCACTCTCACTTTCCTCATCCACAAATTTTTCATCCTCGTTCATATTAATGGGGAAATCGTCACTTTCTCTGTCCAAATCGCTCTCGCTGCTGGTGGCCATGATTGTAAACAATGTGCAGATGTGAGGAGCTCCACAACCGGTGACGTCACGCTACTTCCGGTACAGGCAAGGCTTTTTTATCAGCGACCAAAAGTTGCGAACTTTATCGTCGATGTTCTCTACTAAATCCTTTCAGCAAAAATATGGCAATATCGCGAAATGATCAAGTATGACACATAGAATGGACCTGCTATCCTCGTTTAAATAAGAAAATGTCATTTCAGTAGGCCTTAAACTATGAAGGTTCTCATTCATCCAGGTCGTTGTCATCTCAGGGCGTTCAATCGTTCGCAACTGGACTGCTTGGTTTGTCTTTCGCCGTTCATCTGAGTAGGCTTCATCAGTTCGTGCTCATAGACTTAGGCTATGTCTACACTAAGTCGTTTAACCCCTTAAACAAATAATTATTTAGCCTAAGCCCCGTTTCAGCCACAGTAAACTATCGTTTAAGGTCGCCCTCCTCGGACAAATTTTTACACGTGTAATTCTTGAATCTCCTGCACTTAGCTTTGTATGGACTCATTGATCGTTCACAAAGTGAGTTCGGAGAGGAAGTGACGCCAGAAAGACCTCGCCCACACAGGGAGTGACGTCAGAAAGAACGCGCCACAGCCAGCTTCATAATAAAGCTCAGAGCTAACCACTGGAAATATGAAGGCGAGTCATACAGACATGCCCGTGTTTCTCCTTCTTCTACATGTACAGACGCTTGTGGAAATCACACATGAATACATTAAGAGAACGCGATTGCAGCTAGCTGGGATACAACACTTCTCAGACGGCAAGAGAACTTTCCAATGTCCGGCCGGGTCAGCTGTGATGCTACTTGGCGAAAAACTTTGGTCATTTGTCGAAGGAGAGACAAGGAGAATGCGAGCTGCCATGGATGTGATAAAAAAAGATAGCGTGTGGTTTGTATTATTAATATTATTATTATTATTATTATTAAAACCAGGACAAACAGGCTAAAGAACAGCTTCTTCCCCAGGGCCATAACCACCCTGAACGGACTGCCCCTTTGGCCCTCATAACTACCTTATCTTCGGTGCAATAACCCGTTCCACCATTATACATTTGCACAGAGTGTATAGAGTGTACATTGTACAGAGAGTACTGTTCTCTTCCACACCTTTCTTTGCACTTCTATATTTTTTATATTTTTATATATTTACACATTGTTTTCTTGCACGCACACATCGCACTGTATGGAATGGCCTCAATCTCGTTACCCTGTGTAATGACAATAAAGCTGATTCTGATTCTGATTACCTGGCCGTCGAGGAAAACGGCGAATGCTTTTGGACTGGCAAAGCAGACTGTATCAGTTATTGTCCGCCATGTATGTCGCGGACTCGACGTCTCGGTCCAGAGTATATAAAGTCACCAAAAACTAATGGACAATGAATGTGAAGGCAAAAGAGTGAGGAGTGTCCTGACCAGATATCTAGATCCCTAGTTTGATTAATGTTAAATGTTCTTTATTACATTGTTTATGTGTCTAATAAAGATTTGATTAATTTATGATGTCTCAGGTGTGATTCACTACAATAGGGCCCCACAGCACACTGGATTCCAGTTAATTGAAATACCACAACACTGGATATTGTTCAGATAAGTTACATTTAAGAACTTGCACACAAAGCAACACTGGAGGTGACTATGACATGTGCATTTTCCGCGCATGCGTACTAGGTCGCGTTGCGCCGGCGGACAGAGGGAGTGCGGGGGTCTTAAACGGTGACATTGTTGTGTGTGGACCCCAAATATTTAAACTCTAAAAAACAGGATGGTTCTGCCCAATCGTAGTGAGAAAAAACAACTGTTTTAATGCAAACGACCAATCCTAATTGTCAAAGCCAACGACAGTCTTTGAAGTGTAAATTCCCCTCGTTAGCATTGAGGTATTGTGTGGCGGAACGATCGCTGTGGATGGACTACGACCAGTCCAATATAGTTGGAAACCCCCGCGTAAGCATTCCATTCAGTTGTAAACAAATGGCATTCTGTTCACCTTCGTGCACCTTCTGTGACCAGAATGTTTCTAATTCCTGTTATTTGTTGGAGGCTAAATTGCAGAGTCTTTTAGGAATGGTTGAAAGGACAGTGTTGTATGTGGGAGACAGGTGGTGTCGCAGACCACCTCCTCTGTTCAGGTACGGTTTTTCAACCTTGACATAGATGGCTTCCCTCACTCCTCTTTCGTACCATCCGTCCTCCCTTCGTACCATCCGTCCTCCCTTCGTACCATCCGTCCTCCCTTCGTACCATCCGTCCTCTCTTTCCAGAATCTTTAAATGTTTTGTTCTCAAAGGAATGATGTTTCTCCTTGAGGTGCAGGTAGACAACTGAGTCTTGGCCTGAAGAGTTTTCCCGTCTATGCTGTGCCATGCGTCGGCTGAGTGTGCATTCATCTTTACACTGGATAGCGTACACCAGATTGTTCTTGTGGGTGTGGGGTGTCCGGTCTTTAGGATGCACCAGTCTCTGTCTCAGGGTGTTGCCTGGTGTGAAGTGTACTGGGATGATGTGTTGGGTTAAAAATCCTATTGAGTTTCTCAGATAGACCTGATACATATGGAATGGCAATATTTTTTCGTCATCTAGTATTTGTCATGATCCGTGGTCCGGATCATGTTTTTGTTATGTTCTGGACTCTTTTAGTTCCTGTTTGACACCTGAGTTTGTTTAAGTTACCATGGCTACTTATGATTTTCACCTGCCTCTGGTGTTCGGGACGCGCACCTGCTGCTAATCAGAGGACTATTTAAGCCTGCCTTTGTCAGTCAGTCG
>NC_084733.1:16409123-16446623 GCF_033978785.1 Entelurus aequoreus | reverse complement strand
AGGGGGCTGCGGGGGGTGTATATTGTAGCGTCCCGGAAGAGTTAGTGCTGCAAGGGGTTCTGGGTATTTGTTCTGTTGTGTTTATGTTGTGTTACGGTGCGGATGTTCTCCCGAACATGTGTTTGTCATTCTTGTTTGGTGTGGGTTCACAGTGTGGCGCTTATTTGTAACAGTGTTAAAGTTGTTTATACGGCTACCCTCAGTGTGACCTGTATGGCTGTTGACCAAGTATGCCTTGCATTCACTTGTGTGTGTGAAAAGCCGTAGATATTATGTGACTGGGCCGGCACGCAAAGGCAGTGCCTTTAAGGTTTATTGGCGCTCTGTACTTCTCCCTACGTCCGTGTACACAGCGGCGTTTTAAAAAGTCATACATTTTATTTTTTGAAACCGATACCGATAATTTTGAAACCGATACCGATAATTTCCAATATTACATTTTAAAGCATTTATCGGCCGATAATATCGGCAGTCCGATATTATCGGACATCTCTAAAAAAACCCCAACATTTTTAGATGATAAAATTAATTGGAAATCTCATGTAAAAAATTCTGGGTATTTGTTCTGTTGTGTTTATGTTGTGTTACGGTGCGGATGTTCTCCCGGAATGTGTTTGTCATTCTTGTTTGGTGTGGGTTCACAGTGTGGCGCATATTTGTAACAGTGTTAAAGTTGTTTATACGGTCACCCTCAGTGTGACCTGTATGGCTGTTGATCAAGTATGCCTTGCATTCAATGTATCTGGGCCAGCACGCTGTTTGTATGGAGGAAAAGCGGACGTGACGACAGGTTGTAGAGAACGCTAAAGGCAGTGCCTTTAACACACGCCCCCAATAATGTCGTCCGGGTGAAAATCGGGAGAATGGTTGCCCCCGGGAGATTTTCAAGAGGGGTACTGAAATTCGGGAGTCTCCCGGGAAAATCGGGAGGTTGAAACCGATACCGATAATTTCCGATATTACATTTTAAGGCATTTATCGGCCGATAATATCGGCAGTCCGATATTATCGGACATCTCTAAAAAAAAAAAAAACATTTTAGATGATAAAATTAATTGGAAATCTCATGTAAAAAATATACAACATAAAGTAGCAAGAAACACATCAATAATAAATAAAGCAAAACATGTTCTAGGCCAAAAATCACTTCATATTCATATCTGAGTTATTGTGCAGAAATATGGGGAAACTATTACAAATGTGCGCTTCATTCACTAACGTTGTTATAAAAAAGATATTATACAGCTATAATGATGTATAAAGCAAACTATAACCTGCTACCCAAGAATGCAAACTATAACAAACTATAACACCCCTTTTAATGACTATTCCAAATCTTACATTGCGAGAATTTATTTGAATCGAGAATCAACACTAAATTGAATCGCCACCACAAGAATCGGGATTGGGAATCGAACATTGAGGTGCTCCAATAGTCTTCAGAAGTATCGCCCTGCTCGCGACGCAAACAGCACCAAAGTGTTTGCCAACAATCTTTTTTGCTTTGTTTTGGACCACAGGTGTGAACGCAGCCAAAACACATGCAATAACGCGCCCATTTCCTCGCCTCTTGTGCTCTTGGTTTGATCAAACATCCACAGGCCTGCGTGTTCTCTCGCAAGTCTTTCCTCCTGCTGGTTGGGGAGGACACACACACACACACACATGTAGAAAAAAAAAAAAACTCGCCTCCAAACAGTGATTTAATTAGCTGATTTAATTAACTGATTAGCAAAACTTCCAGTGCAATGCTACAAACAGCAGCCAGCATTATTAATCGTTATGGCAATATGGCTGCATTTCCCACTCTGTTGCACCGAGGCTGCTGCCCTACTTACGCGGCATATTATATTTATACACACTTACCCTCACACATATCAGCATGCTTCCAGCCCGATGGGACAGATACTTATAAAAAATACACGTATATAAAAATAAATAAAGCCACACTTTGTTTCCGAAACTGTCCCAGTGGTAAATACAGGCTGTCACTTTTACACTGCTGCTGCCATTTTGTCAGTCTTCCGGTATTTACGGCTTTGTGGGGACCGAAGCCTCAATGTCGTTACCGGGACCGAACACAGTATTGTGCTAAAGTGAGTACACTGCAAAAACTGAAATCTAATTAAGATTAAATATCTCAAATAAGGGTGATTTTTGCTTATTTTCTGTCTGATAAGATAATTTTTCTCACTAAGCAGATTTTATGTTAGAGTGTTTTACTTGTTTTAAGGGTTTTGGTCCTAAATGATCTCAGTAAGATATTACAGCTTGTTGCTGAGATTGTATGACCTATATTGAGTAAAACATGCTTGAAACTAGAATATCAACTGTTGCAAAGCTGTGTCATCAATACGGAGCCCCTAAAGGGACATGGGGGAAAACATTTTTTTATAAAGTTATTAAAAAAAAAAAAAAATTTTTTTATAATTTTTTAATTTTTTTATTATTTATTTTTTTAGACATGTATCTTGTGCGCATGAGTTTCTCGTGCGCACGAGATACATGTCTAAAAAAAGAAAAAAAAAAAAAAATGCTTTTCTATTTTTTTTTTTTTTTTTTTAGAACTTCATAAAAAGTTTCTCGAGCGCACGAGATACATGTCTAAAAGAATAAAATTAAAATTATTCAAATTTTTTTTTCCCCCATGTCACTTTCGGGCAGTGGTTCTTAACCTGGGTTCGATCGAACCCTAGGGGTTCGGTGAGTCGGGCTCAGGGGTTCGGCGGAGGTCAAAACACACCCGACTCATCGTGTAAATACAAACTTCTCCCTATCGGCGTATTACGGATACGGCAACAGCTGACTGATTTGCAGGTGTGTAATTTGTTGTGAGTTTATGCGCTGTGTTGGTTTTGTTGTTTGAACAAGGTGATGTTCATGCACGCTTCATTTTGCGCACCAGTAAAAAAAACATGGTAACACTTTAGTACGGGGAACATATTCACCATTAATTAGTTGCTTATTAACATGCAAATTAGTAACATAATGGCTCTTAACTAGTCATTATTAAAGGCCTACTGAAACCTACTACTACCGACCACGCAGTCTGATAGTTTATATATCAATGATGAAATCTTAACATTGCAACACATGCCAATACGGCCGGGTTAACTTATAAAGTGACTTTTAAAACTTCCCGGGAAATATCCGGCTGAAACGTCGCGGTATGATGACGTATGCGCGTGACGAAGTCAGAGTAACGGAAGTTATGGTACCCGTAGAATCCTATACAAAAAGCTCTGTTTTCATTTCGTAATTCCACAGTATTTTGGACATCTTTTGCAATTTGTTTAATGAACAATGAAGGCTGCAAAGAAGACAGTTGTAGGTGGGATCGGTGTATTAGCGGCGGACTACAGCAACACAACCAGGAGGACTTTGTTGGAGCGCTAGCCGCGCTAGCCGCGCTAGCCGCGCTAGCCGCCGACCTCACCTTGACTTCCTACGTCTCCGGGCCGCCAAACGCATCGGGTGAAGTCCTTCGTCCTTCTGCCGATCGCTGGAACGCAGGTGAGCACGGGTGTTGATGAGTAGATGAGGGCTGGCTGGCGTAGGTGGAGAGCTAATGTTTTTAGCATAGCTCTGTGAGGTCCCGTTGCTAAGTTAGCTTCAATGGCGTCGTTAGCACAGCATTGTTAACCTTCGCCAGCCTGGAAAGCATTAACCGTGTATTTACATGTCCACGGTTTAATAGTATTGTTGATTTTCTATCTATCCTTCCTTCTATCCTTTATTTTTTTGTTTCTATATGCAGTTAAAGCACGATGCTATCACGTTAGCTCGTAGCTAAAGCATTTCGCCGATGTATTGTCGTGGAGATAAAAGGCACTGAATGTCCATTTTGCGTTCTCGACTCTCATTTTCAAGAGGATATAGTATCCCAGGTGGTTTAAAATACAAATCCGTGATCCACAATAAAAAAAGGAGAGTGTGGAATCCAATGAGCCAGCTTGTACCTAAGTTACGGTCAGAGCGAAAAAAGATACGTCCATCGCTGTCTCTCAAGTCCTTCACTGTAACGTTCCTCATCTACGAATCTTTCATCCTCGCTCAAATTAATGGGGTAATCATCACTTTCTCGGTCCGAATCTCTCTCGCTCCATTGTAAACAACGGGGAATTGTGAGGAATAGTAGCTCCTGTGACGTCACGCTACTTCCGGTACAGGCAAGGCTTTTTTTTTTATCAGCGAGCAAAAGTTGCGAACTTTATCGTCGATTTTCTCTATTAAATCCTTTCAGCAAAAATAAGGCAATATCGCGAAATGATCAAGTATGACACATAGAATGGATCTGCTATTCCCGTTTAAATTAAAAAAAAAATCATTTCAGTAGGCCTTTAAGTACTTATTAACAGTGTTGGGACTAACGCGTTATAAAGTAACGCGTCACTGTAACGCCGTTAGTTTCGGCGGTAACTAGTAATCTAACGCGTTATTTTTTATATTCAGTAACTCAGTTACCGTTACTACATGATGCGTTACTGCGTTATTTTTTATGTAGTATCGGCTAGAAACTGAAGATCTGAGTGTGTTTTGTGGCTGCGCTGCGGTGGAAAAGAAAGGGCGTACGTGCTTTCTGGGGGTGGGGGCGGGGGGGACTCCCATACCGTAGTTGAGGGGCGCAGGGGAGACGTTCCTTCGGGGCTAACAACCTTCACTTTACCCGGAAGTGGTCTTTACAGCTGAGGGTGAATGACGAGGCCGGCGTTTTGTTGCAACTTTGTGACTTTATTGCACGCAGCCATCCACCAAGCTAGAGAGAGCACCTGCACGCTAGGGATGTGCGTATCGATCCTGTGGTATCGATATATCGATACTCACACGCTACTCATTTGGCATCACTTTTCTGAAAAAAGTATCGATATAAACCAAAAAACGGCGTGTGGGGGGTGCAAGCATCACTTTCAGATGTTTTTGATGACTTACTTAACTTACTATGTGCTGGGACACCCCTGTACCTGGCAGAGTATAGAGCTGGCCCAGTCACGTCACAGGAGACAGCGAATGAGCGTCGTCAACGTGCAACACACACACAGCCAGCCGACAGCGTTGTTACTTTTCCTGGACAGCAATCTGAGACTTCAGCAAAGTGTGACGTGTGACGACATATCTCGAGTACACTAAACGTGTCAGACATTTTTGTAGATCATTTTTCCAAGTTCATTTTCTCAGGGAACTGTCTTTCGTATGCAGGTTTATCGGACAAGGAAATCCTAGTTTATTGTGATAAGGAAATTATTGACTTTGCTTCAGAGAAGTGTTATAAGTTTACTTCCACAAAGAGGTTTGAAACATAACATTGTTATGAATAATTGTTTTTTTAAGCTTTTTCTACCAATCCTTTTTTTTTTCAGAAATAAGAAAAGTGAAAATGTGTATATTTTTGTTCATATTTAATTTATTTTTCATATTTATGTTATTTATTTTAATTTTACTTGTATTATATATTGGCCATAATAAATGTGGTATAAATGGTCTGTATTTGTCTTGTGATTTGTTTTAAATAATAACAATAGTAATAATATTTTGGACTGACAAAAATTGCCAATAAGAAATTAATGGTATCGGTATCGATGAAAATGCAAGAAAAAGTATCGGTATCGTATCGAATCCTAAAAGTGTGGTATCGCCCATCCCTACTGCACGCACTCACTGTCACCGCGGCGCTCGCTCACTTCTCTCGCCCACTCACTCACTGACGTACCTCACCCACATGCTGTCATATCTTAAAGGGCCACACACACACACACACACACACACACACACACACACACACACACACACACACACACACACACACACACACACACACACACACACACACACACACACACACACACACACACACACACACACACACACATACGCTACTCTCATAACAACTAACAAGACATCAAGGCGAAGCCAAGAGTCGATTTTTTTAACATGGAGACATTCTCAATACTTTTCTTTTGTCGAGCACAAAGAAAATAACATTTTAGTTAAATGTAAGTTGTGTCTTGGATCAAATATCCTATCAACTTCAAGTTCAAGTTAAAGTGCCATTATGTTGCAGCTATTTAAAATAGTTTTGTCAATTTGTTCTGGCCAGAAACAAATTGGCCTTTCAAACATATCTTTGTCTTTGTGTGTTGTATGTAGACCACATTGTTTGTGTGTTGTATGTAGACCACATTGTTTGTGTGTTGTATGTAGACCACATTGTTTGTGTGTTGTATGTAGACCACATTGTTTGTGTGTTGTATGTAGACCACATTGTTTGTGTGTTGTATGTAGAGCACATTGTTTGTGTGTTGTATGTAGACCACATTGTTTGTGTGTTGTATGTAGACCACATTGTTTGTGTGTTGTATGTAGACCACATTGTTTGTGTGTTGTATGTAGACCACATTGTTTGTGTGTTGTATGTAGACCACATTGTTTGTGTGTTGTATGTAGACCACATTGTTTGTGTGTTGTATGTAGACCACATTGCTTAGCAGAGTTCAGTGATGCAAATGCATGTCAAGTTGATCAACACATTGTATTATTCTCCAGTGCAATAACAGTACTGAAATGAAGGCTAAAGGGCATTAATGGGAGCTTTTAAAAAAGAAAAGAAAAAAATAAGTAACTAAATAGTTACTTTTCAAAGTAACGCATTACTTTTTGGTGTAAGTAACTGAGTTACTTTTGAAATGAAGTAACTAGTAACTATAACTCATTACTGGTTTTCAGTAACTAACCCAACACTGCTTATTAATGCCTTATTCGGCATGGCCTTATTATAACCCTAACCCTCTAACCCTGACCCTAACCCTCTAACCCTAACCCTAACCCTAACCAAATAACTCTAAATTAAGTCTTTATTACTTAGAATATGTACCCCTAGTGTCCAAAAAACTCTAAATGAAGTCTTTTTTACTTCGAATATGTTCCCCATACTAAAGTGTTACCAAAAACATATAACTTTGTCTTGAATTTGAAAAAAACAACATTTTATTTTTCACTAAAGAAGGGTTCGTTGAATGCGCATATGAAACTGGTGGGGTTCGGTACCTCCAACAAGGTTAAGGACCACTGCTTTAGGGGCTCCGTACATCAACACTCACAAGTATAAAACTACTTTTTTAAAGTAATAATTTCTTACTTCAAGCATGAAATAAAAAAATCATGATGCCGAGCGCATATCATTATGTCAAGATGAAGGCACTAGCATTTACTTAATTTAAGAATATTTTTTAACATATTGAGCAAAAATGTCTATTTTTTTTTCTACCAAGAAAAGTGCACTTGTTATTAGTGAGAATATACTTATTTTAAGGTATTTTGGGGTTCATTGAGGTTAGCTAATTTGACTTGTTTTGGAAAGTCTTGACAAGCTGAATTTTCGTGTTCTATTGGCAGATCATTTTGCTTAGTTCAAGTAAAATACCCCAAATTTTTGTATTTTTTTTTCTTCTTGTTTTTGAACAATGACTTTTTGCAGTGTACACATCTTATATTTCAGCAAGGAATTTTACTTGAGTACAATGGCGCCTCGTAATTGGGCACTAGGTGGCGTACCGAATGTCAGAGGGAACTCTGCAAGACGTGACCTAAACATCTCGCTACTCGGTACTCGCTACTTATTTAGACTTAGACTTAAACTTCCTTTTTATTGTCATTCAAATTTGAACTTTACAGTACAGGTGAGAACGAAATGTCGTTGCATTAGCTCATGGTAGTGCAGGATAAAAAAGCAATAAGGTGCAGATATAAATAAATAGATTACTGAACAGATAAATATATTGCACTTTTGCATATGCACCCACGTTTATGGATGTTTGCTATATTGTCTTTATATTCCAGCCAGTTAATCAATTTTTGGGGGGAATTGAGGGGATTATTATGATGCGTTCAAGAGTCTTATGGCCTGAGGGAAGAAGCTGTAACAGAACCTGGAGGTTCTGCTACGGAGGCTGCGGAGCCTCCTTCTGGAGTCTAGCAGTGAAAACAGTCCTTGGTGGGGGTGGGAGGAGTCTCTGCAGGTTTTCTAAGCCCTGGTCAGGCAGTGTCTTTTTGCGATAAATATAGCTAGAGATTAACATACACCAGGGGTCACCAACCTTTTTGAAAGCAAGAGCTACTTCTTGGGTACTGATTAATGCGAAGGGCTACCAGTTTGATACACACTTAAACAAATTGCCAGAAATAGCCAATTTGCTCAATTTACCTTTAACTCGATGTTATTATTAATAATTAATGATATTTACACTTAATTGAACGGTTTAAAAGAGGACAAAACACGAAAAAAATGACAATTAAATTTTGAAACATAGTTTATCTTCAATTTCGACTCTTTAAAATTCAAAATTTAACCGAAAAAAAGAAGAGAAAAACTAGCTCATTCGAATCTTTTTGAAAAAAATTTAAAAAAAGAATTTATGGAACATCATTAGTAATTTTTCCTGATTAAGATTAATTTTAGAATTTTGATGACATGTTTTAAATAGGTTAAAATCCAATCTACACTTTGTTAGAATATATAACAAATTGGACCAAGCTATATTTCTAACAAAGACAAATCATTATTTCTTCTAGATTTTCCAGAACAAAAATTTTAAAAGAAATTCAAAAGACTTTGTAATAAGATTTATATTTGATTCTACAGATTTTCTAGATTTGCCAGAATAATTTTTTTGAATTTTAATCATAATAAGTTTGAAGAAATATTTCACAAATATTCTTCGTCGAAAAAACAGAAGCTAAAATGAATAATTAAATTAAAATGTATTTATTATTCTTTACAATAAAAAAAAATAATTTACTTGAACATTGATTTAAATTGTCAGGAAAGAAGAGGAAGGAATTTAAAAGGTAAAAAGGTATATGTGTTTAAAAATCCTAAAATCATTTTTAAGGTTGTATTTTTTCTCTAAAATTGTCTTTCTGAACGTTATAAGAAGCAAAGTAAAAAAAATTATGAATTTATTTAAACAAGTGAAGACCAAGTCTTTAAAACATTTTCTTGGATTTTCAAATTCTATTTGAGTTTTGTCTCTCTTAGAATTAAAAATGTCGGGCAAAGCGAGACCAGCTTGCTAGTAAATAAATACAATTTAAAAAATAGAGGCAGCTCACTGGTAAGTGCTGCTATTTGAGCTATTTTTAGAACAGGCCAGCGGGCTACTCATCTGGTCCTTACGGGCTACCTGGTGCCCGCGGGCACTGCGTTGGTGACCCCTGACATACACTATATTGCCAAAAGTATTTGGCCACCCATCCAAATGATCAGAATCAGGCATCCTAATCACTGGTGTATACAATCAAGCACTTAGGCATGGGGACTGTTTCTACAAACATTTGTGAAAGAATGGGTCGCTCTCAGGAGCTCAGTGATTTCCAGCGTGGAACTGTCATAGGATGCCACCTGTGCAACAAATCCAGTCGTGAAATTTCCTCGCTCCTAAATATTACAAAGTCAACTGTCGGCTTTATTATAAGAAAAGTGAAGAGTTTGGGAACAACAGCAACTCAGCCACCAAGTGGTAGGCCACATAAACTGACGAAGTCGCCAAATTTCTGCACAGTGAGTTGCTACAGAGCTCCAAAATTCATGTGACCTTCCAATTAGCCCACGTACAGTACCCAGAGAGCTTCATGGAATGGGTTTCCATGGCCGTGCAGCTGCATCTAAGCCATACATCACCAAGTCCAATGCAAAGCGTGTAAAGCACGTCGCCACTGGATTTCAGAGCAGTCCTCTGGAGTGATAAATCACACTTTTCCATCTGGCAATCTGATGGACGAGTCTGAGTTTGGAGGTTGCCAGTCAAGTTGGAAGGGGCCCGCTCCAAACCGTTCCCACAAGGTTGGGAGCATGGAATTGTCCAAAATGTTTAGGTATCCTGGAGCATTCAAAGTTAAAGTACCAATGATTGTCACACACACACTAGGTGTGGCGAAATTATTCTCTGCATTTGACCCATCACACTTGATCACCCCCTGGGAGGTGATGGGAGCAGTGAGCAGCAGCGGTGGCCACGCCCATGAATCCTTTTTGGTGATTTAACCCCCAATTCCAACCCTTGATGCTGAGTGCCAAGCAGGGAGGTAATGGGCCCCATTTTTATAGTCTTTGGTATGACTCGGCCAGGGTTTGAACTCACAACCTACCGATCTCAGGGCGGACACTCTAACCACTAGGCCACTGAGTAGGTCCTTGGCCCCCAAGTTCCTTACACTGGAACTAAAGGGCCAAGCCCGACTCCTAAAAAACAACTGTAGTGGAAAAGTCTGAATCTTTAACAGGAACAATAGAGAGTTTGTTACAACAGTTTTATTTACTCATAATCAGATGGTACAAAGTTGGATTGGGTCGTCATGATTACAGACAGTTTCTCCGGAGACGTTAGATGGTGCACCCTATGAAGGAATTAAGAAAGAGTGCACACCTGAGTCGGTCCACAGCAGTTATTTATAAGCTCCCTGATGGTCTGATTCTAGCATAACTTATGTAACTGTCCAATGTTCAACTATCACCCCACCAACAGAACTCACACTTTGTCAGGGTGACCTGACCTGTCATGTCATGTCCCTCCCAATTAGAGATGCGCGGTTTGCGGACACAACCGCGTAGTCCGTGGATAATCCGTGGGTCGGGCGGATGCATGACGAAAAAAAAAGATTTTAAATAGATTCGGGCGGGTGGCGGTTGAACCAATTCGGAAATATATATACATAGTTAAATGTTGTTACTCACATACAAAAAACGAGCAGTACTCTTTGAAACAGGCAATTATTGATCAGGCACTGCTGCAGCGGCCACGCCAAATTTCTTCCCCCCTACAAAAACCTTCCCCCCCCCATCCCCCTTTACTTCCGGGGCCGCGTCCAATAAAATCACAAAGTTGCCGGGGATCCTTAACCGGCACGCGACCGTCCTGTTTCGCGCCTGTACAAAAAACTAAAACAATAATCGATTTCTTCAGATTCCAGCAGCTGTCAAAGACGAAGTATCCTTCCAGCGACGGGCAGTCAAAGCCGAAGTGCTATCGATAGCTGTCAATGACGTAAGAGAAAACATGACCACGGAAGTAAATCGGGGGGGGGGGGAGGTTTTTGTAGGGGGAAGAAATTTGGCGTGACACAGCACACCACAACACAACACAACAGAAGAAGAAGAAAAAAATAAAAAGATGGCAACGCCGGCAGCAAACGTGGTACGCGACAAACTAAAAAAGGGAACACTAAAGACCAGGGAAAAAAATAACAATAATAGTCAACACTTTCTTAATGGAAATGACAATAATATTATAATAATGATAAATAATATTATCACGCATTAATATCTCTTAGCCTCTAATTAGAGATGTCCGATAATATCGGTCTGCCGATATTATTGGCCGATAAATGCGTTAAAATGTAATATCGGAAATTATCGGTATCGTTTTTTTATTATCAGTATCGTTTTTATTTTTTATTTTTATTTTTTAAATTAAATCCACATAAAAAACACAAGATACACTTACAATTAGTGCACCAACCCACCCCATTTACACTCATTCACACAAAAGGGTTGTTTCTTTCTGTTATTAATATTCTGGTTCCTACATTATATATCAATATATATCAATACAGTCTGCAAGGGATACAGTCCGTAAGCACACATGATTGTGCGTGCTGCTGGTCCACTAATAATACTAACCTTTAACAGTTAATTTTACAAATTTTCATTAATTAATAGTTTCTATGTAACTGTTTTTATATTGTTTTACTTTCTTTTTTATTCAAGAAAATGTTTTTAATTTATTCATCTTATTTTATTTGATTCATTTTTTAAAAAAGTACCTTATCTTCACCATACCTGGTTGTCCAAATTAGGCATAATAATGTGTTAATTCCACGACTGTATATATCGGTTGATATCGGTATCGGTTGATATCGGTATCGGTAATTAAAGAGTTGGACAATATCGGCATATCGGATATCGGCAAAAAGCCATTATCGGACATCCCTACCTCTAATGCGTGGCCAAGAGATATTAATGCGTGGCACGCATTGAATGTCTCTGCTGCATTGGATCAGTCTCCTTTCTTTAACAGGCAAAAGCTTTCTAACCTCACTAATGCCTTTCATCGTCGATATTAGATATATAAGAACGGGTGGGTGGCGGGTGGTTGTGGTTTTGATAAAATGTTAGTTCGGGTGGATGGCGGGTGGATGACGACTTTTGTGATGCGGTTGCGGATGCATCTCTACTCCCAATGCATTCAATTGAGAGGTAACCCTCGGACAGAAATTTGCCACTACACAACCCCACACCATAATTCCTCCTCCACCAAATTTCACATTTGGCACAATGCAGTCCGAAATGTACCGTTCTCCCGGCGACTTCCAAACCCAGAATATTTAGGAGCGATGAAATTTCACGACTGGATTTGTTGCACAGGTGGCATCCTATGACAATTCCACGCTGGAAATCACTGAAAGCGGCCCATTCTTTCACAGATGTTTGTAGAAACAGTCTCCATGCCTAAGTGCTTGATTTGATACACCTGATTCTCATCATTTGGGTGGGTGGCCAAATACTTTTGGCAATATAGTGTATCACTTCGAATATGAATGCAAGAGCAGTTCTGGAGGTTCTTGTATTTGCCCGATACGCCTCTTTTCCCCACCGGTGTGTGTGTCTTTACACGAAACTATAGCTCCGAATTGTGTCGTCGTTTTTTTCCGACAAAAAGAAGCAGTGGGTCGCCGTTAAATTAGCGAGTTTCATTCCATCAATGGTCATCATTATTTCATGGGCTCTTGAATATTTGATACAGTGCGAGTGAGCGCACGTGTGCGTGTACGTACAGCGTGTGTGCGCGCGCACGTGTGTTTATACATACACAAGCTCTGCTCCTCCAAATGCGTGTGTGTTTGCTGCAACATTAAGTATTAACTGAGCTCGGGGGCTCAGGGATGAACGTCCGGGTCCTCTTCTCTCCCAGCATGCTCCGTCGCACTCCTGTCTCGCCTTTCCAGGATAGGAGCCTGGGGAGCTGTCAGGGCGCACTGCACGCCGTATGCGTGCGTGCGCGTGCATTCAAAAGTGCGTCGCGCATTGTCTGAGAACGAGAGACGACTCTTGCAAAAAACCCCGGATGAGTTAATAATGCTGTTGGAGGGGTCTCGCTTGAAAGGCACTACCAAGCTGACAAAGGCGCCCCCTCCCTCCCTCCCTCCCTCCCTCCCTGCCGTCTCTCCTTTCCTGTCCCCTTGTCCCTTTGTTTCCTACGCAGAGAGAGTGAGGAAAAGACAAATTGAGGCGTGAGAGGAAGGAATGTTTTGATGGAGCGTCGACGCCAAACAGGTGTCGGCCCGTAAATCTATTGACCCATATGCCCTCTGCTCTTTCTCTCCCTACATTCATTTCGTCCTATCTGGGTCATCCTCTCTCCTCCTCCCCTGCGGGCGTACAGTACAGTAGGAACGGAGGGAAAACATTAAGGATGAAAGGATGGTGGGGGCGAGGGTTGTCCCGATACCAATATTTTGGTACAGGTATCACAATTATTTCGATACTTTTTGGTACTTTTCTAAATAAAGGGGACCACAAAAAAATTGCACTATTGGCTTTATTTTAACAAAAAATCTTGAACATATGTTTATTGCAAGTTTGTCCTTAAATAAAATAGTGAACATACAAGATAACTTGTCTTTTAGTAGTAAGTAAGCAAACAAAGGCTCCTAATTTAGTCTGCTGACATATGCAGTAACATATTGTGTCATTTATCATTCTATTATTTTGTCAAAATGATTAAGGACAAGTGGTAGAAAATTGATTATTAACCTACTTGCTTACTTACTCTTCTCAACATGTTCTATCTACACTTCTGTTAAAATGTAATAATCACTTATTCTTCTGTTGTTTGATATTTTACATTAGTTTTGGATGATACCACACATTTGGGTATCAATCCGATACAAAGTAGTTACAGGATCATACATTGGTCATATTCAAAGTCCTCATGTGTCCAGGGACATATTTGCTGAGTTTATTAACATAATATAAATTGAAAAAAAAAAACGAAAGAAGATGTTGTGATCAATGTTCCCTCTAATTTTTCTTGTGTGTGAGCAAACGCAAAAACTCCCTGAGCATTCATTGGAGCCCATGTGAGCAACATCAGACGTGCACACTGTGGCTACACCAGCAGCACACCTGGCCCAAACATGACTAAATAACAAGTTCAATCTCCATCCATCCATCCATTTTCTACCGCTTGTCCCTTTCGGGGTCGCGGGGGGGTGCTGGAGCCTAGCTCAGCTGCATGTGGGTGGAAGGCGGCGTACACCCTGGACAAGTCCCCACCTCATCACAGGGCCAACACAGATAGACAGACAACATTCTCTTATTATTATAATGAAATGACAGCAGTCATTTCCATGAGGTTATTTTCTAATATAAGTGTTTAGGCCCACTTAAAATGACAATAACAACAAATATTGTTTTTCATGAACTGTGTACTTGTATTGTTTGTCTGGGTGGAGGTCCTGCATTGGAAATAATTTGTACCCCTTTCGGACATTGCATTTAGTTCCCATTAAAACATTCACATGTTGCACAATGAGATGTAAGCAGGGGATCATGTGTACATTCCTGCAACTTCCTGTTTGTAAAAAATATATTTTTATTAGTATCTAACAACATTTCATGATTAATATTTATAAATTAAGATTCCTAATAAATGACACTAGAATAAGCACACATTTGATTGGTAAATCATAGGGTAACGACCTGGAATGATACTTTATGTGTGGTGTTGGAGTTGTCCGACTTTTTGTGTGGCTGTAAACGCATCACTGGCTAAGTGCCATATGTGCATGTGTTGGCGCAAGTGAGAAAGAGCGAGCGGCTGCTGTTGATATAACAAAGTTGCTTTTGGTCTGGTTTGTACTGCAGAAAATGACCACCTTTGCTAGATATCATTTTTTTACTAATGTTTTGGTGATGTGTTTATGGCCGACAATAAAGAGTTTTGCTCAGTAAAGTGATCGATGGAATTCATGTCCTCAAAGCATCTCGACAGACGTTACAATATTTGAACAATGATGACGAAAACTGTTTTCTCTGTCGTGTCCGTGTCATGTCGGAAATTGTTACGCGCTTATTTTTTTATGTGATTTTGTGTGCGGCATAGATTTGCCGTGCGCAGAGGACGCTTGAGCAGTGCGCAATTGCACAGGCGCGCACCTTAGAGGGAACATTGGTTGTTATGCCAATGAATATCGACGTAATCATAGTAGTATCAACTAGATACGCTACTGTACTTGGTATCATTACAGTGGATATTAGGTGTAGATCCACCAATGGCGTTTGTGGGGGTATAATACAGAATATGATTCATTAGTATCGCGGTACTCTACTAATACCGGTATACCGTACAACTCTAGTGGGGGCAAATTAAGATTTTTGTAAAAAGGTAGCTACACATCGGACCGGTACATTTCAGAGGTGACATAATACCGAATATGATTCATTAGTATCGCGGTACTCCACTAATACCGGTATACCGTACAACTCTAGTGGGGGCAAATTAAGATTTTTGTAAAAAGGTAGCTACACATCGGACCGGTACATTTCAGAGGTGACATAATACCGAATATGATTCATTAGTATCGCGGTACTCTACTTATACCGGTATACCGTTCAACCCAAGTGGGGGCAAATTAGGATTTTTGTAAAAAGGTAGCTACACATCGGACCGGTACATTTCAGAGGTGACATAATACCGAATATGATTCATTAGTATCGCGGTACTCCACTAATACCGGTATACCGTACAACTCTAGTGGGGGCAAATTAAGACTTTCGTACAAAGGTAGCTACACTTCGGACCAGTACTTTTCAGAGGCGGTATAATACGGAATATGATTCATTAGTATCGCGGTACTCTACTTATACCGGTATACCGTTCAACCCAAGTGGGGGCAAATTAGGATTTTTGTAAAAAGGTAGCTACACATCGGACCGGTACTTTTCAGAGGCGGTATAATACCGAATATGATTCATTAATATCGCGGTACTTTATTAATACCGGTATACCATAGAACCCTAGTGAGGGCAAATTTGGATGTTTGTAAAAAGGTAGCTACACATCTCTACAGCTCCCGTCAGTGACGAAGTGTGTATGTTTGCCTACTTTTCCACTGCACGGTACCTACTTGGCTTGGCTCTACTCACTCTGGGGTTCCAAATGTGGAAACGAGGGGCGTCTTAGGCCTTGTTCACATTGCAAGTCAATTCCGATTTTTTTTGCCCACACGTGACCTGTATCGGATCATTTCATGTCAATGTGGACAGTACAATTCGAAATTGTTGAAATCCGACCCAGGCATCTTTTGTATGTTGATATAAATCAGATATGTATCGAATGCGGCCCCAGTCTGAAAAATCCCGTCGCGTTCATCCGACTAATACGTCATCAAATAGTGATGAGTTATATATTTTTTTTACCAAAATAGACTGTTGTAAAGTAAATGGTTGACAAATGAGCAGAAAACAGGCAAAAATAATGTTTAGGAACTCATGTCAATGTTCCCCCAATCCTGTCTTCGACTGCTCGCCCAAACGTTGTTCGGAGCAGACACACAAAAAAAAAAAAGTCCTACAAACTGCGAGTACTAAAATACTGCTCTCTCCCTTCTTAATCTTCTACGCGCGATCATTTGGTTCAGAAAAGGTTTACATTGATTGCACTAAAGGCTTATGCTCTCTCTCTCTGCGTTTTTCCCTCGTGTCTGACATCCTTGTTTGTTTTCCCGTAGTTCGCTTGGTGTACCTTCCTTCCCGAGTCTTAACCATTGTGCTCCCTCGTGATTTGGACTGCCTTCCTCGATCCTCGACCCCACTTTGGACTCGGACCTCTTGACGCCTCTCTCGCGCCCTGGATCATCTGCCTGCCCCTCGTACTGTCTTCCTGCCTTGTTCCCTCTCCTCGTTTCAACATCACGGTAACACACAACAATTAATTACACACATAGTCTTACACCACACACTCTTGTATTTTGGTCACACACTCCAGTCTATAGTTTAGTAGTATTGTTTGTTATTATTATATATATATATATTGACTATATAATAAATCATTGTACATACTTCCCCCTGGTGTCTGTTGCCGTCATCTCCCCTTAGTCAAACATAACATGCACGTCAGATTGCATTCACAATAGACATCGCAGTCTATCGAGTTTGACACTCCTGCTCTAGATGTTTTATTTTTTTTATCAGCCTTCGTACAGCAACACCAGGAGTTTGGTCCCATACGGCCATGTGGAAGGCAGTGGATATCGTCACATTTGATAGAGGTCAACTCGTTAGGCTCGCAGACATGCCATCAATGATTGTGTGAGCTTGAAAGAAGTCCATGCGAATAGGTATAACATTTGACTCAGCGGGCTGATTTTGGGTTCTTTTACCCACCTTCAGCTCCCGAGGACCTCACGAAGCCATTCCGATCTTTACCGTGTTTTTATAGTGTTTTGGCATTTTTCTTCAGTCGAACTACTGCGACTGATTTGTTCAATACGGTGTGCTTTTTGTTGTTTTTGTGCAGTAGATGGAAGTGTCTCGTGCATTGCCTGTCACAGAACAAGAAAACCGACTTCAAATGTTCGTCAACATCAGTGGTCTCGACTAGCACACACAGCAATGGGACCCCAACTCCTGCATCAGAGAATAAGGCCACGCATTCCAACACTACAGAATATCCCGGTTGATAAACACACACATGCACAAGCACACACTCAGTTGTATGGGAGGAAGCAGGGCGCTCGGCTGGGAAGACAGATTTTGAACAGATTGTGAAACCTAAAACCCCTTCAGGAAGAAGAGGGGAAGAGGCGAGAGATGCGGTCAGAGTAAGAACGAAAAAAAATGTGCAAAGTTCCATCAATCATAGTCAATACAAACTTATTACCGCTGATATACGGAGTGCCTGGATTCAATCAGTCAAATAACACAAGCAGCAAATAGCTGCCGTACAGTATTGTTTAAACACATGATGAATTGGGAAATAATATGAAAGAAAAAACCTGAACTAGAGTAAATCAATGAAAGGGAAATAGCGTTCAGTAGCGAGCAGACCTCCACCAAGTTCAATATTGTCAAAAAGGTGGTCGAAAATGAACTAGGTTTTCTTCTGCACCACAACTCTACAATGTTTGGTATAAAGCAGTTAAGTGTTTTTTGCGTAATTCTTCGAATGGGTAAACACATAGCAAAGGAAACATAATGAAGCAAGGAAACACATCTTTACAGATTACTCCTGAATGCACCACAGACACACATACTGGATAATAGACTTAGACTCAAACTTCCTTTTATATAATCAAGTGATATGAATATGAGGACATGTCCTTTAACTGTACATTATGTACCCTACTGGTTTTATATATATATATATATATATATATATATATATATATATATATATATATATATATATATATATATATATATATATATATATATATATATATATATATATACATACATACATACATACATACATACATATATATATATATATATATATATATATATATATATATACACATATACATACATACATATATACACATATACATACATACATATATATATACACATATACATACATACATATATACACATATACATACATACATACATATATATATACACATATACATACATACATACATACATACATACATATATATATATATATATATATATATGTATACATATATGCATACATATATATATATATATATATGTATACATATATGCATATATATATATATATATATATACATACATATATATATATATATATATATATATATATATATATATATATATATATGCATATATGCATATATATATATACATATATGCATATATATATATATATATATATGCATATATGCATATATATATGCATATATGCATATATATATATATATATATATATATATGCATATATATGCATATATGCATATATATATATATATATATATGCATATATATATATATGCATATATATATATATATATATATATATATATATATATATATATATATATATATATATATATGCATATATATATATATATATATATATATATATATATATATATATATATATATATATATATATATATATATATATATATATATATATATATATAGACATCTTAAAAGTTTTATAATCATTAGCCAGATGCTCAATAATTTATAGACCAGGTCCAATGTTGTGTTTGATGGGGGCCATGTTTAACCGTCAATCTTGCTCATTTACACACTTGCTTGTCAGTCCCCTAAAGGTTTCTGCCAAATTTGGTGATGATTCAGCCAAACACCTTAAAGTTACAGTTTTGTAGAGCAGTTTTGAGACATGTGAGATATTCCAAGTCAATCCGATTTATAGGGGGTCAAAATTTGGGGATTAATAACAAGGCCCCCATGTGGTTTATTCGTCAGAAAAATAATAGCACGGGCAACACAGCGGAGGTGCACGTTATGACAATTTTTGTTACTCTTCTGTGTGAAGCGGTGCAGGAGTAGAAGCGTCACATTCACAGGTATGTAGAAATTAGACGAATACAAACGGGCCCACAGGCAGCATGAATGGACGGAAGGAAGGAAGAGGCCAATCCCGCCTGGAATAACACAGACGTCCCAACACGGGGAGAGCAAACACATACTTGCACACAAATACTCTGCTAAAGAGAACAAACAAAGAAAACTAGGACCTTCAGACCTTAAAAAAAAAGAAGAAGAAAAAAGTCAAGCTAACGTTTAACTACTTTAGTAAATCAACAGCGACACAGTTAGTGTGTGTTCTCTGCGAGTGTGTGTGAAAAACAAAAAAAAAACAACTGACAGGGGAAAAAAAAGGCCTTACCTGTTGCAGAAGAGTTCAGGAAAGGATGGGGGGGGGGAGCAGCGACCATGAAAAAGAGAAAAGAAAAATGTTAGGTAAATAATGAGGCACGTTGACGAGGGGGCGGGCAGAAACATGTCTGAACTAAAAGCACAGGCGCACTTTAGGATTGATAACTCGCCTTTTTATATGCAAATCCACGTCTGAAATGCTCCTACGTACTGTATGAGTTATTGATTCTTACCTGCTACATTTCTGTCCTATTAACATACTTGCCAACCTTGAGACATTTTCAAGTATTTCTTACATATTTATATATATATATATATATATATATATATATATATATATATATATATATATATATATATATATATATATATATATATAAATAATCAGTTCATGAATGAGCATAATATTTCTTACATATTTATATATATATATATATATATATATATATATATATATATATATATATATATATATATATATATATATATATATATATATATATATATATATATATATATATATATAAATAATCAGTTCATGAATGAGTATATCCGTTCGGCCACCGTGTTCAATGGAGAAGTCTGATCTACAAAATGTGCAGGCTTCTTACTCGTCGTCGCCGTGTCTCTTCTTCGTTCTTCTGCTTCGTCTCTGTTATGTTTTTGGACGTTACTACTTGCCGTAGTTTTGAAGCAATGCATGATGGGAATCCGGATGTTGTGTGTCAGTGTATTAACGTGCCGGCTGGAATAAACACACGCTGGGGAATAGCTCCGTGCCTGCCTACTTTATGGGTTATAGATAAACCTATGGATAACGGAGACATATATAATAGTCTCCTTTTCAGGTGAGAGAGGACGCTTATAAAGCCCCCAATATTGTTGTCCGGGGGGAAATCGGGAGAAATTCGGGAGAATGGTTGCCCCGGGAGATTTTCGGGAGGGGCACTGAAATTCGGGAGTCTCCCGGGAAAATTGGGAGGGTTGGCAAGTATGTCTATTAAATACAACTATCCAACAAACATTTATTATCATTATTTTATTACGTTGATGAGCTACCTTTGCCTTCTACTCAAAACCCAGTGAAGTTTCACACAGCATTCAGATAATTACATGTAAAAGTACTCGTCCAATGAATAACAATTGCTTTCAACACAAAAGGGCGGTAAGAAGTAAGTGAAACTCCGGCATTGTGGAGTTCTCTCACACAGAGGCAGCGACCCCACCTGTGTTAAGCATTTTACCATGAATTGATTAACGTGGACCCCGACTTAAACAAGTTGAAAAACGTATTCGGGTGTTACCATTTAGTGGTCAATTGTACGGAATATGTACTGTACTGTGCAATCTACTAATAAAAGTTTCAATCAATCAATCAATGGAAACCTACCTACCAAGTAGAGAGCTAACCATTATTGGTATTAATGATAAACAATAACTAAAAGGATCGTATGGCCTTGACTGACCACTGCACTTTCGATAATATTGGAGTCCGCACTGGAGTCAATAAGCTCCTTCTTTTTCTCTATCATCTGGTTGTGCAGCAGACTGGCTCGTACATGCACATGCATCCTCCGCTGTTGCCGTTTCTAATACAAAGTAGCATATAGTTCAAACTAGAGATGTCCGATAATGGCTTTTTTGCCGATATCCGATATGCCAATATTGTCCAACTCTTGATTACCGATTCCGATATCAACCGATACCGATATATACAGTCGTGGAATTAACACATTATTATGCCTCATTTTCTTGTGATGCCCTGGGATGATTAAACAATGTAACAAGGTTCTCCAAAATAAATCAACTCAAGTTATGGAACTGTTATGGCACTTTTCACTTGAAGGGGTCATAAAATGATTTTTTTTTTTCTATATTAAAACACTTTCTTGTGGTCTACATCGGTGGTCCCCAACCTTTTTGTAGCTGCCAACCGGTCAACGCGTGAAAATGTGTCCCACGGACCGGAGGGGGTTTATAAAGAAATACAATCATGTGCTCGGTTCTCGTATTATCTTTTAACCTGCCCATCGTACAGCACTTTGGCTACCCCTGTGGTAAATTTTAAATGTGCTTTATAGATAAAGTTGATTTGATTTGATTTGATGTGTGCTTACGGAGTGTATCCCTGCAGACTGTATTGCTCTATATTGATATATAATGTATATATTGTGTTTTTTATGTTGATTTAATAAAAAATACAAATACATTTATTTATTTTATGTTTTTTAATTTCTTGTGCGGCCCGGTACCAATCCGTCCGTGGACCGGTACCGGTGGTTGGGGACCACTGGTCTACATAACATGTAATGGTGGTTCTTTGGTCAAAATGTTGCAAAAATTATGTTTTACAGACCGTTTGCAAGCGGGTTTTCAACTGTCTCTTCAAGATGCGCCCTTTTGTGGGCGGTCTTATTTACATGCCTCCACTTAAACAGCGTCTTTTACCCGCCATCTTTGTTGTAGTTTTTGAGCTTCAACAGCAAGTCTACTGACAGATATAAGTTTGAACTAGAGATGTCCGATAATATCGGACTGCCGATATTATCGGCCGATAAATGCTTTGAAATGTAATATCGGAAATTATCGGTATCGGTTTTGAAAAGTAAAATGTATGACTTTTTAAAACGCCGCTGTACGGAGTGGTACACGGACGTAGGGAGAAGTACAGAGCGCCAATAAACCTTAAAGGCACTGCCTTTGCGTGCCGGCCCAGTCACATAATATCTACGGCTTTTCACACACACTTAAGTGAATGCAAGCATACTTGGTCAACAGCCATACAGGTCACACTGAGGGTGCCCGTATAAACAACTTTAACACTGTTACAAATATGCGCCACACTGTGAACCAACACCAAACAAGAATGACTAACACATTTCGGGAGAACATCCACACCGTAACACAACATAAACACAACAGAACAAATACCCAGAACCCTTGCAGCACTAACTCTTCCGGGACGCTACAATATACACCCCACCCCCAACCCCGGCCACCTCAACCTCCTCATGCTCTCGCAGGGAGAGCATGTCCCAAATTCCAAGCTGCTGTTTTGAGGCACGTTAAAAAAATAATGCACTTTGTGACTTCAATAATAAATATGGCAGTGCCATGTTGGCACTTTTTTCCATAACTTGAGTTGATTTATTTTGGAAAACCTTGTTACATTGTTTAATGCATCCAGCGGGGCATCACAACAAAATTAGGCATAATAATGTGTTAATTCCACGACTGTATATATCACACTTGCCAACCCTCCCGTTTTTAGCGGGAGACTCCCGGTATTCAGCGCCTCTCCTGATAACCTCCCGGCAGAAATTTTCTCCCGACAAACTCCCGGTATTCAGCCGGAGCTGTAGGCCACGCCCCCTCCAGCTCAATGCGGACCTGAGTGGGGACAGCCTGTTCTCACGTCCGCTTTCCCACAATATAAACAGCTTGCCTGCCCAATGACTTCATAACTGTGGAATGATCGAGGGCGAGTTATTGGTTTCTTATGTGGGTTTATTGTTAGGCAGTTTCATTAACGTCCTCCCAGCGCGGTAACAACACACAACAACAGCAGTCACGTTTAGTCTACCGTAAAGCAGTTCTTCTGCCGTAAACAGCAATGTTGTGACACTCTTAAACAGGACGATACTGCCATCTACTGGATAGCCTACAGAACACTGAAATTCAAGTATTTCTTTTATTTATATGTATAATAAAATAAATATATATATATAGCTAGAATTCACTGAAAGTCAAGTATTTCATACATATACATATATATTTATATATGAAATACTTGAGTTGGTGAATTCTAGCTTACCGTATTTCCTTGAATAGCCGCAGGGGCGTTAATTAATTTAAAACCTCCTGTCACTCCTGCGTTTACCGGAAACCGGCGGGATGGCCGTGCATGCGGTAATTATTTTAAAACCTCTTCTCACTCCGGCGTTTACCAAGAGGAATCCATAAAATTTAGACGTGTGATGTAAGCATACCATCATGAAAAGCACATTTAATTAAAAAAAACGTTTTTATGGTCTTACCTGTACTTATAAATGGAGTCCATTTGCAGCTCCTTCTGACCAAAAGCATCGATAACTTGTTTATAGAAGTCTTCATTATTTTCTTTTTTCCGTTTTAAAAGTCTCTGTCTCGATGGAGATATTCCTTTAATTATTACCTCCTGCTTCCATTGAAAGTCCAGTTTAGAAAACTGTTTTATTTTAGATACCGGTATGTAATCCTCCATGTTAGAAGAAAAAAAATCTCTTGCTGCGTGTGTTCACTTCTTCTGCAGTACCGGAAGTCGCAAGAAGGATCACTAGCGCGGCAGCGCCCTCTACCACCAGGAGGCGGGAGTCATTTAATGACTTATACAGTATTTCACACACGCAGCTACGGTATATTAATAAAACATAGCTGCTTACTGTTCTCTTTAGCATACTGTACCGGTATTCAATAGCTTGGACCTAAAATCCTACTGAATAGCTCTTTATCTTTTTTCCTTTGTGCGATTGTAAACTACTGAAAGCAGCTTCCTCCATTTTGAAAATGAGGACAGATGCGTCACTCGTGACGTAACGAATTTGACCCGGTGGAAGTTCTAGCCATATGCTAAATATTTTGCGAAACGAGTTTGACCCGGTGAAAATTATAGACATGCGATAATAAAATTAATATTTTGCGAAACGAATTTGATCCGGCTTCAATAATAAACCGGCGATAAGGTCAAGCATGCGTTAATTATTTTGAGAAACGAGTTTGACCCGGCAGTAATTCTAGACGTGCGAATACTATATTCCCTGCGCCAATTCAAGGAAATACGGTAAATATATTCCCCTCTTAACCACGCCCCTAACCACGCCCCCGCCCCACCCCCGACCCCGCCCCCCACCTCCCGGTATCGGAGGTCTCAAGGTTGGCAAGTATGGTATATATCGGTATCGGTTGATATCGGAATCGGTAATTAAGAGTTGGACAATATCGGATATCGGCAAAAAAGCCATTATCGGACAACTCTACATGTAACATAAACGGAAGCACCAATAGCGCAACCACAATAAGCTCTGCTTTAGGGCTGCAACTAACGATTAATCTGATAATCGATTAATCTGTCGATTATTACTTCGATTAATCGATTAATAATCGGATAAAAGAGACAAACTAGATTTCTATCCTATCCAGTATTTTATTGAAAAAAACAGCATACTGGCACCATACTTATTTTGATTATTGTTTCTCAGCTGTTTGTAAATGTTGCATTTTATAAATAAAGGTTTATTTTAAAAAAATAAAAAAATTGCGCATAGCATAGATCCAACGAATCGATGACTAAATTAATCGGCAACTATTTTAATAATCGATTTTTAATCGATTTAATCGATTAGTTGTTGCAGCCCTACTCTGCTTCTTCCTACTCTATTTCAGGTATGTTGCATGCGTAAAAACATGTGTAACTTTGAAAAAGTCGAACTTGTTTCAACATTTCCAGGAAAAATAAATCAATACCAGCGAGCCAGGCCTGAACCTGGCACAAGAATGCAAGGAGAGATGGACATGAAGGACACAAAGATGGCAGATGACCTATTTAGTTGACAAAAGGTGTGACGGGGAGGCCAGCAAACACAGTTGTATAAATTGGAAGGTGAGATAAACATGACATGTTGGGACTGATACGGAGACAGCGTGCCAAAATCCGTGACTTTGTGTAGCGGGGGAAAAAATGTATTATTGTTGGTGGTGAGGATGGCTTGACACCTCATTATAAATGAATGAGAGCTATGTGCTCAAAGAAGCTGAAGCTCAGGGGAGAGAGAGACATGAAAAAAAGGAAAGAACTCCCTCCTCTCTCTCAGTGGAGGCCAGCAGATGGACAGGTAGAAACAGGAAACCACACAGGAGTGATTCCCACTTTTTACCCCTTTCGTCTCTTTCCAAATCTTCCCCCCGGGCGGGTGGGAGGGGACACTTTTTATTTATTTATTTTTTTTCTCTCAGGCGGCGATCCAAATTGGAGCGGCACCGACAGGCAGGTGCGCTCAGAACCAGCGAGAAACGTCAAAAATCGCTCCGAGAGGTGACAAACTGGAAGGCAGGCGCCAAAATAGGGAAAACGAGGCGGGGCGCGCGCGTGCCAGCGCCGCCGATGGGCGCCTGCTGGCAGCTGTCGACTTCCATCTGACGGATGGGAGAAGACGAGTGGGACGGAGGTACAAGGGACGTGACAACAGTGTGAGGCGGGGTTGAGGGGGGCAAAGGTAAAACATGGAGAAGGCGAGGGAGGGGACGGGCAAAAATGGCGTTGTCTTATTCCAAGGGGACGGCGTCCCTTGAGACGGCAGTCAAATCTGTCAGGAAGCATATTTCTACCCCGTTTGTTTGAAAAGTGAGCACGCGGAGAGGGCCTTTCTGTACTCTCACCCCACCAAAAGTAAATTAATCAAAAGACAAGCGGCCGGGGCTGACAGCCGACGCGTGTCGTGCCATGCATATGCATCGATGCATTAAAATGCAACGGTACCATCAAGGTAACACACATAACCTCCAAGGCGCGGTCGGACAAGGCAAGCAACATGAGTTAGCGAGAGTTTGCAGCGATGCGCCTTACTCACTGAGAATATTTACCAGTCATATTCATAATACAACGAGAACAGCACTCAGCACATTTCCGTCAAGGTTGAAGTATTTGGCTGCACAAGTGGTGCATGTTGAATTTACGGCCAGATTAGGGCCGGGCGATATGGCCTTTTATTAATATCTCAATATTTTTAGGCCACGTCACGATACACGATATATATCTCGATATTTTGCCTTAGCCTTGAATTAACACTTGATGATAAAACCCAACACCAAGAATAGACATTTGAAAGGCAGCTTAAAATAAATAAAGAATAGTGAACAACAGGCTTTGATTGATTGATTGATTGAGACTTTTATTAGTAGGTTGCACAGTGAAGTACATATTCCGTACAATTGACCACTAAATGGTAACACCCGAATAAGTTTTTCAACTTGTTTAAGTCGGGGTCCACTTAAATTGATTCATGATATAGATATATACTATCATATATACTATCATCATAATACAGTCATCACATAAGATAATCACATTGAATTATTTACATTATTTACAATCAGGGGTGTGGAGGGGGGCGGGGAGGATATGGACATCAAGTAGTGGACATAGAGAGAGAGAGAGAGAGAGAGAGAGAGATCAGAAGGCATAAGAAAAAGAAAAAGTATCTGCATTTGATTGTTTACATTTGATTATTAGCAATCCGGGGAGGTTGTTAGTTTAGGGTTGTAGCTGCCTGGAGATGAACTTTTATTGCGGTTTTGACGGAGGATAGAGATGCCCTTTCTTTTATACCTGTTGGGAGCGCATTCCACATTGATGTGGCATAGAAAGAGAATGAGTTAAGACCTTTGTTAGTTCGGAATCTGGGTTTAACGTGGTTAGTGAAGCTCCCCCTGGTGTTGTGGTTATGGCGGTCATTTACGTTAAGGAAGTAGTTTGACATGTACTTCGGTATCAGGGAGGTGTAGCGGATTTTATAGACTAGGCTCAGTGCAAGTTGTTTAACTCTGTCCTCCACCTTGAGCCAGCCCACTTTAGAGAAGTGGGTAGGAGTGAGGTGGGATCTGGGGTGGAGGTCTAGAAGTAATCTGACTAGCTTGTTCTGAGATGTTTGGAGTTTAGATTTGAGGGTTTTGGAGGTGCTAGGGTACCAGGAGGTGCATGCGTTATCGAAAAAGGGTTGAACGAGAGTTCCCGCCAGAATCCTCAAGGTGCTTTTGTTGACCAGAGAGGAAATTCTGTAGAGAAATCTCGTTCGTTGGTTAACCTTTTTGATTACCTTGGTTGCCATTTTATCACAGGAAAGGTTAGCCTCTAGAATGAATAAGTGTACGCTATATGACGCATAAATAACCAACTGAGAACGTGCCTGGTATGTTAAGGTAACATATTATGGTAAGAGTCATTCAAATAACTATAACATATAGAACATGCTATACATTTACCAAACAATCTGTCACTCCTAATCGCTAAATCCCATGAAATCTTATACGTCTAGTCTCTTACGTGAATGAGCTAAATAATATTATTTGAAATTTTATGGTAAAGTGTTAATAATTTCACACATAAGTCGCTCCTGAGTATAAGTCGCACCCCTGGCCAAACTATGAAAAAAAAACACACTGCGATTTATAGTCCGAAAAATACAGTACTCCATTTAAATGTCACTTGTAATCTTAAATTAATATTATTTATTTGATTTGATTTATTTATTTTTTTTTAAAGGAGAAATATTACAAGAAAAAGTTGATTTAAAAATACATTTAGAGAAAAAATTATTGTAAAAAAAGTGAAATCTTATAAAATTCCTAAAGAGAAAAAGATTATTTTTTTGGGCGGGGGAAAAATGTCTTAACATAAGAATTAAGTACGGTTAAGAAAAAGTTGTACTGTTATGAGAATAGTTGGAATATTACAATAAAAGTCAAGGGAATAACTGGGTTTTTTTTTGTTTTTGTTGTTGTTTTTTTTACAATAAAGAAACATTTTGTTAGAATAAAAAAGTGAAAATTGGGTTTTTTTGAAGAAGAAAATCTGAGCAAAGTGAGCAAACACACAATATTACAAGAAGAAAGTTGAAGGAAAATGTTTAAGAAAAATGTTATAGTTTTATAAATCCATATTAATGGTTTTGTTTTTGTTTTTTTACAAAAAAAAGTCTAATTTCATTAGAATTTAATCATAATGTTATAGGCACATTAAATGTCAACTAACATGAGAATAAAGTGGGAACATTTTAGGATTAAAAGAGGTATCCATCTAAGATTAAAAATAAATAAAATAATGATAAGCAACTTCTGTCTTGTTGCGTGTAGACCCCCGGCCAAACTATGAAAAAAACTGCGACTTATAGTCCGAAAAATACGGTATACGTTCTCACGCAGTTGCTTTTAGCTGCGGGCATTAGACTACAGGCTTTTATCACTCTTTCTTGTCTCTGCTTCTCACAGAGACATAAAACAAGCACACTTTCTTACATACGTCACATACGTATACGCCCTCGCGGAGCAGAGAGGTAGCGGCATGGGTAACGTTAGCTGTGGTGCGAGTGGTAATACGAGAGAAAGAAGGTGCGAATCTGGTAACAAATGAAGGGAGAATTAATTCCCAAGAAAAACAGCAGGGGATTCAACGTCTGGCGGTGGTTTGGCTTCAAGCGGGAAGATGTCGAACAGACAACCGTAATTTGTCAAGTGTGGGGCAAAAGCGTTGCTACAAAAAGTAGCATTACTGCTTATGTGTAGCATCATTTGAAAAGTCACCCGCTAGAGAATGAAGAGTGTTTGCAACTCCGCATGTCAACATCTCCGTACGGTGCCACACCAACAAAATGCAGAGGCAACCATTTCCTGATCAACACCGTATGAAAAAAAATAGTCAAGAACAGAAGGAGATAACGTCCGCAGGAACCTACCACAGAGCGAAGGACATACACTATTTGATTTCCTATTATGCAGCTCATTTTTATTTGACAGTTATTGAAATATCTTGTGTGACATCATGCACAAAAGTGCACTTTATTTGTTTGAAACTATTGTAGTGGCGTTCGGTACAAAAAGTGCACTTTAATTTAGTGTTGTTTTGATATGTCATCTTAGTGACATCATGCACAAAAGTGCACTCATAGCTTGTTTTAAAATGTCTCTGACAATATTGCACGTTCTGTTTTGGAAATGACATGAATGTTTGTGCCACTGCTTAATAACTGTTTAATAAATACAGTTTTGGTAAATTGACTAAGTTGTGATTTCCCTCTCTGTATGAAAGTTTAAAATGATCATATATTAATGCAGTATGGACAAGAATGTTTTAATGTAGACACATAGAATCATCATACTGCTGTGATTATATGCATCAAGTGTTAATGCCTGGTTCACACCAACGGCGCTTGCTTGCTTTAAAGCGGCGAGCAAAGCGCCGTCATTTTTGTCAATTTTTCCACGAATATCCGATCTCCGAAGTAATGTTATGCTTTGATACGCCCTGATACAAATTAGTTGCCGCTTTGGGGGGACGAATTACCGTTCCTCACGATTTGATGCCGCTTTGATCCCGCTTTGACATGCTTTAAATCACGCTTACGTTTTATTACGCTTTATTGAACTTTATTATGCTTTGATGCGATCCTGACGCTTTAAATCAGGCTCTGACACGATTATCAAGCTCTGTTGTGCATTGGAATTAATGTCTCATGAACATTATGAACATTAATTTGTAATAATGACTTTGAAATGTGATATTGTTATGTAATTATGTGCAATTTGGAAGATGCTGTGATTATTATTTTGTGAATTTGATGAATAAATTGCGTGCGCACACATAATGTAATAAAAAAGAGAAATATGATAAACAAATAAGTAAAAAAAAAAGTGAAAAACTCAGTATACTAAGTTTTCCCCACATTTTTTTGGATTAATCTATTTATTTGATTTCTCTTTTTGTTTTATTATATACAGGATAAAACACATAATGTGATAAAAAAGAGAAACATGATAAACAAATAAGTAAAAAAAAATGTGAAAAACTCAGTATACTAAGTTTTCCCCACATTTTTTTAGATTAATCTATTTATTTGATTTCTCTTTTTGTTTTATTATATACAGGATAAAACACATAATGTAATAAAAAAGAGAAATATGATAAACAAATAAGTGAAAAAAAATGTGAAAAACTCAGTACACTGTTTTTCACACATTTTTTATATTCATTTATTTTTTCAATTTCTCTTTTTTCCCCGTTATATTATGTTTATTATTTATTATCTATTATGTTTTATATTCATTTATTTTTTAAATTTCTCTTTTTTTTCCCGTTGTATTATGTTTATTATTTATTATGTTTTATATTCATTTATTTTTTCAATTTCTCTTTTTTCCCCCGTTATATTATGTTTATTATTTATTATGTTTTATATTCATTTGTTTTTTCAATTTCTCTTTTTTTTCCGTTATACTATGTTTATTATTTATTATGTTTTATATTCATTTGTTTTTTCAATTTCTCTTTTTTTTCCGTTATATTATGTTTATTATTTATTATTTATTATGTTTTATATTCATTTATTTTTTCAATTCCTCTTCTTTTTTCGTTATATTGTGTTTATTATTTATTATGTTTTATATTCATTTGTTTTTTCAATTTCTCTCTTTTTTTCGTTATATTATGTTTATTATTTATTATGTTTTATATTCATTTATTTTTTCAATTTCTCTTTTTTTTTCAGTTATATTATGTTTATTTATTATGTTTTATATCTTCATTTCTTTTATTTCTTTGTCATCTTAATAAATATCTATCTTCCATTTCTTATGCTAGTTGACAATAATAAAAGGCATTTCTTTTAATTTTTATATTCAATGTCACTAGTCAATATCACAGTCACTTCCTTTTTGTAGTTGTAGACTGGGGTCCGCGCTTTGAACCAAGATCTGTTAAGTGTTCCTACGCTTTGAGTCAAGCTTTGCTGAGCTTTGTCAGGCTTTTTCACCCTTTGATACGCTCTCTGCGCTTTATTCCATTCTTGACAGAGCGCAGAATTTTTTTAAACCGTTTAAAAAATTTTGGCGAACTTGCCGCAGGTCCCGCTTCACTACAAGCTTCCCCACGATCCATTAGGACCCTCACGCTTTAATCAGGCTTTGTTACGCTTTGACGCTTTGCATGCCGCTTTAAAGCGCCGTCAAAGCGCCGTTGGTGTGAACCTAGCATAACTCAAGGCTAACGCAAAATATCAAGATATATATCGTGTATCGTGACATGGCCTAAAAATATCGGGATATTAATAAAAGGCCATATCGCCCAGCCCTACATGGAATATTGCAACATTAACAAGATGTAGTCGGCCAAATACTTGAGTAGGTGCAGACTGCGACTGTGCAACAAAAAGGTCCCGAAATATGGAACCGTTTGATTTTTTTTCCGATCAGCGGCATAGTTTGTGTGCGGTACAAAAATGATCCAAACAAAAGCAACTCTTCAAGCCTTTACATAATTAAACAAACACAGTTGGAGTAGAGTTGATTCTTGTTTGGTCTTCAATAAACCAAAACAACTGGGGTTTATTCAACTAATAGCTCAGCAGGGCACTTTGTCTTTGTGTTTTTTTCCGTCTTTAATAGGTGAATTTAACGAAAGTTGCAAACTGCTCATACTTGGGACGAGTGCCCGATTCCGTGAGGAAAAACAAATGTTAGTTTTGGTGAATGCGGAGCGGGGCGGCACTTTTCCCTCCAACCCCACAGATCGTTTTGATGAAAGCACGAATTGCACAACAACACATTCTAAATATTTGACATGTTTTGACTTTTTGCCTGTTGTGTGATCTAAAAAGCCCTTTGTTTGCTTGCCAAAGCCAGGCTCCAGCAACACAATTCTCCCTCTGAAGACTGTGGAGGGAAAAAAAAAAAGGCCTCAAAACGACAATAAACAGCACAGAAATGCTGGAAGCATACATTCATTGCGGAACAATAAAATAAATAAAACAACCGCAAAGCAAATTAGGAGTAGACCTAGTTATGACGGCAATAATGCAATGAAAAATTGATGGATATATCTCCAGTTTCCGAGGTTGCAACGGGCACAATAATGCAACTAAAAGTGTACTTTGGTCACTCTGAGCTTTTCAGGCCACAGTCTTAATTTTGTTGACTAAAATTTTTTGTCTTAGTTAAACTTTAAGTACCACCGATAGTCACACACACACACTAGGTGTGGTGAAATTACCCTCTGCATTTGACCCATCCCCTTGTTCCACCCACTGGGAGGTGAGGGGAGCAGTGAGCAGCAGCGGTGGCCGCGCTCGGGAATAGGGTTGGGTATCGAGTATCGAGTATCGATTGGAACCGGGACTAACTTTCCGATTATCCCGGAATCGTTCAAAAGTTTAAATTTCGATTCCTAGTTTCGATACCCAGTCCGCCGACCGGAAGAAGAAGCCGCTGAACACCAACGAAGAAGCGCCCACCGCCGGAAGTGCTAGCATAGCCGAGCCTATGTAGCCGAGCGAGTCAGTCAAGCATGGATGGCGGGCGTCGGCGGTCGAAAGCGTGGCTTTATTTTACTAAAAAAAATGAAATATCGGCGAAATGTAACACGTGCGACAGGACTGTTTCGTGCTTAGGAGGGTGCACGTCGAACATGATGAAGCACCTCCGAGTTCATGGAGTACAAATAAATGCGTGTCCCGTCCTCCTCTGCCTCTTCCTCTGGCTCCGACGCCCAGCCGGTGACTGCACTGCAATCCGAATCCGGTAAGTAAAACAATATATTAGCAATAAATAATGTGTTTTGCGCCAACGTTGAGGCAGCTAACAAATTAGCCCGCGTATTTTTTCATAGACAATTTACAACCTGCTAGCCAGGCTCCGCGATGTGCTCAGCGTACTCCGTTCACCGTAGCGGCAATGGGGAAGATGTCGGTGCCACAGACGGAAGAGTGCCACAGAAAGGTCACTGCACACATAGTCAAAAGACTGCATCCCTTTTCAGAGGTGGAATCTCTAACATTTAGGTTAGTTAAGCAATAGCGTTAGAGCGAAGCTAATTGATACTGGGCTAAACAGTAACAGCAACATTACATGTTTGTTTATGTTTGCAGGGAGATGGTGAAAACTCTCAACCCAAAATACATACCACCTTCCAGGGACTACCTGTCAAACACATTGATCATGGTACAAGAAGAATCGGAATCGAGAATCGTCAGGAATCGGAATCGAAACAAAGAATCGGAATCGGGATCGTTCGAATTCAAACGATACCTAACCCTACTCGGGAATCATTTTGGTGATTTAACCCCCAAATCCAACCCTTATCGTCAACTACGAATCACAACAAACGCACGTTGACGAAAACAATGACGAAATTAATTGACAATTTATTCGACGAATAGGAACAATCCAATCATATTTAACTTTATCTTTAGGCGGGTGGGACAAGTTAGGAATCTATCCAATTACAGCAGCATGTGGGAGAGGGGCGGGGGTATATCACGGCGAGGATCCAATCAGAACTACGACTACTAAGCTCTGTGTTTGGATTTTTCCATGGGAAACAAGACTGTATGGTAGGGGCGTATTGATGAACTGTAATAATTAAAGGTAGGGGAAATAATCGATTTTTTGATGCATCCCAATTTGGACATGGTCGATTATAGAATAGATTAGTAAATGTCAATAATCAATAATCAATGTATTTATTGTAAATAAAGTAATACAGACAGGTCTAAAGTTTGGCTGACTGCAGCAAGTCACCTCACCGAGAGATCCGACCAGCTCCTTTATAATAGGGCACTTATTGTCCAGTTTTCCACCCATTTTCATTAATTTAATAAAATGTGGGAATTGATTTAACTGTTTCTTATCCCAAATCAATTGGTTTTTTTTAGGTTGCAAGTGATGAACGCTTATTTAGTGAAACGAAAATTAATTTGAAACTGCATCAATATACATAAATTAAAGATGCATCAATAATCGATTTTTAATCGAACCGTAGCTCCTTAATCGTAACCGTAATTGAATCGTGAGGTGCCTAATGATTCCCAACTCTAGTAATAATTAGAACTAGAGATGTCCGATAATGGCTTTTTTGCCGATATCCGATATTGTCCAACTCCTAATTACCGATTCCGATATCAACCGATACCGATATATACAGTCGTGGAATTAACACATTGTTATGGTTGAGGTGGGCGGGGGTTGGGGGGGGGGTTTGGTGGTAGCAGGGGGTGTATATTGTAGCGTCCCGGAAGAGTTAGTGCTGCAAGGAGTTCTGGGTATTTGTTCTGTTGTGTTTATGTTGTGTTACGGTGCGGATGTTCACTCGAAATTTGTTTGTCATTATTGTTTGGTGTGGGTTCACAGTGTGGCGCATATTTGTAACAGTGTTAAAGTTGTTTATACGGTCACCCTCAGTGTGACCTGTATGGCTGTTGACCAAGTATGCGTTGCATTCAATGTATCTGGGCCGGCACGCTGTTTGTATGGAGGAAAAACGGACGTGACGACAGGTTGTAGAGAACGCTAAAGGCAGTGCCTTTAAGACACGCCCCCAATAATGTAGTCCGGGTGAAAATCGGGAGAATGGTTGCCCCGGTAGATTTTCGGGAGGGGCTATGAAATTCGGGAGTCTCCCGGGAAAATCGGGAGGTTGAAACCGATACCGATAATTTCCGATATTGCATTTTAAAGCATTTATGGGCCGATATTATCGGACATCTCTAATTAGAAATGCAGCAAAACTCCCAATGGTATTACCCTTTTAAATTAAAATTAAAGTAAAACTTTATCCATATATTTAAAGACAAATATTTGTGTTTTTGTTCACTATTGTACCAGTGTGTCAGCTTTTTCTCATTACATGATGCCTTTTTACATTTTCATAGAGAAGTATTTTTTTAAGCTATGTACATTTACATGTACTAAATGTACATGATGTACCAGGACAGATCAATTAAGAGTTTGAACAGAAATATGTCGTATAGTGATTAACTATACACCATAAAACGTTTCACAAAATGCTATGTCACATGAACGGTCATAACCCACTAGGAATGTAAAAAAAAACTTGGTGTTTACTTTTGATATCAATATAAAACACAAAGCAGTTTGGCTTATGAAGATAAAGTCTAATAAACAAGCTTTGTTCATCAACACCATGTGGTTCAGTGCAAAATAAACGGGAGTGATACCTCTCGCATCTAATACACAATCTTCATACCTTAGCGTGTTGATACATCACAGCCTGTGTTCAATTCGATGAGATGACAAAACATTTCAGCGAGTATTGATGTTATTGGAACACTGACAAAGAAAGGACGACTGACCATCCCAGTAAACAAACCAAAGACTTTACAGACAAGTTGTGGCAACGTTCCCGACACATCGCCTGCTGCATTTTACTCATGTCATTAAATCTCAGTCACAGCAGGACGCCGTGTTGAGAAAATGAAAGCAACTTCAAATATTTTTCTCCTCCACTGTAGACATTAAAGGCCTACTGAAACCCACTACTACCGACCACACAGTCTGATAGTTTATATATCAATGATGAAATCTTAACATTGCAACACATGCCAATACGGCCGGGTTAACTTATAAAGTGCAATTTTAAATTTCCCGCTAAACTTCCGGTTGAAAACGTCTATATATGATGACGTATGCGCGTGACGTCAATCGTTGAATTGGTACCCCATTGAATCCAATACAAAAAAGCTCTGTTTTCATCTCAAAATTCCACAGTATTCTGGACATCTGTGTTGGTGAATCTTTTGCAATTTGTTTAATGAACAATGAAGACTGCAAAGAAGAAAGTTGTAGGTGGGATCTGTGTATTAGCGGCTGGCTGTAGCAACACAACCTGGAGGACTTTGACTTGGATAGCAGACGCGCTAGCCGACGCTAGCCGCCGACCGCACGGATGATCGGGTGAAAACCTTCGTCCTTCCGTCGATCGCTGGAACGCAGGTGAGCACGGGTGTTGATGAGCAGATGAGGGCTGGCTGGCATAGGTGGAGCGCTAATGTTTTTATCATAGCTCTGTGAGGTCCCGTTGCTAAGTTAGCTTCAATGGCATCGTTAGCAACAGCATTGTTAAGCTTCGCCAAGCTGGAAAGCATTAACCGTGTAGTTACATGTCCATGGTTTAATAGTATTGTTAGTCTTCTGTCTATCCTTCCAGTCAGGGATTTATTTATTTTGTTTCTATCTGCATTTGAGCCCGATGCTATCACGTTAGCTCAGTAGCTAAAGAGCTTCGCCGATGTATTGTCGTGGAGATAAAAGTCACTGTGAATGTCCATTTCGCGTTCTCGACTCTCATTTTCAAGAGGATATAGTATCCGAGGTGGTTTAAAATACAAATCCGTGATCCACAATAGAAAAAGGAGAAAGTGTGGAATCCAATGAACCCTTGTAGCTAAGTTACGGTCAGAGCGAAAAAAGATATGTCCTTCACTACACTCTAGTCCTTCACTCTGACGTTCCTCATCCACGAATCTTTCATCCTCGCTCAAATTAATGGGGTAATCGTCGCTTTCTCGGTCCGAATCGCTCTGGCTACATTGTAAACAATGGGGAAATGTGAGGAGACTTTCAACCTGTGACGTCACGCTACTTCCGGTACAGGCAAGGCTTTTTTTATCAGCGACCAAAAGTTGCGAACTCTATCGTTGATGTTCTCTACTGAATCCTTTCAGCAAAAATATGGCAATATCGCGAAAAGATCAAGTATGACACATAGAATGGATCTGCTATCCCCGTTTAAATAAAAAAAATTCATTTCAGTAGGCCTTTAAGTGTGGCAGTCTGCAATATTGTCGCACTCACTTAAAGAAGCATTTAAGTCCCGTCTTAAAACTCATTTGTATACTGTAGCCTTTAAATAGACCCCCTTTTTAGACCAGTTGATCTGCCGTCTCTTTTCTGCTCTGCACAGATTAGGTGACCACAGATGACGCGCTAGCTGTTCAAAGTCGGGGCCCGGGATGGACCACTCATATGTGCATCAGTTGAGGACGTCTCTGTGCTACTGACTTGTCTCC
>NC_084733.1:16291623-16404123 GCF_033978785.1 Entelurus aequoreus | reverse complement strand
TCAGAGCAGCGCTTCCAAGCATTCGTTTACTTGTGGCGGCCCGCCATACATACAACGGGACCGCCACAGATACATTCGCCACGCTGGTAAGAATTCTCCATGTTAACATATTTTTTATGCAGAGGCTTATTTTCAAACTTCTTACTTTTAACCTCTAAAGGCCTTACCGGACTGTAGTCAGCTGGAGGCGTGTCTTAATGAAATTAAACAATGGATATCCGCTAACTTTTTGCAACTCAACGCTAAGAAAACGGAAATGCTGATTATCGGTCCTGCTAGACACCAACATCTATTTAATAATACCACCTTAACATTTGACAACCAAACAATTAAACAAGGAGACTCGGTAAAGAATCTGGGTATTATCTTCGACCCAACTCTCTCGTTTGAGTCACACATTAAGAGTGTTACTAAAACGGCCTTCTTTCATCTCCGTAATATCGCTAAAATTCGTTCCATCTTGTCCACTAGCGACGCTGAGATCATTATCCATGCGTTCGTTAGGTCTCGTCTCGATTACTGTAACGTTTTATTTTCGGGCCTCCCTATGTCTAGCATTAAAAGATTACAGTTGGTACAAAATGCGGCTGCAAGGCTTCTGACAAAAACAAGAAAGTTTGATCATATTACGCCTATACTGGCTCACTTGCACTGGCTTCCTGTGCACTTAAGATGCGACTTTAAGGTTTTACTACTTACGTATAAAATATTACACAGTTTAGCTCCAGCCTATCTCGCCGATTGTATTGTACCATATGTCCCGGCAAGAAATCTGCGTTCAAAGAACTCCGGCTTATGAGTGATTCCCAGAGCCAAAAAAAAGTCTGCGGGCTATAGAGCGTTTTCTATTCGGGCTCCAGTACTCTGGAATGCCCTCCCGGTAACAGTTAGAGATGCTACCTCAGTAGAAGCATTTAAGTCCCATCTTAAAACTCATTTGTATAATCTAGCCTTTAAATAGACCCCCCCTTTTTTAGACCAGTTGATCTGCCGTTTCTTTTCTTCTCTCCTCTTCTCCCCTGTCCCTTGCGAGGGGGAGTTGCATAGGTCCGGTGGCCATGGATGAAGTGCTGGCTGTCCAGAGCCGGGACCCCGGGTGGACCACTAGCCTGTGCATCGGTTGGGGACATCTCTGCGCTGCTGACCCGTCTCCGCTCGGGATGGTTTCCTGTTGGCCCCGCTGTGGACTGGACTCCCTCTGATGTGTTGGATCCACTGTGGACTGGACTTTCACAATGTTATGTCAGACCCACTCGACATCCGTTGCTTTCGGTCTCCCCTAGAGGGGGGGGGGGGGGGGGGTTACCCACATATGCGGTCCTCTCCAAGGTTTCTCATAGTCATTCACCGACGTCCCACTGGGGTGAGTTTTTCCTTGCCCGTATGTGGGCTCTGTACCGAGGATGTCGTTGTGGCTTGTACAGCCCTTTGAGACACTTGTGATTTAGGGCTATATAAATAAACATTGATTGATTGATTAGTGGTCACATGCGTGGACAGCGACCTTTTAGCTCTTATTTCCAAAATTGTGTACACTACTGAATTGGGGTCTTATGCCGACATATGGACACTTAAACTGCCATCTGGTGGTGTCAGAAGAGTATAACATACAATGGAATTTGGAAAAAAAAGTGTAAAAATAAAAATGTGCATGTCACTACACATGAAGTACACGTTTGTGCACTTATGGACTAAGTACATCATATTAAAATATGATTTTTAGTTTTTATTCTAATTAGCGTCCAATAAGCCCAAATAGCAAAGAGAAATAAAAAAAGCATGTAAACTAACAGCTCGGGCCTTAAGAGGTTAAAGTATGACTGACAGCGTCCATGAAAACTACATGCGCATGTGTCGTGGCCAAATATGCAAATTTGACAACATTTAATGATTTTTCCATGTTCCTGAACCCACAAAAACAAATAAAAAGCGAATTATTTTAATACTCCGAACTAGGGATTGTACCTTTCACATTTGAACCGATACGGTGCCAATTACCAGTACCTGGGAATTAGAGCTGGGCGATATGGACGAAAAAGTATATATCGATATATTTTTACTAGAGATGTCCGATAATATCGGACTGCCGATATTATCGGCTGATAAATGCTTTAAAATGTAATATCGGAAATTATCGGTATCGGTGTCAAAAAGTAAAATTTATGACTTCTGTACGGAGTGGTACACGGATGTAGGGAGAAGTAGAGAGCGCCAATAAACCATAAAGGCACTGCCTTTGCGTGCCGGCCCAATCACATAATATCTACGGCTTTCACACACACAAGTGAATAAAAATCATACTTGGTCAACAGCCATACAGGTCGCACTGAGGGTGGCCGTATAAACAACTTTAACACTGTTACAAATATGCGCCACACTGTGAACCCACACCAAACAAGAATGACAAACACATTTCGGGAGAACATCCGCACCGTAACACAACATAAACACAACAGAACAAATACCCAGAACCCCTTGCAGCACTAACTCTTCCGGGACGCTACAATATACACCCCCGCCACCTCCTACACCCCCCCTCCCCAACCCCGCCCACCTCAACCTCCTCATGCTCTCTCAGGGAGAGCATGTCCCAAATTCCAAGCTGCTGTTTTGAGGCATGTTAAAAAAAATAATGCACTTTGTGACTTCAATAATAAATATGGCAGTGCCATGTTGGCATTTTTTTCCATAACTTGAGTTGATTTATTTTGGAAAACCTTGGTACATTGTTTAATGCATCAAGCGGGGCTTCACAACAAAATTAGGCATAATGATGTGTTAATTCCACGACTGTATATATCGGTATCGGTTGATATCGGCATCGGTAATTAAGAGTTGGACAATATCGGAATATCGGATATCGGCAAAAAAGCCATTATCAGACATCCCTACTCTGAACTAGGGATTGTACCTTTCACATTTGAACCGATACGGTACCAATTACCCGTACCAGGAAATCGATACTGGTGCTCAACAGCTCTAATATTCGCTACTTTTGTGTGTGTTAACAAATGCTAATAGTTCAATACTAAAAACCCATTTCTTATTTGACATTTAACGGTGAGCTAAAAAGAATAACTGTGCTATCCAGTTGTTGTATCATGTTTTCTTACACTTCTGAGTCTCATTTGTTATTATTGTTTAGTACTCCTTGATTGTGCGCTGCCGAACATGCTCCTCTGCTCGTAAAACCAGCAATGTCATGACGTGACGACACGCAGTCATTACCTGTTAAAAAAAAAAAAAGGGGAACCGGTAATTTTCAAACAGGGTATAGTACCGTTTTTGATTCATTGGTGCCGCGATACTATACTAGTACTGGTATACTGTACAACCCTAGGCCCAAGTATTCATTAAAACAAGGCAAAAGTTTTATATTTAATATTTTTGGATTACTTTGGATAGTATTTCATGTTTTTAATATTTTTTTATTTTATTTATATTGTAACGGACTGGGTCCTATGTTATGTTCCACATATACGTTTCTATAAAGGTAACAGATGTTGTGGTTTTCCAAGGCCTTGAGGGCATCTGTGGAGGGGGGCGTGGCCTGCGGGCATGCCGCGAAACAGGGTGTGCACGGACCGGCCTCGAAGACAGCGACAGGTGAGTAGATGGCCCAAATGGGCCTTGTTATCTAATCACCTGTGGCCTTTATTAGCAGCAGCCGGAACGATACACGGAGTTGGAGTTGGGAGCTGGAGAGAGAGCGAGAGACGCACGCCTAAAACAGACTGCTGAAAAGCAATCCAGACCGATGTGGCAAAATAAAAAAAGACTGTATTCAAACTGTCTACCGGGCTCACGGAAGATCTTTCGGACTCCGGAGAACCCTCACGGCAAAGAGACGTTTTACAGCATCATTTTTACCTGTAGTTTCCTCTGCCAATGTTCATCTTTGTTGGGAAAGTTTGAACGTAAGCGGAAAATGTGGAGAACAATTGGTTCCCACGTGTGTTGAGAGATAGAAATGACAAACTACGGCAGTTCTGTTTGTGTCCTAATTGTTTTTTTTGCGCATGGGTAGGGCCTACAGTAGTCGGATCGTAGCGACTTTCATTGAACGCTGATAAAACCTTTGATAGCGGCTCGAGTCACATCATTACAATATCTAATTAAGCGATTATTTGGCGTACCGTACCGTAGTTTGAGAATGACTGCATCAGACAAAGGTTAGTTTTGTAGAGCTAGACCGAACACATTTCGCCGCCATCATCGATTGAAATACAACTATTCTACGAAAGAAGAACAATTCCGAAGTGTGGGATAATTTTTATCTGATAATGCCAAAACGGGTAAATGTTCCTGTTTATTTATTGACCAAAGTTCCACATTTCAAATTGCTTTCTGCACACCTGTTCATTAAAAAGAAAACAAAACAATTATGTTTGCTAACTATTCATTTTATTTGCTAGTCGAATGTAATTCCACCATTATGAAACACCAACAGTATTAGTGCACTGTCGATACAGCCAGTGAGTGTGCCACACACTCACTGAGGCACTCGATAACATACCTCTGGTTCTTGCATGTGCCATCACTTCATAGTACATACATCACTGCACTTTTGGACAAAGCTTGTTCATACAATTCCTAAGGGATGCTTTGGCAATGGAGTGACCGGGGTGGTGTTCTTGTTCCCGTTGTGTCATGGCGGTGACTCAGATAGCTGTCATAATCATCACACCGTCCTTTTTTTTTTTTTGCTTCAAAGTGACTCCATCACGTCTAAGAACATTTTGATGTGCATTCGCTTGCTCCAGATTGATTTAAAAAAAAAAAAAAAGCCTTTTGCCCGGGGGTTGTTTACTAGAAAGTTGTGTTAGCAACCACGATGCAGTGTGGTAGATGTCGGGGAATGACACCAGTCTCACGCAATTTGGAAACGGACATCGAGGCAAGCCGCTGATTTGGACGACGTCATTGGGACTGTTAGTTCAACAATATGGATTATCCTAAAAGCAAACATCAACTGACAAGTATTTAAATATGTCAGGTTTGTGATTGCTAATCGTTAAAAATGTATCCACTTTATGCAATAGATGTACATTTTTTTTTAATAATAAATGCATTAGCACATGCCCCCAAGGGCATTTCCATAGCCATGACTAAGGCTATGTCTACACTAAGTCGGATAACCCCATAAAAGAAAAAATATTTATCCTAAGCCCCGTTTCAGCCACACTAAACTATTGTTTAAGGCAGTGTTTTTCAACCACTGTGCCGCGGCGCACACTATATACAGTCTGGTGTGCCGTGGGAGATTATCTAATTTCACCTATTTGGGTTAGAAATATTTTTTGCAAACCAGTAATTATAGCAGAGTTTCCCACACATTCATTTATTTGTGGCGGCCCGCCACGAAAGAATTACGTCCGCCACAAATAAAAAAAATAAAAAATAAAAAAATAAAAATAAAAAAAAATAAAATAAATTTTTTTAATTTTTTTTTTGTCCTCTCCAGCTTCACAGGCAAATCATATAGTTGATGTAGATGCCCATATCGGCTGTTCAGATTTACTTTACAAAAGAGAAGTGTAGGATACTTCTCTTGTTGCCTTATTTGTATTTGACTTTATTAAATGTATTTATATTAGAAACACAACATGTGTATATAACAAAGGGTGCAAAGTCTGCAGGCAGTAGGAAACACATGGTTAAGTGTAGGGAGTAAAACTGATGGCAGTCTAAAGTTCAAGATTTTTGGAGCTCTTTGTTCAGTGGATCAGATGTTTGATGAAGCTCTGTGTCTATCTACCACCACTACTGTTTTCTGTTTATTTGTTACTGACTGTGGCAGGACACCTCTGCCTCTGTTTCACTTTATGTTGCTGGTAAATAATATGGTTGTAGTAGTAGGCTAAAGTTAAATTATTTAGTATGCACTAATTAAAGGGGCAGAGCTTTGAGACATTTTAGCTTTTATATTTTATAAGATATATTTTTTGTAAGAACCACAATTAATAAATATATTTCAGTGAATAACTTATTGTTCAAATCTGTATATAAATATGTACATAAAGTGTTGTAATTATATTGTAAAATGGATGGATGGATGGATGGACGTTTAAAACAAAACTGTTATTATTAATTAGTAAGTATACATTTTTTGAGCCTTTTTAGAGAAAATCAAATCATTGTAGTTAATTATGCAAATTACTCGATGTCATGGTGACCACGCCCATAGCCACGCCCCCACAGCCACAGGTATCTTGGCAGTTTAGGGGAAACACTGTATAGTCTGCAAATTATGTGTTGTTGTTGAGTGTCTGTACTGTCTAGAGCTCGGCAAAGTAACCGTGTAATACTCTTCCATTTCAGTAGGTGGCAGCCGGTAGCTAATTGCTTTGTAGATGTCGGAAACAGCGGGAGGCAGTGTGCAGGTAAAAAGGTGTCTAATGCTTAAACCAAAAATAAACAAAAGGTGAGTGCCGCTAAGAAAAGGCATTGAAGCATAGGGAAGGCTATGCAGAACGAAACTAGAACTGAACTGGCTACAAAGTAAAAAAAAAAAAGAGTGCTGGACGACAGCAAAGACTTACTGTGGCGCAAAAATGGCGTCCACAATGTACATCCGAACATGACATGACAATCAACAATGTCCACACAAAGAAGGATAAAAACAACTGAAATAGTCTTGATTGCTAAAACAAAGTAGAAGCGGGAAATGTCGCTCAAAGGAAGACATAAAACTGCGACAGGAAAATACCAAAAAAAGAGAAAAAGCCACCAAAATAGGAGCGCAAGGCAAGAACTAAAACAATACACACAGGAAAACCGCGAAAAAACTCAAAATAAGTCGGGGAGTGATGTGACAGGTGGTGACAGTACACCTACTTTGAGACAAGAGCCATAGTGAATGTTGGTTGGTTATGGTTTAAAGTCATATCCAACAATTGCGAGAACGACTTTTTACTGTCAATTGAGTTTCGTTTTTTAATGATTTCTGCTGGTGGTGTGCCTCAGTATTTTTTCAAGTCAAAAAATGTGCCTTGGCTCAAAAAAGGTTGAAAAGCACTGGTTTAAGGTCCCCCTCCCCGGACACATTTTTACACGGGTAAGTGCGGCGTATATTTCTTGAATCTCCGGTTCTTAGCTTTGAATGCACTCATTGGTTGTTTACAAACTGAGTTCGGAGAGGAAGTGACGCCAGAAAGACCGCGCCCCACACAGGAAGTGACATCAGAAGGAACGCGCCACAGCCAGCTTCACAATAAAGCGGTTTCGTAACTCGGAGCTAACCACTGGAAATATGAAGACGAGTCATCCAGACATGCCCGTGTTTCTCCTTCCGTCTGTTACAGACGCTTGTGGAAATTACACATGAATACGTGAAGAGAAAGCGAGTGCAGCTATTTGGGATACAATTAGAGATGTCCGCTAATGGCTTTTTTTGCCGATATCCGATATTGTCCAACTCTTAATTACAGATTCCGATATCAACCGATACCGATATATACAGTCGCGGAATCAACACATTATTATGCCTAATTTTGTTGTGATGCCCCGCTGGATGCATTAAACAATGTAACTTTACCATGAATTGATTAACGTGAACCCCGACTTAAACAAGTTGAAAAACTTATTCGGGTGTTACCATTTAGTTGTCAATTGTACGGAATATGTACTGTACTGTGCAATCTACTAATACAAGTTTCAATCAATCAATCAAAGACAAAGTTTTCCAAAATAAGAGAACAACTTCAACTCCAGTTATGGGAAAAAGTGCCAACATGGCACTGCCATATTTATTATTGAAGTCACAAAGTGCATTATTTTTTTTAACATGCCTCAAAACAGCAGCTTGGAATTTTGGACATGCTTTCCCTGAGATAATCCTAATACCCACTATACCCTATACTTTGACTTTCACAAAGTGCACTATTTATTTTGTTTAAACATGCCTTAAAACAACAGCTACAAAAACAATGAAGGCACACAGCTTCAGTCCAGAGTATACTAGAGCATACTTGCCAACCTTGAGACCTCCGAATTCGGGAGATGGGGGGGTTGAGGTGGGCGGGGTTTGGTTTTAGTGGGGGGGGTGACCTGTATGGCTGTTGATCAAGTATGCCTTGCATTCACTTGTGTGTGTGTAAAAGCCGCATATATTATGTGACTGTCCGGGTGGAAATCGGGAGAATGGTTGCCCCGGGAGATTTTCGGCAGGGGCACTGAAATTCGGGAGTCTCCCGGGAAAATTGGGAGGTTGAAACCGATACCGATAATTTCCAATATTACATTTTAAATCATTTATCGGACATCTCTAGATACAACACTTCTCAGACGGCAAGAGAACTTTCCAATGTCCAGGTCAGCTCTCATTTTACTTGGCGAAAAACTTCGTCCATTTGTCGAAGGAGAGTCAACCAGAATGCGGGCTCCCGTGGCTGTGATAAAAAAGGTAGCGTGTGCTTTGTATTACCTGGCTGTCGAGGGAAGACTACGGAAATTATCGAATGCTTTTGGACTGGCAAAGCAGACTGTGTCAGTTATTGTCCGCCATGTATGTCGCGGACTCAACGTCTAGGTCCAGAGTATATAAAGTCACTGTGGGGAGGCGTGGCCGGCAGACCGACAGCGAGGCAGGGCCCACTCCAAGATGGCGGCACGCCCCGCCAGCGGCGAGGCGGGGCGTGCCGGGATCGACGCCGTAAACAATATCAGGTGCGTGCATCGCCCACCTGGGCACAATCATATAATCTCCTCGCAGTGTGTAAAAGGGCAGCAGCAGAGAACGACGGGGCAGAAAGAGTTGGAGAGTCCGCAGCACTTACAGCGCGCAAGAGACGGAGAGCCAGAGGAAGACACAGACGCGGCAAACTGAAAAGGGAACCGAAGAGCGAGCAGGAAGAGGAAGGAGCTGAAAAGCGACCCGACCAGAGACGGCGTATTTATTGAAAAATAAAGAAAGTCAAACCTGCTCGACGTAATGTCAATCCTTGGTGGTCCATGGAACCCGCACGACAGCAACAGACTGTCACAGTCACCAACAACGTATGGACAATGAATGTGAAGGCAAAAGAGTGAGGAGTGTCCTGACCAGATATCTAGATCCCTAGATTGATTGATGTAAAATGTTCTTTATCACATTGTTAACGTGTCTAATACAGATTTGATTAATGTATGATGGCTCAGGCCCGGATAAGCGGTTGAAGATGGAGGGATGGATGGATGATGGCTCAGGTGTGATTCAGTACAATAGGGCCCCACAGCACACTGGATTCCAGTTAATTGAAATACCACAATACCGGATATTGTTCAGATAAGTTACATTTAAGAACTTGCACACAAAGCAACACTGGAGGTGACTATGACGTGTGCATTTCCCGCGCATGCGTATTAGGTCGCGTTGCGCCAGCGGACGGAGGGTGGAGTGGGTCTTAAACGACAATTGTGTGTGTGTGGACACGGATAAGGTTAGGTGGGATTTACCCTGGATAACCTTATCCCGGCTTAGTGTAAACAGGGCCTAAATAACTATTTGTTATCCTAATTGGTATAGTTGCTATGCATCACTGTATTGTTCAATAATCTGCTATGTAAACTCAAATTCAGAATCTTCACTAATCACTATCTCGTGTTTAAGAAAAAAACAAAAAACAGATATGTGGCTCAGCGTGAGCGCTGGATGAATGGGAATTAGCCTCGGCGTGTTTGCGCTACAACACACACGAGGCTTTCAGATGATAGATCCTACATTGGCTCCGGAAAATGGCTTCTCATTCTCTGTGGGAAGGGGTTTTTCTTTCCTATTAAAACTGAAAATAGACAATCTTATGTGCTTGTTAGGGCAACCCGCAGAAAATTCTGAAAGATTCATATAATCTTTATCGATTCGATGTGATAGTTGTTCTGATTTAGTCGCTGGGAAAGCATTTTCTCTTCCACGCCAAAAAAGAGAACAGGTTTTCTTCAAAATCGAGGCTACAATACCTTGGTGGCAGACAATCATTTTCTAAATGATACAGATAGCATTGCATAGAAGTGTGACGACACCGTGACCCATCGCACATTCTAACGTTACGCTACAATTATTGGAACATTTGAATTGTTTCTCCTCAGAGAGTATAGTGAAGTGAAGTGAATTACATTTATATAGCGCTTTTCTCTAGTGACTCAAAGCGCTTTACATAGTGAAACCCAATATCCAAGTTACATTTAAACCAGTGTGGGTGGCACTGGGAGCAGGTGGGCGAAGTGTCTTGCCCAAGGACACAACGGAAGTGACTAGAATGGCGGAAGCGGGGATCGAACCTGGAACCCTCAAGTTGTTGGCACGGCCGCTCTACCAACCGAGCTATACCGCCATAGAGAAAAACCTTGGCTGTTTGGCTTGCTTGTGCGCTTTACTGATGTAGTTAAACGTCCACATGTCTTTGATGAAGGATTACGTCTAATTGTAGTCATCAATCTTTCATTGACTCTCAACTGTGCCTGTGTGGTCAGGAAACACATTCTCTTAAATGGAAAGTAACAGACAATTACCTAATCACTATAAATTAGAGATGTCCGATAATATCGGCAGTCCGATATTATCGGCCGATAAATGCTTTAAAATGTAATATCGGAAATTATCGGTATCGGTTTCAAAAAGTAAAATTTATGACTTTTTAAAACGCCGCTGTACGGAGTGGTACACGGCCGTAGGGAGAAGTACAGAGCGCCAATAAACCTTGAAGGCACTGCCTTTGCGTGCCGGCCCAATCACATAATATCTACGGCTTTTCGCACACACAAGTGAATGCAACACATACTTGGTCAACAGCCATACAGGTCACACTGAATGTGGCCGTATAAACAACTTTAACACTGTTACAAATATGCGCCACACTGTGAACCCACACCAAACAAGAATGACAAACACATTTCGGTAGAACATCCGCACCGTAACACAACATAAACACAACAGAACCAATACCCAGAACCCCTTGCAGCACTAACTCTTTCGGAACGCTACAATATACACCCCCCGCCACCCCAACCCCGCCCACCTCAACCTCCTCATGCATGTCCCAAATTCCAAGCTGCTGTTTTGAGGCATGTTAAAAAAAAAAAAAGCACTTTGTGACTTCAATAATAAATATAGCAGTGCCATGTTGGCATTTTTTTTCCATAACTTGAGTTGATTTATTTTGGAAAACCTTGTTACATTGTTTAATGCATCCAGCGGGGCATCACAACAAAATTAGGCATAATAATGTGTTAATTCCACGACTGTATATATCGTATCGGTTGATATCGGAATCGGTAATTAAGAGTTGGACAATATCGGAATATCGGATATCGGCAAAAAAGCCATTATCGGACATCTCTACTATAAATGTATCAGAATTGCCTTCATTAATTTGATATCCATCCCCATGAATCTATTGAATTGTTAATCAGATCCAATTTAAAGTTAAAGTTAAAGTACCACTGATAGTCACACACACACTAGGTGTGGTGAAATTACCCTCTGCATTCGACCCATTCCTTTGTTCCACCACCTTGGGGGTGAGGGGAGCAGTGAGCAGCAGCGGTGGCCGCGCTCGGGAATCATTTTGGTAATTTATCCCCAATTTGAAAATTTAATTGCAAAATTATTTAGTCGTCCTTATATTAGTTTGTCAGTCACCAGAAGTCTGGCACATCCTTCCTTTTTTTTTGGCTAGTTGCAAAAAGAGGGGTGGGAAGATGACGTGTCTCCGTCATACACTTCCCCGAGGGCCAGCAGGAGACGACTTCACTCCCGCGCTTATCTCAATCTCACATCAAATCAGATCACTTGGGGATAAAAAAGCACTTCCTGGCACATCACTTCCTCTCTCTGGAGGAAGATGACACACGCTGAGAACCCAAAATGACAGCAGCAATGGCGGCGATGGCGGTAATGGTGCATGGACGAGGCGGTTTTTGACAGTGTGACAGGAAGAAAAAAAAGCAGTAAGGGAGAAAGTGCAAGACAGGGGGGGAAAAAAAGGACAGAATGGGCGATCAGTAGATCCATGCCGGGTGAGGAGGCAGCTCATGGGAGGGACAAAGAGGTGAAGACGCTCTAAGAATAGTATAACTGGATTAGCGTCAACAATGACCCTCATTCAACAATGTGACACTCATTTGCTCTGATCTACTGCTCTCACGGTGCATTTACACCTTTACATCATAAGGAACTTTGTACACGAAACATGCAAATAAAAAAAGACAAGATGCAGACCTACAAACAAAATAACTGAAAACTGCAACATGCATTCCAGACTAGTAGACAGCACTGTTACTGTTTATTTATTTATTTTTTTAATGTAATTTTTTTCTCTCTCTATTAAAGGCCTACTGAAACCCACTACTACCGACCACGCAGTCTGATAGTTTATATATCAATGATGAAATCTTAACATTGCAACACATGCCAATACGGCCGGGTTAACTTATGAAGTGCAATTTTAAATTTCCCGCTAAACTTCCGGTTGAAAACGTCTATGTATGATGACGTATGTGCGTGACGTAGCCAGTGAAACAGAAGTATTGGTACATCATTGAATCCAATACAAAAAGCTCTGTTTTCATCTCAAAATTCCACAGTATTCTGGACATCTGTGTTGGTGAATCTTTTGCAATTTTTTTAATGAACAATGAAGACTGCAAAGAAGAAAGTTGTAGGTGGGATCGGTGTATTAGCGGCGGACTACAGCAACACAACCAGGAGGACTTTGAGATGGATAGCAGACGCGCTAGCCGCCGACCTCACCTTAATTTCCTCCGTCTCCGGGCCGCCGACCGCATCTATGATCGTCGCTCCGTCGATCGCTGGAACGCAGGTGAGCACGGGTGTTGATGAGCAGATGAGGGCTGGCCGGCGTAGGTGGATAGCTAATGTTTTTAGCATAGCTCTGTCGAGGTCCCGTTGCTAAGTTAGCTTCAATGGCGTCGTTAGCAACAGCATTGTTAAGCTTCGCCAGCCTGGAAAGCATTAACCGTGTATTTACATGTCCATGGTTTAATAGTATTCTTGATTTTCTGTCTATCGTTCCAGTCAGGGGTTTATTTCTTTTGTTTCTATCTGCATTTAAGCCCGATGTGCTATCACGCTAGCTCCGTAGCTAAAGAGCTTCGCCGATGTATTGTCGTGGAGATAAAAGTCACTGTGAATGTCCATTTTGCGTTCTCGACTCTCATTTTCAAGAGGATATAGTATCCGAGGTGGTTTAAAATACAAATCCGTGATCCACAATAGAAAAAGGAGAAAGTGTGGAATCCAATGAACCCTTGTACCTAAGTTACGGTCAGAGCGAAAAAAGATACGTCCTGCATTACACTCTAGTCCTTCACTCTCACGTTCCTCATCCACGAATCTTTCATCCTCGCTCAAATTAATGGGGTAATCGTCGCTTTCTGGGTCCGAATCGCTCTTGCTGCATTGTAAACAATGGGGAAATGTGAGGAGCCTTTCAACCTGTGATGTCATGCTACTTCCGGTACAGGCAAGGCTTTTTTTATCAGCGACCAAAAGTTGCGAACTTTATCGTTGATGTTCTCTACTAAATCCTTTCAGCAAAAATATGGCAATATCGCGAAATGATCAAGTATGACACATAAAATGGATCTGCTATCCCTGTTTAAATAACAACAATTTCATTTCAGTAGGCCTTTAATCTTCATATGCCTTACTTGTTTTTTATTCTTTATCTCTACACATGGTGTTATCGGCCGTGCTTGTGGGGGCGCTTTTGTGTCAGCGTCCTGGTAGCAATGGTGTGATGACCTCCTGGTGCAGATAGCTCCTGTGATAGTGTTTACTCACATGTCTCCTCTGTACCCAGCCATGCAATCATTGGTCCATATAGTTGCATATGCATGTACGCCCTAAACAGCAGGCCCGGCCGACCTGTCTGTCAAGCCTGTAAATGTGTTGGTCATGTATGATGTCTTTTTGTTATTTTTGTTCGTGATGTCTAATGTCTATTGTTTAAATGTACGGCAGTGAAAATGAATTTCCCCAAAGGGGACCAATAAATCTAAATCAATCAGTCAACTTGCTCATTGGGCCATATTCTTTATCAAGGTACAAAGACACATATAGCACTTACGATCAACCTTGACCTGCTGTCCATCTCTCAAAGACGTCCATGTGTAACGTAAACAACGATACCAATTCCCATTGTTACACGACAGAGATGCAGCTCGAAGGAGACGCCACTCTCCAAGGTAAATGCTGTACAATATTATTACATAACTTCATAAAACTACTGCAGTTGTTTGCAATACATTCTATTCTACAAATCCATTCTTATACTGTCAATGGGACAAGACGCAAAGAAAAAGGCTCCGCTTTTGCTATCGGGGTTTTTGATCAATTTGAAGATTTTTGACAAATGATTTGTCTGGCATCTTCAAACTGATCTTGATCCGGGAAGAGGGATTGATTCACTGACATAAAGTGAGTTGGAAGAGCCGTTAGCCTTAAGCCAAAAGCCCCCACCGCAATTCAAAGCGTTTGCCTAGCAACCAGAAGCTACGGCGAGAGTTTGAAGCTGTTTTAAAGTGCTTCCGACAACACAGAGTGATATAAGTTGACAGGCTGACACCTCATGCTGATCTCGGAACGGCGCAAGGTACGAAATTGTTGAAATAAACAAGTTCAAAGTGCCACAAGCAACTGACGTTAGCGAGCTGATACGAGAGTCTGAACTCAGCTAGCTGCTGCGATGTCAAAATCTACAAGAAAAACTAAAATCCTGAAACCTTAGGTGTCATCTGAATCAAAGGATTCTCTGGACACAGGACACAAGGGGAAGAAAGATTTGATGTTGGACACAAGACATGATGGGAAGCCAGACTTGATGCTAAAGAAAATAGTCGATGACATAAAAAATGCATGATCAGATCAGAAAGCAGACCTGAAAAGAGTAACAAGAGATGCTAAAGAAGATCAGAGAAAATCAACTACAGAATACAAAGACGATCTGAGAAGTCTGCAGGAAAATGTAGAAAGTCTGCAAACTCAGAATACAAACATAAGAAGGGATTTCCAGGAAATGTGTCAAAAAGTGAAGATTCTCCAAGAGGAAATGATTGCAGAGAAACGAGACAAGAACATGCTGAAGAATATCATAAATGAAATGGATCAGGATTAACGAATAAATGATATCAACGTGACAGGGCACCAAATTAAACCAAGATTCTACGCGGAAGCTGTGAATAATGGAGGAGAACCAAATTAAATGGATGTTGCCTCAGCAGAACAGCAAGTCGTCAACTTTCGGCTATCAAAGGAAATTGAAATCAACATTAATATCATCGAAACATGCATCTTACTGAATGGAAGAAACAACATCACTCCGGTCATTTTTGTGGAACTCGTTAATAGAAAATCTAAAAGGGCACTGCTAAAACAGGGAAATAAACTGAAGGATACAAATGTGTAGATGAATGAGCACCTTACAAAATGTAAAGCTGAAATAGCCAAGAAAGCACGCGACCTGAGAAAGCAGGGAAAAATCAGGGAACTTGGGAGTGCCAACTGTAAAATCTACACTACCGTTCAAAAGTTTGGGGTCACATTGAAATGTCCTTATTTCTGAAGGGAAAGCACTGTACTTTTCAATGAAGATAACTTTAAACTAGTCTTAACTTTAAAGAAATACACTCTATACATTGCTAATGTGGTAAATGACTATTCTAGCTGCAAATGTCTGGTTTTTGGTGCAATATCTACATAGGTGTATAGAGGCCCATTTCCAGCAACTATCACTCCAGTGTTCTAATGGTACAATGTGTTTGCTCATTGGCTCAGAAGGCTAATTGATGATTAGAAAACCCTTGTGCAATCATGTTCACACATCTGAAAACAGTTTAGCTCGTTACAGAAGCTACAAAACTGACCTTCCTTTGAGCAGATTGAGTTTCTGGAGCATCACATTTGTGGGGTCGATTAAACGCTCAAAATGGCCAGAAAAAGAGAACTTTCATCTGAAACTCGACAGTCTATTCTTGTTCTTAGAAATGAAGGCTATTCCACAAAATTGTTTGGGTGACCCCAAACTTTTGAACGGTAGTGTATATAAAGCTGAATGGAGGTCCAGAAGAAAGAGTACTTGTTGTCCGTGACATCAAGGACCTGGACAAATATTAAAGTTGACAGTGCTTCCACATTAACGATGATTATGGAGTCTGACAGAAAACAAACACCTAAATTCAACACAAACACTAATATGTTCCAAGGGACCACTAAACAAGAAGATCTAGATTCAGGAGTGCATCCACCTACACTTATAGAGATTATTGAAACCACATCAAAGATTGTTGAACAAGTATATATGGAACAACGACCATAAAAAACAGGATTTGGAGACTGATATAGATCATCAAAAATAATTGTTTTTATTACACAGATGAACAATATGATGGCAACATTAAATGTGATAACTAATTTTCAATTATTCATTTTAACAGCAGAAGCTTGTACGCAAATTACAGCAACATGAAGCACTTTTTGGAACAATTCAACGAACACTTCAAAGTGATCTCTCTCACAGAAACATGGATTGACGATAACAAATAAATAGATTTTGATCATGAAGGATAAGAACTAAATTACATCAACTGAACCAACAAAAATGGAGGAAGAGTAGATGTGTACGTGATGAAGAACCTGAACTACAAAGTGGTAAAAAACATGTAATTTGCTTATGATAATATCTTGCATAACCAATTAAATATCCATCCATTTTCTACCGCTTGTCCCTTTCTGGTTCGCGGGGGGTGCTGGATTGGTCATGGAAAAAAGCAAACTATAACCTGCTACCCAAAGCCGTACAACAAGTCTTCTCAACAAAAGAAGAGAAATATAACCTTAGAGAAACATGTAATTTAAAACATTTGTATGCATGTACACTTAAAACCTTTAGTATATCAGTATGTGCAGTTAAATTATGGAATGGATTAAGTAAAGAACTCGAACGGTGTACTAATATGATCCAATTTTAGAAACGGTTCAAACTCAAAGTTTACGAAGTACAAAAAAAAAGAACCATGATAAACTTTGTGAACGTATAAATAATCTTATTTATTTCACCATATGTAATACAACTTACTTCAATAATTGTTATTTATTTATTATAAGCGCAGATTAAATAGATTTTAATTTATTTCAATGTGTGATGTAATTTGAGTTACCCAGTTAGTTGTATTTTGTGAAAAGAATATTATGTTTTCTGCATGTACTGTAAAACTATAATATTTCTCTGTAAAATGTGTTTTAAGGTAATTATTTTGGGTGTCTGGATTTACTTCTTAATTTCTTTCTTATGAGAAAAATGTTTTTGTACGATTGGATTTTCATCTGAGCTTTTGGAATGGATTAATAACGAAAACCGAGGTACCACTGTGTCTGTAATACTAGAGAAAATTGGGATGGAACGGTAAAATGTGACTAAAATTATCACGGTTATCATTGTTATCCCGATATTGTTGAACATGCTAAAAAAAGACTTCTACATACACAATTGTTTAACCAAGTTTGATTTTTAAACATTAATCAACATGTCTTGAATAGGGAACATTTCATATCACGATTATTGTGATTCAAATTATTACAGTTATTATTATTGCGGAATTGTTAAATGTGCTTTTAGTGTTAATATTTTATCTGTTTTAATCGCTAAGCTTTTAGTGTTTTAAATATTAGTTTGTACTGTAGCACTTTAAGATGTATTTAAACGAAAAGTGCATAACAAATAAAATCAATTATTATTATTTAATATTTCCGGCGGACGTTGTGGCGTCCTGCTCTGATCAGTGGTCTTTGAACCAACCCATTGTAAAAAAACAAACTCGTATAGAACGATTACTCTGTTTTAACAGAGCACAGCTTGTAGGTTCAATGTGCACAATTGAATATCTTTGTTGCTCAGACAGTAATGTGTTTATACAGGTTTAGATTGGGGTATGTTGTTTCCTAATGGAGAAAGACGTTAATGTCACTTGTTTTCATGTTAGCATTTAAGCTTGCAAGCTGGTGCCAGTCAGTCAGTCAGTCAGTCCGTGAGTTTAGCAAAGTGCAGTTATCAATCAAGGTTTTTCGATAATTTAAATTTAAAACGGTAATAGTAACCATCAAGAGTTTTACCATGGTTATCATTAATACCGTTTATCGTTACATCCCTACAAGCATGCATTTCAAAACATTTTGACTTTTAAATGATTGTTTGAAACTTTTATTAGTAGATTGCACCGTACAGTACATATTCCGTACAATTGACAACTAAATGGTAACACCCGAATAGGTTTTTCAACTTGTTTAAGTCGGGGTCCACGTTAATCAATTCATGGTACAAATATATACTATCAGCATAATACAGTCCTCACACAAGTTAATCATCAGAGTATATAAATTGAATTATTTACATTATTTACAATCCGGGGGGTTAGGTTTGGTTGATATCAGCACTTCAGTCATCAGCAATTATATCATCTGAGAAATGGACATTGAAACAGTGTAGGTCTGACTTGGTAGGATATGTACAGCGAGCAGTGAACATAGTGAGTTCAGAAAGCATAAGAACAAGTATATACATTCGATTATTTACAATCCGGGGAGGTTGGATGTGGAGGGGGGAGGTTGTGTTAGGGTTGAAGTTGCCTGGAGGTGTTGTTTTAGTGCGGTTTTGAAGGAGGATAGAGATGCACTTTCTTTTACACCTGTTGGGAGTGCATTCCATATTGATGTGGCATAGAAGGAGAATGAGTTAAGACCTTTGTTAGATCGGAATCTGGGTTTAACGTGGTTAAGCTTATAGGAGGCACCACAAGTTAGTGACTTTAACAGAGCCATATCATTAAGACAGAAATCCTAGCTCAGCAACACTAAAAGAAGAATGTTCTTCCAGCTAGACAATGCAATTTCTTCCAGCAAACCTTTAAACGCCAATTTTGTGCAAGTATCGTAACCACGGCGGGCACATTTAGTCCGTGGTTTACGGAAAAGCACACACGTCAAAACATTGTAGTGACTAGCGTGTTGATGTGACAGACAAGCTCTGCTCCAATGCACAAAATAGAGAGAACGCATGCAGCTTGAAAGGAGGACTGAAGCTGTGTTGGTCGAATGCAGGCTCTGCCCTGGAGCAACGCAGACAAACCAAGTGTAGCAGAATGTCTTTCCATGAATGGCATCAACACAGACAAAAAAAAACAAACAAAAAAGGCTTGCGATATGGCAGAAAAACAATAGGCTGCTAAGACACTATCATTGAATAATATATATATATTTTTTAAATCTCAATGGGATTTTTTCCTGGTTAAATAAAGGTTCAATAAAAAAAATAAAAAGGGCAGTCGCTAAAACTTAGCATACTGTCTGGGTGTGTTTGTGTCCCAATCAGCTCCAACTCCTCCCACTAATTCAGTGCGGCAGTGCGGAATTTGCATTTTTCCCCACAATTCAATTAACATGCCTGTCAGCCTCTCCCTCTGCGTTCGCATGCCTGCGCGGGCCGTCAGCGTCATGAATAGACGGTTTTATTCTGAAACAGGCGCCAGCGCTAAATGGATGCGTTGAACTAATTGGTGGAAAATAACGAGGCGGCCCTCGGATCGAGACGTTGAGAAAAAAGCGGGTCGAAATTAGAGCTGGGTAATATGGGGAAAATATCAAATCATGATACATATATATATACCGTACGTATGACGGTATAAATGAAATGACTATTTTTGGCATGTTTATATCTTACATTGAAGACGGTGGTTAGAGTGTCCGCCCTGAGATCGGTAGGTTGGAGTTCAAATCCCAGCCGAGTCATACCAAAGACTATAAAAATGGGACCCATAACCTCCCTGCTTGCCACTCAGCAACAAAGGGTTGGAGTTGGGGGTTAAATCACCAAAATGATTCCCGGGCGCGGCGCCGCTGCTGCCCACTGCTCCCCACTGCTCCCCAAGGGGATGGGTCAAATGCAGAGGACAAATTTCACCACATCTAGTGTGTGTGTGACAATCATTGGTACTTTTAATCTTTAATAAAGGCCTACTGAAATGAATTTTTTTTATTTAAACGGGGATAGCAGATCCATTCTCTGTGTCGTACTTGATCATTTCGCGATATTGCCATATTTTTGCTGAAAGGATTTAGTAGAGAACATCGACGATAAAGTTCGCAACATTTGGTCGCTGATAAAAAAAGCCTTGCCTGTACCGGAAGTAGCGTGACGTCACAGGTTGAAGGGCTCCTCACATTTCCCCATTGTTTACACCAGCAGCGAGAGCGATTCGGACCGAGAAAGCGACGATTACCCCATTAATTTGAGTGAGGATGAAAGATTCGTGGATGAGGAACGTGACAGTGAAGGACTACAGTGCAGTGCAGGACGTATCTTTTTTCACTCTGACCGTAACTTAGGTAAAAGGGCTCATTGGATTCCACACTTTCTCCTTTTTCCATTGTGGATCACGGATTTGTATTTTAAACCACCTCGGATACTATATCCTCTTGAAAATGAGAGCGAAATGGACATTCACAGTGACTTTTATCTCCATGACAATACATCGGTGAAGCACTTTAGCTACGGAGCTAACGTGATAGCATCGTGCTTAAATGCAGATAGAAACAAAAGAAATAAGTCCCTGACTGGAAGGATAGACAGAAGATCAACAATACTACTATCAGGAGACACCGAACCAAACACTGGACCTGTAACTACACGGTTAATTCTGTGCCGCCTTTCGAAGCCTAGCAATGCTGTTGCTAATGACGCCATTGAAGCTAACTTAGCTACGGGACCTCGTCAGAGCTATGATAAAAACATTAGCGCTCCACCTACGCCAGCCCTCATCTGCTCATCAACACCCGTGCTCACCTGCGTTCCAGCGATCGACGGCGCGATGAAGGACTTCACCCGATCATCGATGCGGTCGGCGGCTAGCGTCGGATAGCGCGTCTGCTATCCAACTCAAAGTTCTCCTGGTTGTGTTGCTGCAGCCAGCCGCTAATACACCGATCCCCCCTACAGCTTTCTTCTTTGCAGTCTTCATTGTTCATTAAACAAATTGCAAAAGATTCACCAACACAAATGTCCAGAATACTGTGGAATTTTGCGATGAAAACAGAGCTGTTTGTATTGGGATACAATGTGTCCGAATACTTCCGTTTCAACCATCGACGTCACGCGCAAACGTCATCATACATAGACGTTTTCAACCGGAAGTTCCCCGGGAAATTTAAAATTGCACTTTATAAGTTAACCCGGCCGTATTGGCATGTGTTGCAATGTTAAGATTTCATCATTGATATATAAACTATCAGACTGCGTGGTCGGTAGTAGTGGGTTTCAGTAGGCCTTTAAGGTTATTTTTGATTGAAACATGTCTTTTTGTCAGGGGTTGAACATGACCGATGTTCTGAAGAACATAATCAATCAATCAATTTCCTTTATTTAACCAGGTAAAGACTCATTGAGATTGAAATCTCTTTTTCAAGAGCGACCTGACAAGGATGGCGGCACAAACAATACAACAGCAGTTATACCACAACAGGTCAAAAATAATTTAAAACGATTAAGTAATAATTCAATTTAAAAGCAAGTACATTTCCCAAGAGAACTGGTTTCTCGATCTTTTAAAATGGACTTAAACTCCCCCCCAGCCTTTTTTGTTTGTTTTTTTGTCTGTGTGGATGCCATTCATGGAAAGACAAGTAACAACTGTTTCAGATAACATGTACAGTATCTTACTGTACAATATTGATACAAACTGCTAATATTTTACGAATGTAATTTCGCTCACAGCTCTTTCCGGACTATAAGGTGCACTTAAAATCCTTTCTTTCCACTCAAAACTCAACAGTGTGCCTTATAACCCGGTGCGCCTAATGTACGGAATACATTTGGTTTTGATTACGGACCTTGAAGCAATTTTATTTGGTACATGATGTAATCATAAGTGTGACCAGTAGATGGCAGTCAAACATAAGAGATATGTGTAGACTGCAATATGATGGCAATATGACTCAAGTAAGCAACACCAGCATTTTATATGTTCCATTGAAAATATAGAACATTACACACGGCACTCAAAATCTATTAAAATGTTTTAGTACGACTTTGGTAAGCTATGAAGCCGCACCGCCTGATGGATTGGAGTGTTTTAACATAGGAGTATTATTATGGTGTGTGTATAAGGTAAGACATTATCTGGCGTTTTGTTTCGCAATATTATTCAAAAGCTATTTTCCTTACCTTCTGCTACCTGCTGATCTGTATTTGGGATCTGCACAATTCCGGAAAAATTGCGCGTGTCCGCCTTTGTAGTCCGTCGTCGATAAGCTTCTTCTTTTTCTCTATGTTCTTGTTATGGGACATTCATCCTCCGCTGTTGCAATTTCTATTATAAAGTAGTGTAAAGTTCTTACTTATATCGCTCAGTAAACTCGCCATGAAAGCACTAAAACATACCGGTGCAGTGAGTTTACATTATTCACCCAAGGAACTTTAGTTATTAGTGAGTTCCGGTCGGACGGTTTTTCATGGGACACATTTCTGGTGTTGTTGTTGTTGTTTCCGAATGAGGAGATGCTGCTCCGTTATTGGTTTAAGTAAAAATTTTATGTCATTAAAACAGTTAGCTCCATCTTTTGACACTTCTTCCACTCCCGTCTTGCACGCTACGCCGCTACAACAAAGATGACGGGGAGAAGACGCTGCCGAAGGTGAGCCACGTAAATAAGACCGCCCACAAAGCGGCGCATCCGGAAGCGACGGTCAGAAAGCGGCTTGAAGATGATCTGTAAAACATAATCTATGCAACATTTTGACCAAAGAACCACCATTACATGTTATGTAGACCACAAGGAAGTGTTTTACATTTAGAAAAAAAATGACTCCTTTAATGCGCCCTATAATGTGGTGAGCCCTATATATGAAAAAAGATAGAAAATAGACCATTCATCGGCAGTGCGCCTTATAATCCAAATGATCTCACTATCCAGAAAAGTTATATCGCGATACATTGATATCGTCTTATCGCCCAGCGCTGGTCAAAATGGACAAAAGTTGCCGGGAATGTCAGACGGTATTAAAAGACTTGGTAGCGAGAAAGCGGATGACAACAACAAAGTCATTTACAAACGGGGGACTGATTTTTCCGCCGGGTCGGCTAATAATTTGTGCTAGCCTCTCGTCTGACTAATAGCCCACTAATCCGATTCTCATGGCACAGCGTAGCATTCCGCGTTACCACTCATTACCCATTATAAAAATGCCCGCTAATCAGTGGCTTTTCACTTGCAAGGCCAATGCTAGGCTAGGCTAATCAATAGAGGCTAATCCTGTTGGAAGAGCCCCTCATTACAGACCATAGAAATGTCTGCTAATCATCCGTTATTTGTCCACGGGGCTTCAGAAGTGCGAGCAAAAGGGGGGCAGAAGTTTGACGGCGGACTGGAGAGGACGGGTGAGACAGCGTGACACAGCGAGTCAGGGATGCTGCGTAATGATTCGGCAACGCATCACTCTTGCTTTTCTTCCAAGCATTCTCTCCCTCGCGCTCATGTTCAGTCTAGAAAAGACTCAGCTACGTGTTAGCGTCATTCAAGGCTTATCCGTCAATGAAAAAGCCGCGCGGATCCATATTGGCTCATCAATAGCGGAGTCTGGCAGGTCGAGTCGAGATAACCCCTGCCAGAAGCCAAGCGGATTCCTCTGCTTTACCAGGCGTTACAAAGCGCCGTGGTGACACAGCTCAGGAAAATCAATGGTGGCCTGAAGTCAACTTGACCGGGAGCAGGTCACGCTTGTACCTTCACTTGCATAGAGTAATTTGTATATACTGTACATATATACACACATACAGACACATATACTGTATATGCAGTGTTTCCCACACATTCATTTATTTGTGGCGGCCCGCCACGAAAGAATTACGTCCGCCACAAATAAAAAAATAAAAAAATAAATAAATTTAAAAAAAAATATATATATATATTTTTTTTTTGTCCTGTCCAGCTTCTCAGGCAAATTATATAGTTGATGTAGATGCCCATATAGGCTGTTCAGATTTACTTTACAAAAGAGAAGTGTAGGATACTTCTCTTGTTGCCTTATTTGTATTTGACCACTACTGTTTTCTGTTTATTTGTTACTGACTGTGGCAGGACACCTCTGCCTCTGTTTCACTTTATGTTGCTGGTAAATAATATGGTTGTAGTAGTAGGCTAAAGTTAAATTATTTAGTATGCACTAATTAAAGGGGCAGAGCTTTAAGAGACATTTTAGCTTTTTTATTTTTATAAGATATATTTTTTTGTAAGAACCACAATTAATAAATATATTTCAGTGAATAACTTATTGTTCAAATCTGTATATAAATATGTACATAAAGTGTTGTAATTATATTGTAAAATGGATGGATGGATGGATGGATGGATGGACGTTTAAAACAAAACTGTTATTATTAATTAGTAAGTATACATTTTTTTAGCCTTTTTAGACAAAATCATATTGTAGTAAATTATGCAAAGTACTCGATGATGTCATGGTGACCACGCCCATAGCCACGCCCATACCGCCACAGGTATCTTGGCAGTTTATGGGAAACACTGATATGTGTGTATATATATATATATATATATATATATATATATATATATATATATATATATATATATATATATATATATATATATATATATATATATATATATATATATATATATATATATATATATATATATATATATATATATATATATATATATACATATTAGGGCTGTCAAAGTTAACGTGGTACATTTCAACAATGGGCGATTAACACACACCTGTCCATTTTGACCCTCTGGGAGTGCCGTAGCGAGGGGAACTTGGCTGCAGTTCACTTGTTATTCATGAGCCACAAGCGAGCAGAAATGGACAAAGGAAAGTCGTCTACCTTATGGAAATATCAGGTTCAAGGTGTTCTCCCGACAAGAAAGGACTCTTTTCCGCTGTGAGAAGAGGTGACATCCCTGCAGCTAACACCTGCTGCGCGCATAATTCAGGTGTGTGGTGCTTCACTTCCGTGTTCAGATTAACGTCAAGGTGCAGTGATAACATAACATTTAGATTGTTACTATGACTGCTTTACTAAGAAATGAAATACGGTCGGCAAGAGGTCGAAAAGGATATTTTTTTTATTGAAGTCGCTCCGACGCCAAAACATGTCAACACACTTTCTCAAACCAATCACACACTTTTCCGGCTTAAAAATAAAAGCACTACGCTATACATCCGGTGTAACTGCATTTACAAAATGAAAATGTCTTACATTACGATCATCCTTTGTCAATGGTCCGGTACTTTTTTGGCACCGACCGAAACCAGCCGGTACTACCGGGCACCGATTCATAGAAGATCCAGCGGTGCCATGTTTCCGTGCCTGGGTTGCGCGTGACGTCACGTCTTGTTTGAATTACCACTTGCGAGTAGAGATGTCCGATAATGGCTTTTTTGCCGATATTGGATATACCGATATTGTCCAACTCTTAATTACAGATTCCGATATCAACCATTACCGATATATACAGTCGTGGAATTAACACATTATAATGCCTAATTTTGTTGTGATGCCTCACTGGATGCATTAAACAATGTAACAAGGTTTTCCAAAATAAACCAACTCAAGTTAAGAGTTAGTGCTGCAAGGGGTTCTGGATATTTGTGCTGTTGTGTTTATGTTGTGTTACGGTGCGGATATTCTCCCGAAATGTGTTTGTCATTCTTGCTTGGTGTGGGTTCACAGTGTGGCACATATTTGTAACAGTGTTAAAGCTGTTTATACGGTCACCCTCAGTGTGACCTGTATGGCTGTTGACCAAGTATGCATTGCATTCACTTGTGTGTGTGAAAAGCCATAGATATTATGTGATTGGGCCGGCACGCAAAGGCAGTGCCTTTAAGGTTTATTGCCGCTTTGTACTTCTCCCTACGTCCGTGTACGACTCCGTACAGCGGCGTTTTAAAAAGTGATACATTTTATTTTTTGAAACCGATACCGATAATTTCCTATATTACATTTTAAAGCATTTATCGGCCGATAATATCGGCAGTCTGATATTATCGGACATCTCTACTTGCGAGTGGTGAGTACTTGCTAGCACTTGAGAGTAAAAGCCGATATGCTCTTAGTAATCCTGCAATGTTTTCAATCAATCAATGTTTTATGACAAAAACCCAACCATGCCAAATAGAAAACGCTCTAAAGTGTGCCTCGTAATTTCCAAACGCGACGCTCATGCAGATTACGCTCGCTGCTTTGTGACGCCAAAATCAAGGCAAGCGGCGGGAATTCTTCCAATCTGAGGAAGCACCTGGTTAAATAAAGGATTTTTCTCATGGCTGAAGAGTGCAGCCAAGTTAGATGTACAGCTGCAACTCCTGCATTTGGCACCTTTAGCGACTTGGCTGCAGCCAACAACACAGGGGAAGAAATGCCGTTAACATTTGATGACGATAACAGCGACGCCATCATCCTCTACGTCTGCTCCATGTAAAAAGCCTACTGTACAAGAATACGTTAGCTTTGCATTTAAAAAAAAAATCATAATCAGCTCGGTTTCTCGTACTGTACTTTGTAATGTTAATGTAAAGTTTTTGCTTCACCTTTATTTGTAGTGTAATACTTTTGAAAAAAAAAAAATCTGACTGGCTGAAATATTGTGTAAATTATTTTATAACATGTTCTGGTTGAGTTCTCAATTACAAAATGATTAGTAGGCTGAATATTACATTATATAATTTAATAGATAAGGTTACAATCTTGCCATGCAGCAGTATGAAGATCATTAACTTGTACAACATGTAATGTACAGAATATCTGAAGCATTTATTCATGTAGAAATATCAGAGATTACAGCTGGGATAGGCTCCTGCCTCCCGTGGCCTCAAAAGGAACAAGCGATAGAAATTGGAAGGGTGGATATTACAAACACATACTTCACAATGAAAGCATGATCATAACAATCAACATTTTGTGTTATTTATGCGTGAAACTGTTATCTAAACATGAAAGTGTAGCTCCTCTTCTGAATGCAAGTGCTCCTAAAGCAGGAGTAAAAATTCTGTATTTTTACAAAATACAAAATCAGGCAAGACACCAACACGTTAAATTGCCTTTAAATCATGTTTTTCCTTTTTGTGTTGAGCTGTTTAAAAACAAATAATGTTTAACACACATTTATTTAAAGCAAATTAATTGCCCGTTCATGGTGTTAAAACTTGAAAAAATATTTGTCTCGAGTACATTTATTAATGATCAAAAATGATATGTATCTGCGATTAATTTTTAGTTAACCATGAACAAAATGCGATTATTACAATTAAATATTTTAATCGTTTGACAGCCCTAATACATACACATATAAATATATGTGTATACTTACATATGTATATACAGTATATATATATAGTATATACATATATATACAGTATATACATATATACATACAGTATATATATATATATACACAGTATATACATATAGATATATACATATATATACGTATATATATACATATATATATATACATAAACGTATATATATATATATATATATACATAAACGTATATATATATATATATATATATATATATATATATATATATATATATACAGTATATATATATACACATCTATATAAATATATACACACAAATAACAATTAACACAAATATATACACGGATATACATGTATGCATACATACATACGGTACCTATTTATAGTAAGGTTGTCAAAGTAACTATAAATTTCAATAACGGCACTACATTTTTTAATCGGGCGATGAACTTGACACTTCCTTTTTAACCCTCGGGGCGTGCCGTAGTGGGGGGAACTTGGTTGCAGTTCACTTGCTATTAATGAGCCACAAGCGTGCAGAAATGGACAAAGGGAAGTCAACCTTATGGAAATATCAGGTTCAAAGCCATTGCAAGTTGTTCTCCCGACCATAAAGGACTAGTTTCCCTAGTAAGAAGAGGCGACATCCATGCAGCAAACGCCCGCTGCTGCAGGTTTTGCTTAATGGAATCCCAATTTAGAAATAACAAAAAAGAAAAAGTGTTGAAAATACTATGAGAAAAGTAAAATATAATCTTACATTTTCTTTAAAAAAAAATATTTTAGTTATGCTAAATTCTTCAGCTAATAAAAACACAAAAGAACAAAATGTGAAATTACGTGCCCTGGTTTAAGAGGACATGTTTAAACGTCAGCAGCAACTTGAAAATAAGTGACCTTTAACAATGGTGTTTTTATAGGTAAACATTATGATAAGACATACAGTACACACAAAGCAGTGTTTCCCACACATTCATTTATTTGTGGCGGCCCGCCACGAAAGAATTACGTCCGCAAAAAAAAAATAAAAAAAAATGTTTTTTTTTATTTTTTATTTTTTGTCCTGTCCAGCTTCTCAGGCAAATCATATAGTTGATGTAGATGCCCATATAGGCTGTTCAGATTTACTTTACAAAAGAGAAGTGTAGGATACTTCTCTTGTTGCCTTATTTGTATTTGACCACTACTGTTTTCTGTTTATTTGTTACTGACTGTGGCAGGACACCTCTGCCTCTGTTTCACTTTATGTTGCTGGTAAATAATATGGTTGTAGTAGTAGGCTAAAGTTAAATTATTTAGTATGCACTATTTAAAGGGGCAGAGCTTTAAGAGACATTTTAGCTTATATATTTTATAAGATATATTTTTTGTAAGAACCACAATTAATAAATATATTTCAGTGAATAACTTATTGTTCAAATCTGTATATAAATATGTACATAAAGTGTTGTAATTGTATTGTAAAATGGATGAATGGATGGACGTTTAAAACAAAACTGTTATTATTAATTAGTAAGTATACATTTTTTTAGCCTTTTTTAGAGACAATCATATCATTGTAGTAAATTATGCAAATTACTCGATGATGTCATGTTGACCACGCCCATAGCCACGCCCCCACCGCCACAGGTATCTTGGCAGTTTATGGGAAACACTGCAAAGATTTTAGCCAGGAACACAAACCTGCCAACTGCTTCATGATGCTGTGTCACAGGTGATAATATTGCCAATGCAGCTAAACACTTTCAGGTTGTGCACGTTTGTGTCAATGCTTCCTCTGCAAAGTTGTGACTGCGAAGCTCATATAACGAGTCAATTATTTCCAACAGCTTTTTTCTATGGTTGCAACTGGGAACAAATCCTTAGCAATGTGATGGGACACGTTAGTAATATCGCACCACGTTTCCTCCCATGTGGCAAAAAAGCAAGCAGTCAGCTTTGTGGGTTTTTGCTGCTGGGGCCCTTTTAGTGCGCAGCTTCACACACACTCCCCATAGTGCATTTTGTGTCAACTTTTAAGAAACATGTGTTTTTACTTTTAATGACCAGTGCCTCCAACTTAGACGTTGTTGCCTCTTCTGTGTTTGATGACTGAGTGTGTGAGCTTCGCCCCCTTCTGTACATGAAGGATGAGTAGGGGGACACACAGCTCACAGCGCGCACAGAGTGATCACTGACACATCCACGTCAATCACTTGTCCATTTGATTATGGTTTAAGCTTATTTCGGACATGCTATAATATTTACTGTAGCTTGATCAACTTTGGATGGATTTATTTTAGGAGCAAAATGCAAATTAAAGGCTTAAAATCTGTATTTGCACGTGTGCTCTTGCACAACCAATTTCCAGTCACAAATGGGAGTAAAATGCTCACACTGTACAGCACTGGCATTACTATATATTGGATTAAAAGTGCATAAAAGTGACTGAAAATTTGGTGTTCCATGTCTAAAGGGCTCCCATAATGTTGAACAATGTATTCAGAAGGTTGTAAGCAGGTTTATTATGTTCTAGCATTGAAAATATGTTATTAATATTTAATAATAATAGTAGTAATGATGGATTTGATTTAAATAGCGCTTATCTAGACACTTTAAAGCGCTGTACAGTGAGAATTGAGAACCCATCATTGAGCCACTCCAAATTTACACTTTGATGGTGGTAAGTTTAATTTGAAGCCACAGCTGCCCTGTGGTAGACTGACGGAAATCCATCCATTTTTTCGTCCACCAAACAGCCAATCACAATTCCTACACAAGTGTAAGCGGCTTTGGGAGCAAGGTGGGTGAAGTGTCTTGCCCAAGGACACAACAGACATAACTAGAATGGTGTAAGATGGATTCAAACCAGGAACCCGGCTGGGCAGCCGCTCTAATTCTAAATTCATTTATGGCGATCATATCCAGAACCAATTAACAGCGATAAAGTGAAATATAAACATCATAATAAACGGATAAATAGCAATAGAATCAGATAGCAATAGAATCAGATAAGAACCGTTCGATTTTCAGTGTATTTCTTGCTCTTTCGTGCTCCCACTCAGCGACTAGCTGTCAATTATTACAGTTAAAACCAACAACCAAAATGAAAACATGGGAAATATATTTTTCAATAATGTATTTATTTTGTGCAAAATAACACATTTTACATAAACTTGCAAACAACAACGCTGACTGGGGATCGAACCGGGTACCACTGCTTTAAAACACCAGCATTATGCAGTGTGAACGTCTGGGGAAATCTGCCATTATATTGTTAGCATATGAAGTGCTGTGTCGCTCATGAATATTCACATGTGTTTCTTCATGCAAAAATGGATCGCGGGACAGCCCTGTTTGTATTCTATAATTCCCCTGACTTTTTCAGGTCTGACTTCAAATTGTTTTGATTATTTCTTCTGCGCAAAGTGTCCGCCGTCATTAATTTTTCGCACTAATTGTATGAGATGTCTTTAGTACACACACACATGTAGTTGTGTGTTAGAGAATGAGGTGTGGGTTTTGATTGTATACAATTATTTTCAGTCTTTCTATTTATTTCTATGATGAAATGTGTAACATGTATTTAAAGTAGTGTTGTCCCGATACCAATATTTTGGTACCAAAATTATTTCGATACTTTGATACTTTTGTAAATAAAGGGGACCACAAAAAATGGCATTGTTGGCTTTATTTTAACAACAAATCTTACGGTACATTGAACATATGTTTCTTATTGCAAGTTTGCCCTTAAATAAAATAGTGAACATACAAGAAAACTTGTCTTTTATTAATAAGTAAGCAAACAAAGGCTCCTAATTTAGTCTGCTGACATATGCAGCAACATATTGTGTCATTTTCCATTCTATTATTTTGTTAAAATTATTAAGGACGAGTGGTAGAAAATGAATTATTAATCTACTTGTTCATTTACTGATAATATCTGCTTACTTTCTCTTTTAACATGTTCTATCTACACTTCTGTTAAAATGTAATAATCACTTATTCTTCTGTTGTTTGATACTTTACATTAGTTTTGGATGATACCACAAATTTGGGTATCAATCCGATACCAAGTCGTTACAGGATCATACGTTGGTCATATTCAAAGTCCTCATGTGTCCAGGGACATATTTCCTGAGTTTATAAACATAATATAAATATTAAAAAAACGAAAGAAGATGTTGTGATGCCAAAAAATATCGACGTAATCATAGTAGTATCGACTAGCTATGCTCCTGTACTTGGTATCATTACAGTGGATGTTAGGTGTAGATCCACCAATAGGGTTTGTTTACATTTTGACGTCGGTGAGCTACGGTGTGTAGTGAAGCATGTTTAGCTATTCCTCGTCCTGCAGGGATGATACTTGTAAGAAACTTACTTTATTTGTCGCCATAGAGGCGAGGATTAGTGATTTAGAAGTACCGTATTTTTCGGACTATAAGTCGCTCCGGAGTATACAGTAAGTCGCACCGGCCGAAAATGCATAATAAAGAAGGAAAAAAACATATATAAGTCGCACTGGAGTATAAGTCGCATTTTTTTGGGAAATGTATTTGATAAAACCCAACACCAAGAATAGACATTTGAAAGGCAATTTTTAAATAAATTAAAATAGTGAACAACAGGCTGAAAAAGTGTACGCTATATGACGCATAAATAACCAACTGAGAACGTGCCTGGTATGTTAACGTAACATATTATGGTAAGAGTCATTCAAATAACTATAACATATAGAACATGCTATACGTTTACCAAACAATCTGTCACTCCTAATCGCTAAATCCCATGAAATCTTTTTCGTCTAGTCTCTTACGTGAATGAGCTAAATAATATTATTTGATATTTTACGGTAATGTGTTAATAATTTCACACATAAGTCGCTCCCGAGTATAAGTCGCACCCCCAAACTAAGAAAAAAACTGCAACTTATAGTCGGAAAAATACTGTAGCTAAAACACTGCAGACTGCGGCTGGACTTTAGCCGCTAGCCATGTCTTAAAGCAGTGGTCCCCAACCACCGGTCCGTGGACCGCACAAGAAATTTAAAAAAATATATACTTTTAAAAAAAAAATTAAATCAACATAAAAAACACAAGATACACTTACAATTAGTGCACCAACCCAAAAAACCTCCCTCCCCCATTTACACTCATTCACACTCATTCGCACAAAAGGGTTGTTTCTTTCTGTTATTAATATTTCTGGTTCCTACATTATATATCAATATAGATCAATACAGTCTGCAGGGATACAGTCCGTAAGCTATTAAGCTGCTGCACAAAAGGAACAACAGTTGTAACCAAAGAGGTTTGTGTGGACATGGTCCGAGAACTTGCAAGTAGAGATCGCAGTCATTCTACTGCAAATGCATGCAATCGTGCCGGACCCCTTGCCCACCTCTTCCAATTGTGCCAGAAGAGGGGAGTCAAAATAAAGCCTGGAATGTCAAGCTAAGGCAGTATACATTCTTGAGCTTTTACTCCCTTCCAAGTGCGGGTGACCCCGGGCTGAACCTGAGTTGAACTCCACGAGACGAAGCAACCGTGTAGTCGGGAGAGGCCAGTCAACGCTGGCCTCAGGCTATACTGACAGGCGGGAACACGGGGGTCTTATCTCATCCTTATATGTACGACCATTCTCTGCACTGCTATGCGTAAACATACTGCAACACTTATAGAGTCATTGGCTGAACAGTGTTTCTCAAACACCATAAGGAACCTCTGTGAAATGTCACAATGCTTCTTAATGAATTCATTTCTTTAGTGTTGTGGTTCTCAACCTTTAGCTCAGAACTCCAGCAGGGGTCATGGCAAAAATGTTAAGGGTCATGTGATGCTGGGTGACTTGGAAAAGGAAGAAAGAATGTTTCAGACTTCAAATTCAATCAATAGGCAGTCAAAGCTAGCGTGAAAATAACGAGTTAACGCCAGTTTCCTTTAACGGCACAATTATTTTGTCGATGTGTGCGTTATGTTTGACCGTCAGCCCAAACCGTGAGTGCAGGAAAACGCTAGCAGGAACACACAAAGCAGACATGGATAAAGAAAAGTGCATACTGAATGGCAAGGCTAGCCCCAAAGGAGGGTCCCGACAAGACCAAAGCCATCCGCATTCGCCGTTGCTGTAAGCGGAGTCATCCAGTTTCCTGCTGGCCCCACTATGGACTGGACTCTCACTATTATGTTGGATCTACTATGGACTGGACTCTCACTATTATGTTGGATCTACTATGGACTGGACTCTCACTATTATGTTGGATCTACTATGGACTGGACTCTCACTATTATGTTGGATCTACTATGGACTGGACTCTCACTATTAAGTTGGATCTACTATGGACTGGACTCTCACAATATTATGTCAGACCCACTCGACATCCATTGCATTCGGTCTCCTCTAGGGGGGGGTTACCCACATATGCTGTCCTCTCCAAGGTTTCTCATAGTCATTCACATCGACGTCCCACTGGGGTGAGTTTTTTTCTTATGTGGGCTCTGTACCGAGGATGTCGTTGTGGCTTGTGCAGCCCTTTGAGACACTTGTGATTTAGGGCTATATAAATAAACATTGGTTGATCATCGGAGCAAGTCGTTTCCCGTCAACACAAAGAACCCATGTACTGGAATTCTGCGACCGATCAATTTTGTGTAAAAAAAAAAACAGTCACAGGCAAATTTTTTTAAATTGTCAGTTATTAGGGGTGTGAATCTTTGGGCACCTAACGATCCAAGCCGATTCAGATTCCTGGGTTGAAGATTGGAACCAGAATCAATTCTCTATTCAAAATGATGCTAACTTCAAAGAGATTCTTGCAATGTATTTAATGGTATAATATTTATAATATTATCAAAACAGGTTACAGGTCCTTCTGGTTCCAAAAAGTATTTAAAAAAATGTATTCTAATTTTTTTTTTTAAATGATCTAAACATTTAATTTTTTTTTAAATCAATTTTTGAAAAATAGGAGTCAATTTACAACCATGATAAATAGGAATTGTCATATAGATGTGAATTGATATTATTTTGTGCACCCTTGTCGTTTATAGCAGTGGTCCCCAACCACGCAAACCGATTGGTACCGGGCCGCACAAGAAAAAAAAATAAAAAAATAAAAATAAAATAAAAAAATAAATACATTAAAATATTAAATCAACATAAAAAACACAATATATACATTATATATCAATATAAATCAATACAGTCTGCAGGGATACAGTCCGTAAGCACACATGATTGTATTTCTTTATGAGAAAAAAAAAAAAAAAAAAAATTCATCATCCCCCCCTCACCTCTCACTCCCCACCGGTCCGTGGGACAAATTTTCAGGCGTTGACCGGTCCGCAGCTACAAAAAGGTTGGGGACCACTGGTTTATAGTACAGGATAGGTTTGCAGGGTTTCTGCAGGGATCAGCAAGTCTAATTAAATGTTTTTTAATACCATTTTTAATGTCACTTAAAATAAATTAAATGCCTACTGTATGTCCTATTGCAGATAGTTCTAATATAAAGTCAAAAGCTAACAATTGTTTGAATAGACAAAATTGTAAGCATTTGACAATGACAATCTTGAATAGTTGAAAAGTTTACATTAACCGTTATTCTCTAGCGAATCATAATTGGCTCATAAAACTATTTAATCTGAGAATGTATTTATATTTTCATTAATTCTATACAGCAGAAGTTGCTTTGTTGGTCACACCAAACAAATCTGACACCGTTATTGCTGCCTTCCTTTAATCGCCGACTTGTGATTAGCTAATAGCTTGTGTGATTCCACCACGTTGATGCCCATTAAGCATAGTTTGGAGGTCTTTTTGCACACACTGCAGGATGCCTCTCTGGGTCTACTATCGACAGGCTTTAACCACCGGTCACTAATGATGACAAAGAGAACAAAAAGGGTCATGAAAACGCCCCACATCCTAAAAGACATTATGAAGACCATTTCATCAAAGACAAAAAAATATGTAATATCATGCTTTTTTTTCTATTTTATTTTTTAAGTCCCTGCACATGTTACGTGTTTCTTTTATTTATTCTTTCCTTATGGAAGTTTTGTTTGAATTCCTGTTTAGAAAATTACAGCGAACAATAATTTATATGTAATTTTTTTTTTTTTTAAATGTATAGAGACATTGTATGTACTGATTATTAAAATTGGTTGTATCATATTGTTGTTGACAAAAAAGTTAGAAAAAAAAAGAAGAAGCTATGATTAGCCAGCCGATTACGACATAATTTCCGGGGTCCACACAACCCACATTTGTTAACGTCTTCTATGGTTTTGAAGCAATGTGCACAATAACAGTGACCGTTATATTAAAATGATTAGTTACAGCTCCAACTTTAAAGTGAGTGTTGTCACCACTTTTCTACACACAGTTAAACGTGTGGAAGAGAATTGCAAGTAGATCCCGCCTGCTCATACCGAAACAAAGATTGTGGATGACTGACAGAAGGCTTACTCTGTTCATGTAATTCCACCGTCGAATAGGCATGCTCAGGTGCTTAGAGCATCTGTAAAAAGTGTGAAAGCCAGTGACGAAGAAAGAAACACACGGACATAGCAATTTATTGATAACGGCAAAGTTAGTAAGTATCTAACACAAGGCGAGTGCCGCTAAGAAAAGCAAAACGAAACCAAAACTGAACTGGCTGCAAAGTAAACAAAAACAGAATGCTGGATGACAGCAAAGACTTACAGCGTGTGGAGCAGACAGCGTCCACAAAGTACATCCGTACATGACATGACAATCAACAATGTCCCAAAAGGAAGGATTGCGTCCGCACAACTTAAAGGCCTACTGAAACCCACTACTACCGACCACGCAGTCTGATAGTTTATATATCAATGATGAAATCTTAACATTGCAACACATGCCAACACGGCCGGGTTGACTTATAAAGTGCAATTTTAAATTTCCCGTGAAACTTCCGGTTGAAAACGTCTGTGTATGATGACGTACGCGCGTGACGTCAATGGTTGAAACGGAAGTATTCGGACACCATTGTATCCAATACAAAAAGCTCTGTTTTCATCGCAAAATTCCACAGTATTCTGGACATCTGTGTTGGTGAATCTTTTGCAATTTGTTTAATGAACAATGAAGACTGCAAAGAAGAAAGCTGTAGGTGGGATCGGTGTATTAGCGGCTGGCTGCAGCAACACAACCAGGAGGACTTTGACTTGGATAGCAGACGTGCTATCCGACGCTAGCCGCCGACCGCATCGATGATCGGGTGAAGTCCTTCGTCACTCTGTCGATCGCTGGAAGGCAGGTGAGCGTGGGTGTTGATGAGCAGATGAGGGCTGGCTGGCGTAGGTGGATAGCTAATGTTTTTAGCATAGCTCTGTGAGGTCCCGTAGCTAAGTTAGCTTCAATGGCGGCGTTAGCAACAGCATTGTTAAGCTTCGCCAGGCTGGAAAGCATTAACCGTGTAGTTACAGGTCCATGGTTTAATAGTATTGTTGATTTTCTGTCTATCCTTCGAGTCAGGGGTTTATTTATTTTGTTTCTCTCTGCAGTTAAGCCCGATGCTATCACGTTAGCTCCGTAGCTGAAGTGCTTCGCCGATGTATTGTCGTGGAGATAAAAGTCACTGTGAATGTCCATTTCGCGTTCTCGACTCTGAGGTGGTTTAAAATACAAATCCGTGATCCACAATAGAAAAAGGAGAAAGTGTGGAATCCAATGAGCCTTTGTACCTAAGTTACGGTCAGAGCGAAAAAAGATACATCCTGCACTGCACTCTAGTCCTTCACTCTCATGTCCTCATCCACGAATCTTTCATCCTCGCTCAAATTAATGGGGTAATCGTCGCTTTCTCGGTCCGAATTGCTCTGGCTACATTGTAAACAATGGGGAAATGTGAGGAGCCTTTCAACCTGCGACATCACGCTACTTCCGGTACAGGCATGGCTTTTTTTATCAGCGACCAAAAGTTGCGAACTTTATTGTCAATGTTCTCTACTAAATCCTTTCAGCAAAAATATGGCAATATCGCGAAATGATCAAGTATGACACATAGAATGGATCTGCTATCCCCGTTTAAATTTAAAAAAATCATTTCAGTAGGCCTTTAAATAGTCTTGATTGCCAAAACAAAGCAGGTGCGGGGAATAGCATCCAGGGAAGACATGAAACTGCTACAGGAAAATACCAACAAAAGAGGAAAAACCACCAAAATAGGAGCACAAGACAAGAACTAAAACACTACACAGAAAAAAACACCAAAAAACTCAACAAAGTTACGGCGTGATGTGACAGGTCGTGACAGTACACCTACTTTGAGACAAGAGCTATAGTGATGCATGCTTGGTTGTGGTTTGAATTCATATCCAACAACTGCCAGAACTACTTTTTACTGTCAATATTGGCTACTGAGTTTCATTTTGTTATGTTTCCTGCTGGTGGTGTGCCTCAGGATTTTTTCAATGAAAAAAAATGTGCCTTGGCTCAGAAATATTGACAAACCCTGGTTTAGAGGCTATCAATCAGACAAGAGCTAACTTCACCATCATGAAACGACACAAAAAGCAAGTTATTTGCAAGTATTCGGACTCTCTGAAGGTCAACCCAACGCGAGTTGTTCCATCCGTAGAAGGCTGGTTGACCTGGCAATGCTGGAACGCTGTGCACTGGCGGGATGAGCGGATGTAACCAGCTTTGGAGCGGCTGGCCGCCAGTGCTTATACGCGGCTAATCTGATTGGATTAACACCGACCTGCCTGGCTACACGCACACACACACACACGCACACACACACACACATTACCACAACGTGGCAGTCAGATGGGGCCGCTTCCTGGAGTTCATCTGGATTCTGCGTTGTGCCGCCATGCTGATGGAACCATGCTGCGCTAACACACACACACACACACACACACACACACACAAACACGCACGCATACACACACAAATCTCCGAGTGCAGTGATTTGTGCTAAGAATCCAAAACAGACCCATTGAAAGAAGAGTAATGCCCACCGCTTGACAACCGTGCTAATTGACTAGCCCCCTCCCCGGCAATGAAACTAAACATTTTCGCCCCTCCGGCTTTTATGTTCAATCATCCCCGCACCCCACCGACGGCCCTCCTCTTCCTCATCCCACTCTTCATCACCTTCATCTCTACTTCGCCCCCCCCCCCGCCCCAAACGCCTCATACTCACACATGTAATCATTCATTAGAACCGAGTCGCTTGTCCATTAGGTAAAGCGGACATTTTGGAAATTGCGGCAAATCTTCCATGAAAAAGACATTTCCTCTAATGCGGTAGCCACGCTCGGGAGGAAGAGCGAGCGAGAGAAGGAGGGCGGGGGGGTAAACGTGAAAGAAGGAGATAGGAAAAGCCCCCCCGCCCCCCTCCTTCTGGCCATAAAGCCACCGAGCAGGGGGAAAAAAAAAAGCGGGCCTGCTGTTTGATTAGGGAGTGACACCGCCATCGAGGCATGAGCGGGCAAGAGAGGATGAGGAGGATGAAGCAGAGAGAAGAAAATGTAGTCCTGTGCTCGCTTACTTACGGGATTAAAAACACAGACATGAGATGCGAGGACAGGACAGATGGTATCCTCCATCCATCTGAAAGTGTGGCTTTAATTTGAGGCAAGTGACAGGAAGCCCCTTAAGCAATTAGGAAGAGCCCGCATACACCATGGACATCACATGGACAAAGATAAGACCTTCTGGAGGAAAGTTCTGTGGTCAGATGAAACAAAAACTAGAGCTGTTTGGCCACAATACCCAGCAATATGTTCGGAGGAGAAAAGGTGAGGCCTTTAATTCCCAGGAACACCATTACTTGCACTGAGCCTAGTCTATAAAATCCGCTACACCTCCCTGATACCGAAGTACATGTCAAACTACTTCCATAACGTAAATGACCGCCATAACCACAACACCAGGGGGGGCTCCACAAACCACGTTAAACCCAGATTCCGATCTAACAAAGGTCTTAAGTCATTCTCCTTCTATGCCACATCCATATGGAATGCACTACCGCTCTAAAAGAACACCTCCAGGCAACTTCAACCCTTGACTAACACCCTCCCCCCTCCACATCCCACCTCCCTGGATTGTAAATAATCAAATGTATATACTTGTTCTTATGCTTTCTGAACTCACTATGTTCACTGCTCCCTGTACATATCCTACCAAGTCAGACCTACACTGTTACAATGTCCATTTCTCTGATGATGCAATTGTTGATGACTGAAGTGCTGATATCAACCAAACCTATCTCCTCCCCTCCACATCCCACCCCCCGGATTGTAAATAATGTAAATAATTCAATGTATATACTCTGATGATTAACTTGTGTGATGACTGAATTATGCTGATAGTGTATATTTGTACAATGAATTGATTTACGTGGACCCCGACTTAAACAAGTTGAAAAACGTATTCGGGTGTTACCATTTAGTGGTCAATTGTACGGAATATGTACTGTACTGTGCAATCTACTAATAAAAGTTTCAATCAATCAATCAATCCTACCGTCAAGCATGGTGGTGGTAGTATTATGCTCTGGGCCTGGTTTTGCTGCCAATGGAACTGGTGGTTTACAGAGAGTAAACGGGACAATGAAAAAAGGAGGATTACCTCCAAATTCTTCAGGACAACCTAAAATCATCAGCCCGGAGGTTGGGTCTTAGGCACAGTTGGGTGTTCCAACAGGACAATGACCCCAAACACACGTCAAAAGTGGTAAAGGAATGGCTAAATCAGGCTAGAATTAAGGTTTTAGAATGGCCTTCCCAAAGTCCTGTTTGAAACGTGTGGACAATGCTGAAGAAACAAGTCCATGTCAGGAACAACAACAAAATGTAGCTGAACTGCACCAATTTTGTCAAGAGGAGTGGTCAAAAATTCAACCAGAAGCTTGCCAGAAGCTTGTGGATGGCTACCAAAAGCGCCTTATTGCAGTGAAACTTGCCAAGGGACAAGTAACCAAATATTAACATTTCTGTATGTATACTTTTGACCCAGCAGATTTGGTCACATTTTCAGTAGACCCATAATAAATTCATAAGAGAACCAAACTTCATGAATGTTTTTTGTGGCTAACAAGTATGTGCTACAATCACTCTATCACAAAAAAATAAGACTTTTAGAAATGATTGGAAACTCAAGACAGCCATGACATCATGTGTATGTAAACTTTTGACCACGACTGTATATTCAGGCCAGGAGAAGCTGTGAGCGTTGTGGTCATAGTCGCTAACAGAAGTCAAACAAGAAGAGTCCTTTTCCGCATTTCTTTTCTCTACAATCTTCCAAACGGAGACGTCCTTAGGAAATCAATAAAAAATAACGCCCTTTAAAGGTCGTAATTGTAACGACTTCAATAGGCGACAGATCAATGCTCAGCTTTGGACAATCTAGCAAATGTCACAACGCCAATCTTCCTCCTGTCATTATAAGGGCAAGTGGCGAGCGCACAAAGCGTACAGCGTGCGCACTAGAAAGCTGGAAAATGATTGCTAGAAACCAATGCCACTATTCCGTGGTCTACAAAAGCAACAGTGGCTTTAACATCAGTGGCTGTAGGCAACATCTCCTTGTGTTTGAGTCACACATTAAGAGTGTTACTAAAACGGCCTTCTTTCATCTCCGTAATATCGCTAAAATTCGTTCCATTTTGTCCACTAGCGACGCTGAGATCATTATTCATGCGTTCGTTACGTCTCGTCTCGATTACTGTTACGAGTTATATTCAGGTCTCCCTATGTCTAGCATTAAAAGATTACAGTTGGTACAAAATGCAGCTACTAGACTTTTGACAAGAACAAGAAAGTTTGGTCATATAACGCCTATACTGGCTCACCTGCACTGGCTTCCTGTGCACTTAAGATGTGACTTTAAGGCTTTACTACTTACGTATTAAATACTACACGGTCTAGCTCCATCCTATCTTGCTGATTGTATTGTACCATATGTCCCGGCAAGAAATCTGCGTTCCAAGAACTCCGGCTTATTAGTGATTCCCAGAGCCCAAAAAAAGTCTGCGGGCTATAGAGCGTTTTCTATTGGGGCTCCAATACTATGGAATGCCCTCCGGGTAACAGTTAGAGATGCTACCTCAGTAGAAGCATTTAAGTCCCATCTTAAAACTCATTTGTATACTCTAGCCTTTAAATAGACCCCCTTTTTAGACCAGTTGATCTGCCGCTTCTTTTCTTTTCTCCTCTGCCCACCTCTCCCTTGTGGAGGGGGGGCACAGGTCCGGTAGCCATGGATGAAGTGCTGGCTGTCCAGAGTCGGGACCCGGGGTGGACCGCTCGCCTGTGCATTGGTTGGGGACATCTCTGCGCTGCTGACCCGTCTCCGCTCGCGATGGTCTCCTGCTGGCCCCACTATGGACTGGACTCTCACTATTATGTTAGATCCACTATGGACTGGACTTTCACAATATTATGCTAGACCCACTCGACGTCCATTGCATCCGGTCTCCCTTAGAGGGCGGGGGGGGGGGGGGGGGGGGGGTCACCCACATCTGTGGTCCTCTCCAAGGTTTCTCATAGTCATTCACATTGACATCCCACTGGGTTGTGAGTTTTTCCTTGCCCTTTTGTGGGCTCTGAACCGAGGATGTTGTCGTGGCTTGTGCAGCCCTTTGAGACACTTGTGATTTAGGGCTATATAAATAAATATTGATTGATTGATTGATTGTTTTTTTAAATTTTTATTAACTCCACATTGGGATGCAACGATGGAGAGTAAAAATAATAACCGCGGTAAAATCCCAGACGGTTAGTATTATCATTCTACATTAAAATGATGGAAAAAACATAATTGATAACACTTTGATAAACTCACGGACTGACGAGAGCGAGCTTAAGTGCTAACATGTAAACAAGAGTCATTCATTGAGAAACAACATACCCCCATCTGAACTTGTATAAACACATCACTCTCTGAGCAACTAAGATATTCGGATGTGTATGAACATACAAGCTGTGCTCTCTTAAAACAAAGTGATGGGTCCATACTCAGAGGAATACCACACAGGCGGACGTGTTTATTTAACAATCTTAACAACACAGACGGAAGTGTCTACACAGCAAAAACTGAAATCTAAGTAAGACTGAATATCTCAAATAAGGGTGATATTTGCTTATTTTCTGTCTGATAAGATAATTATTCTCACTAAGCAGATTTTATGTTAGAGTGTTTTACTTGTTTTAAGTGTTTTGGTCCCAAATGATCTCAGTAAGATATTACAGCTTGTTGCTGAGATTTTATGACCTATATTGAGTAAAACATGCTTGAAACTAGAATATCAACAGTTGCAAAGCTGTGTCATCAACACTCACAAGTATAAAACTGCTTTTTTAAAGTAAGAATTTCTTATTTCAAGCATGAAAAAAAAAAATCATGACTTTGACACAATTTTGTCTCATAATTAAAACAGATGACAGCCAAATGGACTTTGCTGTTTTATTTTCAAGGAAACAATAGAACATACTGTCTGATGGTGCTCTGTCCTCAGCACCATGGACAGAGGCGGTGACCTTTGCTCCTAACAAAACAGTTACCATAGCCGAAATCAAGTTACCTTGATTTCGGCTATGGTAACTGTTTTGTTTACGTATATTTTAATCATAATATTTGAATGATGATAAATGAATGTGTTGTGGCAGTTGCGGATTTCAGCAATGCGGCGGTTTGAGGAAACACTCGATTGCTTTTCCAAACGCCTTTAGTGGTGAACTGCCAACATGAGAATCCTCAACAGGAAGTGCTTAAAGTTTAATGGTTTTTGTAGATACACTGAGACAAAGTCTACATTTATTGTGTTCTTCATGGTGTTTTTGAAACTGCACCAATTTTTTCCTCAAAATGTTCCACTAACTTGAAGTGTTTTGTCAAGAGGATTTTTTTGTAATATGAACATTTTCAGAATGTGCTTGTTCTATTTTTGGCCAAAGTAAGACAAAGAAAAAAAAATCTAAAGTTGTCTTTACTTTTAAGTTGTAATGCCATGATTTTACCAGTCCGGCCCGCGTGGGAATGGATTTTCTTCCATGCGGCCCCTGAGCTAAAATGAGTTTGACACCTCTGCTTTATCAATCGATGTCAAACTATGTTTATTTATATAGCCCTAAATCACAAGTGTCCCAAAGGGCTACACAAGCCACAACGACAACCTCGGTTCAGAGCCCACATAAGGGCAAGGAAAAACTCACAACCCAGTGGGATGTCAATGGGAATGACTATGAGAAACCTTGGAGAGGACCGCAGATGTGGGTGACCCCACCCCCCTCTAGGGGAGACCGGATGCAATGGACATCGAGTGGGTCTAGCATAATATTGTGAAAGTCCAGTCCATAGTGGATCTAACATAATAGTGAGAGTCCAGTCCATAGTGGGGCCAGCAGGAGACCATCCCGAGCGGAGACGGGTCAGCAGCGCAGAGATGTCCCCAACCGATGCACAGGCGAGTGGTCCACCCCGGGTCCCGACTCTGGACAGCCAGCACTTCATCCATGGCCACCGGACCTGTGCTCTAGACTCTTATTAATCTACTTGTTAGGTTTCCTGTTAATAACTTCTTACTTTCCGCTGTAATGCGATTTTCACCTACACTTCTTAAACTTTACTAAGCACGTATTTCTTGTGTTGTTTCAAGCCAGCACATTAAAACGGAAGAAGACAAACATATTTAAACACTGTGCAAGAGAGATATAATTAGCTGCTAGCTGCCTTGGTCATCCGAGGGACCAAAACTAAACACATTGTCAGCCAGAGGGGATCGGCTTTTGTGATCGGCACTGACAGGCATTATTCAGCAATGGCTGATTACATACATTTTCACGGAAACCGGCCCCGGTGGCCGATGGATTAGCGCATCCCTAATTGGTTGCGCTTTAACTCAACTGTTGGTGTGAAACTCATGTGATTGGATACTCAGTGAGTTTCAGTTTAGCAGGAAGCAGGAAGTGTTGCTCTGCAGCCAGACCAGGATAGCAGAGAAGGCCAAGAAAACGTTGATTAGGTGGCAGATAGTATACTGTATATTTGCAAGGCCATTTTCAAAATGGATGTTTAAAGAGAAACTACATCTTGTGAGACGATGTCGGATAACACCGGAAGCTAGCTCAGCTGTTCTGCCGATGAAATGGGGAAATTCTCGCCATTTCCACTCGAATAAGCCGATGACGAGGGGTACCACTGGCTTATACGGCGTCTAATTGGGAGTTCAAATATTTTATTTTTTCACTTTTAATATGTTTTTTGTAGATATGTCCGATAATATCGGACTGCCGATATTATCGGCCGATACATGCTTTTAAATGTAATATCGGAAATTATCGGTATCGGTTTCAAAATTATCGGTATCGGTTTCAAAAAGTAAAATGTATGACTTTTTAAAACGCCGCTGTGTACACGGACGTAGGGAGAAGTACAGAGTGCCAATAAACCTTAAAGGCACTGCCTTTGCGTGCCAGCCCAGTCACATATGTACGGCTTTTCACACACACACAAGTGAATGCAAGGCATACTTGGTCAACAGCCATACAGGTCACACTGAGGGTGACCGTATAAACAACTTTAACACTGTTACAAATATGCGCCACACTGTGAACCCACACCAAACAAGAATGACAAACCCATTTTGGGAGAACATCCACACCGTAACACAACATCAACACAACAGAACAAATACCCAGAACCCCTTGCAGCACTAACTCTTCCGGGACGCTACAATATACACCCCCCGCTACCCTCTACCCCCCCACACCTCAACCCCACCCACCTCAACCTCCTCATGCTCTCTCAGGGAGAGCATGTCCCAAATTCCAAGCTGCTGTTTTGAGGCATGTTTAAAAAAAATAATGCACTTTGTGACTTCAATAATAAATATGGCAGTGCCATGTTGGCATTTTTTTCCATAACATGAGTTGATTTATTTTGGAAAACCTTGTTATATTGTTTAATGCATCCAGCGGGGCATCACAACAAAATTAGGCATAATAATGTGTTATATCCAAGACTGTATATATCGGTATCGGTTGATATCGGTATCTGTAATTAAGAGTTGGACAATATCGGAATATCGGATATCGGCAAAAAAGCCATTATCGGATATCTCTAGTTTTTTGCAATTTTAATTTTGACCATACCACATAAGATATGTTTTAATTGCTGATGCATTTTAATTGATTTTTAAATGCGCCCGGTAGGGCGTAAATGTGTTCCTGTGTGGTATTTCTCCAGCAATGGTCATGTGGTGACGTCAACTATGGCATTTTGAGAGGTAATCGTTGAAGTCGGACATCACTGAAGGCCTAGGTGGGAAAACGGACAGCCCGCCACTGCAACTGCCGTGTTGTGCCACTCACTTGCTAGCAGATGACCATGTGGTCCAAGAGAGCTCTGTTTTCCTCCCCACTTTTTCGCACTCAAACTCATTGTTCAAAGTAAGAAAGGATGTGGTTATAAATAAAACAGTTCAATACCAGCCGTTCTCCATCGCCTGCTTCCAATTAACGCTTGGTTTTTCTTTGAAGTTTATTTAAATAAATTACCCCGCTTTAGTTTTTTGGGATGTTTTGTTAAAAGAACAAATCTGAGCAGTCTATGCTTGATTCCTTTTATCGTTGTGAAGTCTTAGTGACTTTTTTATCTGCTGCCTTATAATGCACACTAGCGCCAATTACAGCTCAGTGGTCTTTCACCCAGTTTTGTAAAAAGGTTACTCATCATTTTTGCATCTTGAATGATGAATAAGTAGAGTTGTACCTCGGGATACCAGTGCCCAAGCTTAGCTTGTTTCCAGAAATAATTCCTCTATTTCTTATGCTTTAGGTCAAGCAAAAATTCAGGTTTTGAGCTTCCTGACCGCTAGTTTGCGTAGCGAAGGTCACAGGGAATCCCGTAAGCGCTGACCAAAATATCCATTCTAATTTGCCAGCATTAGTATAGCCAGAGATACAGATGTAACAGTTATTATTATATCACAGTTATTATTATTAATCGCAGTGTTATTTAATGTGCTCATAATTTTACCGCGGTTATCATTAATACTGTTTATTGTTGCATCCCGAGCCAGAGATCGACATAACTCTGTTTTTTTCAACCATTGTAAATCAGAAAGTGAGCGTGAAGGACAGCGCTGAGAAGAAGTGGCTGTTAGTCATTGAATTAAAGAAATAAATCATCATAAACATAAAGGCTAACTTGGTGAAACAGTTGTAGCGCAGCACTGCTGAGTCGATTACGCCATCAAAGGAGGTTAAAATAATATCTAAATGGTGGACATGTGTCCATAAAAAACACGGAGAAGTTGCTGATGGTGTGTTTGACGGAGAAGCCGCTCTGAGGAGATTCCGTAGAAGTCCACACGCCAAGGTAAATGCTGTGCATTATTATTACATTACTTCATAAAACTACTTCAGTTGTTTGTAGTACATTCTTTTATTGTATTTCCCGGACAATAAGCCGCTACTTTTGTCCAACGCTTTGAACCCTGCATCGTTATGAAACGATGCAGCTGCTTTTTGGATTTTTCTTCACTAACAATGTTTCGTATTCAACAAGCAGTTTTCCTATTACTATTATTGTTTGTGCTATGGTGCCATCTTTTAGACAAGTTCGCTCACTGCAGGTTGACAATGTACTTCCTGTTTCATGGCAGAAGTATACTCGTCCATAGCGTTTCTGCTTGAAATGATTTTTTATTTAATCACGCCAAGCAACATTTGCAAGTCTTACAATACAACTAAAACAATTCATATTTGCCAAACCGCCCCACGTGTGATTTCTGTAGGAGTGTTTTCATGCATATTTATATGTGCTATCGTAATGTAATTAAGCTAGCGTCGTTATGCATTAGCGACTATGCTAACTAGAGATGTCCGATAATATCGGAATGCCGATATTATCGGCCGATAAATGCTTTAAAATGTAATATCGGAAATTTTTGGTATCGGTTTCAAAATTATCGGTATCGGTTTCAAAAAGTAAAATGTATGACTTTTTAAAATGCCGCTGTGTACACGGATGTAGGGAGAAGTACAGAGCGCCAATAAACCTTAAAGACACTGCCTTTGCGTGCCGGCCCAGTCAAATAATATCTACGGCTTTTCACACACACAAGTGAATGCAAGGCATACTTGGACAACAGCCATACAGGTCACACTGAGGGTAGCCGTATAAACAACTTTAACACTGTTACAAATATGCGCCACACTGTGAACCCACACCAAACAACAATGACGAACACATTTCGGGAGAACATCCGCACCGTAACACAACATAAACACAACAGAACAAATACCCAGAACCCCTTGCAGCACTAACTCTTCCGGGACGCTACAATATACACCCCCTCTGTTATATATATATATATATATATATATATATATATATATATATATATATATATATATATATATATATATATATATATATATATCCCCCTCACCTCAACCCCCCCCATCTCAACCTCCTCATGTTGAGAGCATGTCCCAAATTCCAAGCTGATGTTTTGAGGCATGTTAAAAAAAAAAAAAGCACTTTGTGACTTCAATAATAAATATAGCAGTGCCATGTTGGCATTTTTTTCCATAACTTGAGTTGATTTATTTTGGAAAACCTTGTTACATTGTTTAATGCATCCAGTGGGGCATCACAACAAAGTAAGCCATAGTAATGTGTTAATTCCACCACTGTAAATATCAGTATCGGTTGATATCGGAATCGGTAATTAAGAGTTGGACAATATCGGAATATCGGATATCGGCAAAAAAGCTATTATCGGACATCTCTAATGCAAACACGTTCACAAGGGTCTGTGTTAGTAACATTAACTTACAACTTACAATGGCATTCTTTTTGTACTGTTTCAGTTTTTAAAAATTCACCAAAACGGAGTTATTGAGTCTGTCGAACTGATTAGAGAGCTAGCTTCTGCAGTTAGTGGGTCGTTGACGATGACTTCTGTTTTGTTTGATCAGCCGTTTTACTGCCGTGCGACATGCAGCGTTTGGAAACCAATTGAGGTATGTAAATAAACATTTACAAAATCTTTCGTACCGGTATATATCGGCGGCTTATTGTCACGACGGGGTTTTCGCAGCTTGTTCCCCCGGGATGCAGACGGACAACTCCGGACGAAGCGTGCAGGTAGGATATGATTTATTCCTCATAAATCATCCAACTTACAAAATACAGGCAAATAACAAAAGGCAAGCGTAGCAAAGAAAACAAGGAATACCCAACCTAACTGTTGCATTCGCAAACAATGAAGCCAGACTGAGCGTGGCGAGAAAGGTGAATAAATAGCTCTCTGATTAGTGTTTGACTGCAGGTGAGCGTACCGACCACTAACCAGAGGCAGGTGAACCCAATTAAAGGCCTACTGAAACCCACTACTACCGACCACGCAGTCTGATAGTTTATATATCAATGATGAAATCTTAACATTGCAACACATGCCAATACGGCCGGGTTAACTTATAAAGTGAAATTTTAAATTTCCCGCGAAACTTCCGGTTGAAAACGTCTCGGTATGATGACGTTTGCGCGTGACGTCACGTAGTGAACGGAAGTATTCGGACCCCATTGGATCCAATATAAAAAGCTCTGTTTTCACCACATAATTCCACAGTATTCTGGACATCTGTGTTGGTGAATCTTTTGCAATTAGTTAAATGAACAATGAAGACTGCAAAGAAGAAAGCTGTAGGTGGGATCGGTGTATTAGCGGCGGACTACAGCAACACAACCAGGAGGACTTTGAGATGGATAGCAGACGCGCTAGCCGGCGACCTCACCTTGACTTCCTCCGTCTCCGGGCTGCCGACCGCATCTATGATCGTGTGAAGTCCTTCGTCGCTCCGTCGATCGCTGGAACGCAGGTGAGCACGGGTGTTGATGAGCAGATGAGGGCTGGCTGGCGTAGGTGGATAGCTAATGTTTTTAGCATAGCTCTGTCGAGGTCCCGTAGCTAAGTTAGCTTCAATGGCGTCGTTAGCAACAGCATTGTTAAGCTTCGACAGGCTGGAAAGCATTATTCGTGTAGTTACATGTCCATAGTTTAATAGTATTGTTGATTTTCTGTCTATCCTTCCAGTCAGGGGTTTATTTCTTTTGTTTCTATCTGCATTTAAGCACGATGCTATCACGTTAGCTCCGTAGCTAAAGAGCTTCGCCGATGTATTGTCGTGGAGATAAAAGTCACTGTGAATGTCCATTTCGCGTTCTCGACTCTCATTTTCAAGAGGATATAGTATCCGAGGTGGTTTAAAATACAAATCCGTGATCCACAATAGAAAAAGGAGAAAGTGTGGAATCCAATGAACCCTTGTACCTAAGTTACGGTCAGAGCGAAAAAAAGATACGCCCTGCACTGCACTCTAGTCCTTCACTCTTACGTTCCTCATCCACGAATCTTTCTTCCTCGCTCAAATTAATGGGGTAATCGTCGCTTTCTCGGTCCGAATCGCTCTCGCTGCATTGTAAACAATGGGGAAATGTGAGGAGCCCTTCAACCTGTGACGTCACGCTACTTCCGGTACAGGCAAGGCTTTTTTTTATTAGCGATCAAAAGTTGCGAACTTTATTGTCGATGTTCTCTACTAAATCCTTTCAGCAAAAATACGGCAATATCGCGAAATGATCAAGTATGACACATAGAATGGATCTGCTATCCCCGTTTAAATAAAAAAAATTCATTTCAGTAGGCCTTTAATCCCCCTAGAAACCAAAACAAACCCAGAGGTGCACAAAACAGGAACAGGTCCAAAAATAACAGAACATAACTAAACAAAACATGATCCGGCCACGGATCATGACACTTATGGTCCGGTGCGGCTAATATTTGTAAACACATGTATTTCTTCTCAAATTCGGTGGCTTCGGCTTAAATACCCGTGAGCTTTATAGCCCGGAATTGTATGTTAATATAATTCAATGTGTGGTACCTGAGGTACCACTGCGGTAAATAATCAACAGCAAAATTTACCTCAAATAACCACTTCTCCATTTCCAAAAGCAGTGAAAATGACATTTTTCTTCTTTCAAACCTTCAAGGGGGCCTCTTTCACGCGCCCCCATCCGACTGACGTGCATGCTAGTAATTCATGTTATTTTTACGGCGTCTCTGAAAGGTTGTGTGTAAAATCTAGTTTGACAGCCGTATGAGAACAGCGACTGGGAGTGAAAGGAGGACATTGAGGCCAGCTGTAGCTTCTGGTACTCTCGGAAAAAAGCATTTCAGGTGCCGTACGTCTCGGACAGCAAAAAAAAGCAAAAAATAAATAAAAAAGCTCAGTCACCTTCCCTGCAGGGGCTGTTTTTAACGCCGCCCCGGCAAACATACGCACAGCTGAGAAGCCGAGAAGTATGCGGACGACGACGCGCCAAGAAATCCCTCGCTGCTTGCTGTGTAAACACGCAGGAACTTTGTCACACTTTGGCCTGGCCTCTACCACCCGGGTTCGACTGCCCTGAGGGCCGATGTGCAGGCACAAAAGACATTAGAGGAGACAATGCAAATACACGCTGCAGATGAACGCACATGTGGAAAACACACATGGTGAAATGGAGACGCAGACTTCCACTTCCACCTGCAAAGATCAATGCGTGCACAGCTATGATCTTAATGGTCTTTAAAGTTCTAAAGGGTTTTACCTCTCTTTCATCCAGAACTGAGGAGAAAATAACAGGATCCTATTATATTATAAAGCAGATGTTTATGATAATTATTCTTTTAACGTTTTACCACATCTCACAAGGTATGGTCATAATCCACTATAAGAATTTGGAGCACTGTGTGGAATTTTGTTTCTGAGTACCGAATCCAGTTCTTTTCTGGCACCGGCCAAATCTATAACCAACCTTTTAAAAAGTTAGAATAGATAGATAAATCAATTGCTAATCTTCCCTTTCGTTGATGAATAAAATCCCCACTAAAAACTGTAATTAGAAAACTTTATCCTTTCGAGAGAAAAAATGCAATGCTATAAATATTTATATGAACTCTATAAAACGACATTTAGCCATGAAAAATGCGAGCCTGTTCATGAATAAACTTGCGTTTTACTTTGCACAATGGGCGGCACTAAAAACAGACCCGGGCAGCAAAACACAGAGGGAGCATATCACTGCACATTAGAAGAGTACATTATAGCCGTGCATGGGACAAAGAACCTTGAAGCATAAAACAACTGAATAAAATCTAAAAAAAAAGAAGGACGTTGAAACCATACAAGAATAGGCTTAAAGGCCTACTGAAATGAGATTTTCTTATTTAAACGGGGATAGCAGGTCCATTCTATGTGTCATACTTGATCATTTCGCGATATTGCCATATTTTTGCTGAAAGGATTTAGTAGAGAACATCGACGATAAAGTTCGCAACTTTTGGTCGCTGATAAAAAAGCCTTGCCTGTGCCGGAAGTAGCGTGACGTCACAGGTTGTGGAGCTCCTCACATCTGCACATTGTTTACAATCATGGCCACCAGCAGCGAGAGCGATTCGGACCGAGAAAGCGCCGATTACCCCATTAATTTGAGCGAGGATGAAAGATTTGTGGATGAGGAAAGTGAGAGTGAAGGATTAGAGGGCAGTGGAAGCGATTCAGATAGGGAAGATGCTGTGAGAGGCGGGTGGGACCTGATATTCAGCTGGGAATGACTAAAACAGTAAATAAACACAAGACATACACTACCGTTCAAAAGTTTGGGGTCACCCAAACAATTTTGTGGAATAGCCTTCATTTCTAAGAACAAGAATAGACTGTCGAGTTTCAGATGAAAGTTCTCTTTTTCTGGCCATTTTGAGCGTTTAATTGACCCCACAAATGTGATGCTCCAGAAACTCAGTCTGCTCAAAGGAAGGTCAGTTTTTTAGCTTCTGTAACGAGCTAAACTGTTTTCAGATGTGTGAACATGATTGCACAAGGGTTTTCTAATCATCAATTAGCCTTCTGAGCCAATGAGCAAACACATTGTACCATTAGAACACTGGAGTGATAGTTGCTGGAAATGGGCCTCTATACACCTATGTAGATATTGCACCAAAAACCAGACATTTGCAGCTAGAATAGTCATTTACCACATTAGCAATGTATAGAGTGTATTTCTTTTAAGTTAAGACTAGTTTAAAGTTATCTTCATTGAAAAGTACAGTGCTTTTCCTTCAAAAATAAGGACATTTCAATGTGACCCCAAACTTTTGAACGGTAGTGTATATATACTCTATTAGCCACAACACAACCAGGCTTATATTTAATATGCCACAAATTAATCCCGCATAACAAACACCTCCCCCCTCCCGTTCATATAACCTGCCAATACAAATCAAACACCCGCACAACACACTCAATCCCACAGCCCAAAGTACCGTTCACCTCCGCAAAGTTCATACAGCACATGTATTTCCCCAAAGTTACGTACGTGACATGCACATAGCGGCACGCACGTACGGGCAAGCGATCAAATGTTTGGAAGCCGCAGCTGCGTACTCACAGTACCGGGTATCCAACTCAAAGTCCTCCTGGTAAGAGTCTCTGTTGTCCCAGTTCTCCACAGGCCAATGGTAAAGCTTGACTGTCATCCTTCGGGAATGTAAACAATGAAACACCGGCTACGTGTTTGTGTTGCTGCAGCCGGCCGCTAATACACCGCTTCCCACCTTCAGCTTTCTTCTTTGCTGTCTCCATTGTTCATTAAACATATTGTAAAAGATTCACCAACACAGATGTCCAGAATACTGTGGAATTTTGCGATGAAAACAGACGACTTAATAGCTGGCCACAATGCTGTCCCAAAATGTCCTCTACAATCCGTGACGTCACGCGCAGACGTCATCATACCGAGACGTTTTCAGCAGGATATTTCGCGGGAAATTTAAAATTGCACTTTACTAATCTACCGGCCGTATTGGCATGTGTTGCAATGTTAAGATTTCATCATTGTTATATAAACTATCAGACTGCGTGGTCGGTAGTAGTGGGTTTCAGTAGGCCTTTAAAAACAAGAATAGAAAGTGTTCACTTCTTTTTCTTGTAGCAGTGGTTTTCCCCTATTAGGTTTAGAATGCAATGTTTGCCCTGTCAGGACTCACAGGATGAGCATATAGTGAGTGGGCCTATAGCTCTCACGCACACCCCTGGACATCTCCAAAAACAACTATAGAGGCCAATTATCCTGCATCCATGCTGATATCTCAGCTCCAATGGTCGCTTATCACATTATCACCTCCAACCGGCGATAGCGGGGGAATCAGGACTGACGCCAGCAGCATTAGTGTGTGTGTGTGTGTGTGTGTGTGTCCCAGCAGTAATAATGACCCGGATTAGAGCGGAGCCAAACCCCTGCAGGGCACCCCCTCCACCTACTCTAGCCTGCCTGCATCGCCCCGGCCCGGCCCTGCCCGAGCGTCAGCTCTGATCCCCCACTTTGGAAAGGCCATGGGAAGCGGAACAGCCGGACGCCGCCGCGTTTGGCTGCGAGGCACACAGACAGGACACTTTTTCGGGGGTTTGTTTTTGTCCTCGTCCCATTGTCCTTTTGATCAGCCTAAATACAATATGAGGCGACACAAAGAAAACACCCAACAGGAGAATCCTTTTCAGCACCAGGCTGCAGTCCTTAAAGCTAAGGACTTTTTCTTTCACCATGATTCTTGTTTTCTGTGTAATGTCAACGTATACGCTTTATAAAGCTCTGCCAGACTTTTACATTTTTATCTCAACAAATGCCGAATATAGTCAGAAAAAAAGTCCTACATTTAAACAGAAGCAATATGTTTATGCTCGTCAAAGATCCTTTGTATGACAAGCGCACTCTGCTGTTTTAAAAAAGAATTACTGCAAAAATACTCGTGAAATATCCACTGTCCTTGGAGGGATGCTCTGTTGTTTAAAGCTTCTACTGTAAAACTGCTGGTCAAAGATCCTCTATAAGAAAGGAGCACTAAGCATTTAAGGACCTAGTGCAAAAACACTATTCAAAGTACCTCCATAACCTCCTGGGAAACAACATCCAAAAGGAAATAGACGAAAAACAACAGAATGAGAAATACCATCTCCTGTTTTTAAGGATAAACTGCAAAAACGCTATAAATTATCCTCAATATGACAGGAGCACTCTATTTTTAGGATGTAATGCAAAAATGCTAGTCAAAGATCATTTAAGCAGGAGCACCCTGCTGTTATTAGAGATCAATTGCAACCTTTGCTAAAGATCCTCAATACAAGAGGAGCACTCTGTTGTTAAGGAAAAAAAGCAAAGCTGCTAGTCAAAGATCCTTACACTGAGAGGAGCCTCGTGCTGTTTTTAAACATAAAATGCAAACATGCTAGCTAAAGATGCTCTATGTTGCAGGAAAACTTGCTGTTTTTGAGAATTTTCGGCAAAATTACCACTCCAAGATCCTTTAAATAAACAGGAGAACCATGTGGTTATTAAGAATCTACTGCAAACTCACTATTAAAAGATCATCTACAGCAGGGGTCCCCAAACTTTTTGACTCGGGGGCCGCATTGGGTTAAAAAAAAAAATTGGGCCGGGGGCCGGGCTGTGTGTGTGTATATATACTGTATGTGTGTGTGTATATATATATATATATATATATATATATATATATATATATATATATATATATATATATATATATATATATATATATATATATATATACACACACACATATATATATATATATATCTTTTTTTTTTAATATATATACATATACAGTATATATATATATGTATATATATATATACACTGTATATGTATATACACATATATATATATATACACATATATATATATATATATATATATATATATATATATATATATATATATATATATATATATATATATATATATATACATATGTATATATATACTGTATATGTATATACACATATATATGTATATATATACACATATATATATACACACACATACATATATATATATATGCATACATACATACATACATTATATATATATATATATATATATATATATATATATATATATATATATATATATATATATATATATATATATATATATATATATATATATATATATATATATATATATATATATATATATATATATATATATGCATACATACATACGATTAAAACATTAATGTAACAATATGAAAGTTGCTTTTTTATTTTTCAGCATGAGGCCCCCAGTGGATAATATATATGAAGTATTGTCATACGTGGGTGTGACAGTGAGGTTCGTGGTTCAAATCAAAAGGAGCAGCAAAAAAACGACGCGTTTATCTCAGAAATGGTGTGCACATATATAAACCTTGGGAGGCAAACAATGATTGGCATTTCAACACTGAGCTGTCACCAATGCCTGGAGAGCTCCACAGTGTCGCTGACAATTGTTGATGGGTGCCAGCATCCGGGGGCCCCGCCCTCTGGGGAGGGGTGGAACGGAGGGGAATGGGGTTGCTATCTTGACAAATAATCCAAACTCATTGCTTCCCTCTTGCAGACATATTGACAATTATATCAACTTCCTTTCCACTGCATCTTTGTGGCGAAAGGGACTCCCCTGTGCTTGATTGTGCAGTAGTTACCTAAAAAGAAATGCTTGAATGGTCCTATTATATAGAAGATCTTTGACAAAGCTTCAAAGTGTGTTGTGGTGGTGAGGGACGACTGTAGATGCTAAAAAACAGCACAGTGTTCCAGTTGTATAGAAGATCTTTGGCAAGTGTTTTTGCAGTAGATACTAAAAAAACAATGCTGCGGTCATTTAGAGGATATTTGACTATCTTAATTGCAGTCGGTGCTTAGAAACAACGCTGTTGTCATGGATGAAGGGATGGATAGACTTTATTTACACCACAATGGGGAAAGTATGTGGTTGCAGTGCAGACACAAAAAGTCTACAAAGAAAGGTAAATACTAGGGCTGCAACAACTAATCGATTAAAATCGATTATAAAAATAGTTGGCGATTAATTTAGTCATCGATTCGTTGGATCTATGCTATGCGCAGAGGCAATTTTTTATTTATTTATTTTATTAAATGTTTTTTTTTTTATTTTCATTTTTTATAAACCTTTATTTATAAACTGCAACATGTACAAACAGCTGAGAAACAATTATCAAAATAAGTATGGTGCCAGTATGCTGTTTTTTTTCCAATAAAATACTGGAAAGGATAGAAATGTAGTTTGTCTCTTTTATCCGATTATTAATCGATTAATCGAAGTAATAATCGACAGATTAATCGTTAGTTGCAGCCCTAGTAAACACACATGAAAACAAGAGGGAAAAAATCAATCAAAATCAAAGAAAACAAAGGACATAAAATACATTAAGAGCAGAGCTGATGCAACTAGCTGCCAATTCAGAGATGCAATTTCTACATACAGCTACAAAAGTAAAACAACAACAAAAACAGTAGGTGCTTAAAAACACTGCAGTCATATAGAGGATCTTTGACAAACAATTACACAGTACATCCTTAAAAACAAGCCGTGCAATCTTGTCATACAGGAGGATCTTTGACTGGTGTTTATGCAGTAGATGCTAAAAAACAACGCTGCTGTCATTTAGAGGATCTTTGACCAGCAATTTTGCAGTAAGTCTTTAAAAAATTAGAAACACAACCTTGACGTATAGAGGGTATTTTACTAGCTTTTTTTGCAGTAGATGCTTAAAAACAACACTGCTGTCGTAGAGAGCATCTTTGACTAACAATTTCACGGTATGTCAATGAACAAAAAGCACAATTTTGTCATATTGAGGATGTTTGACTAGTGCTTAAAAACAACGTTGCCGTCATGTAGATCAGGGGTCCCCAACCTTTTTTGCACCAGGAACCGGTTTAATGTGGGCATTATTTTCACGGACCGGCCTTCCTCACCATAACGTTGAATTAGTGGGAGCCCCTGGCCTTTTCCCTTTGCCAAAAAGCTCTCCATAGACTTTTTTTTTTACTAGTTTTTGCTAGTAGTAGGCTTTTTTTTTTTGCTTTAGTATCTGATGGGTTAAAGGTGATACATCACATTCAAGGACAAAATCATGGATATATCAAGCTAGATATACTTGTCATTAGTTCCAATATATTTATATTTCCATTCTAAAAGTTGTGTATTCATATTTTGTGCAATATTTCATACGTAGATACACTAATGTTGTATTTTTTTGGTCAAATTTTCATGCATAAATACATATGTTATTGCTAACTACTTGTGTGATAGGACTACATGCAATAACACCAGCACTTTAACTTACTAGGCTAAAGAAGATGTACCTTCAGCACAATTATTATATGCAACAATTGAGCACTTCTCCTTAACTACTACGGTCACTTTATTCCTGATGTGCCCTGATCTTAGGTCATCAACCTGCTGCGGACTGCAGATGGAACCTAGCTTTTGGCTACGATTTGGCGTCTTTAGATTTTATATGTTTATTAATGTGCATTGTCCCATGTAACAAAGATGTAACAAATATAGCAAATGGCGCCTTCGTATGATCAAGCTCATTGGAGTGTCTGGTGGGACTGGCGAAAGTTAAGTATGAGAAAATGCGGTCGGTTATAAATTATTTAACGTCTCTGTGCGGCCCAGTAGCAAATGTGTCATGGACCGGTGCCGGTCCCCGGACCGGTGGTTGGGGACCACTGATATAGATGAATGTATGTTTTTTTTGTTGTTTTTTTTTGTCATAAAGAAATACAATCATGTGTGCTTACGGAGTGTATCCCTGCAGACTGTATTGATCTATATTGATATATAACGTATATATTGTGTTTTTTATGTTGATTTAATTTAAAAAAAACACAAAAAAAAACTTTTTTTTTTTTTTTTTTTTTACATTTCTTGTGCGGCCCGGTACCAATTGGTCCACGGCCCGGTGGTTGGGGACCACTGATATAGAGGACCACTGATATAAATGATCTTTGACTAGCTTTTTGCAGTAGGAGTTAAAAACAACTCTCCAATCATATGGAGGATCTTTGGACTAACAATTTCATAGTACGTCCTTAATAGACAAAAAACATTATTTAGTCATATAGAGGATGTTTGACTAGCTTTTTTGGAATATGTGCTTAAAAACAACACTGCGGTCATATAGAGGACCACTGATATGGATGATCTTTGACTAGCTTTTTGCAGTAGGTATTAAAAACAGCGCATCGATCATATGAACGAACTTTGACTGACAATCTCATAGTACGTCCTTAATGGACAAAAAAAACATTATTCAGTCATATAGAGCAGTGGTCCCCAACCACCGATTGGTACCGGGCTGCACAAGAAATTAAAAAAAAAAACAAAAAAAAAAACAATTTTTTTTTTTTTTTTTTTTAATGAAATCAACATAAAAAACACAATATATACATTATATATCAATATAGATCAATACAGTCTGCAGGGATACAGTCCGTAAGCACCCATGATTGTATTTATTTATGTAAAAAAAAAAAAAGTATTTAAAAAAAAAAAAATATATATATATATATATATTTTTTTTACATACGATCAGGGCAATTTTCGAGCGTTGACCGGTCCGCAGCTACAAAAAGGTTGGGGACCACTGATATAGAGGACCTGTGACTAGCTTTTTTGGAATAGGTGCTTACAAACAATGCTGCGGTCATATAAAGGACCACTGATATAGATGATCTTTGACTAGCTTTTTGCAGTAGGTGTTAAAAACAACGCTCCAATCATATGAACAAACTTTGACTGACAATCTCATAGTACGTCCTTAATGGACAAAAAAACATAATTCAGTCATCTTTGACTAGCTTTTTTGGAATAAGTACTTAAAAACAACGCTGCGGTCATGTAGAGGACCACTGATATAGATAATTTTTGACTTTGACTTATTGGACAAAAAACACTATTTTGTCATATAGAGGATCTTTGACTATCTTTTTGCAGTAGATGTTAAAAACAACGCTCCAATCATACGGAGGATCTTTGACTAACAATCTCATAGTACGTCCTTAATGGACAAAATAACATTATTTAGTCATATAGAGGATCTTTGACTAGCTTTTTTGGAATAGGTGCTTAAAATCAAAGCTGCGGTCATATAGAGGATCTTTGACTAGCAATTCCCTGCGGTGAGGTGGCGACTTGTCCAGGGTGTACCCCGCCTTCCGCCCGAATGCAGCTGAGATAGGTTCCGGCACCCCCCCGCGACCCCGAAAGGGACAAGCGGAGAAAATGGATGGATGGATGGACTAGCAATTCCATTGTACGTCCTTAAAAACAAGAAGCTCAATCATGTCATATAGAGGATCTTTGACTAGCCTTTCTGCAGTAAGTGACTAAAAAACAGCAACTGCTGTCTTATAGAGGATCTATGACTTGAGATTTTGCGGTGTAGGTTCCTTAAAACTGCCGCCCACTCTTGTCATATACAGGATCTTTGACTAGTGATTTGGAAGTAATTAATGAAGAACTAAATATGTGACAAAAAGGTGACATGCTTTCTGCATGAAAAATGCAAACAATGCATTTTGATATAATTGCAGATTCACTGTGTTGAAGAATAGTTTGAAAGTGGTCCATCTGGTAAATAATTAATTTTCTTATCCTCTGGAAAAGTTACAGAGATGTAATCAAGACAGGCAGATTAGCCATTGTTGTTATTATTAGCAGCAGAGTAGAAGGTCTTACCTTAGATTCTTCTGCTTACTCTCCTTCTTGTTGAGGACCCCCGGCACACAATTGGTGAGCTCGGTCCAGTCGGCGTGCAAGCCGCAGCTCCAGCCGGTGGAGAACCGGGAGAAGAGCCACGTCTCCTTGCGGTTGGGTCGGTAGCAGGTACACTTCTTCTGGCCCGGTCTGCAGTCGCAGGGGACCTCCAGGCGGACATTCTGCACCAGGTGCCGACCGAAGGTAGTCCCGCCGGTCTTCTGGATGTGCAGGAACACGATCACGTCCTCCCCTTTGATTTGGAAATCGATGGTCCTCTCCAGGTCTCTCACCGGGAAGAAGTACTTCTTGACGTAGTGGGGGTCCGGAGTGGGGAAGATGTCCCCCTCGTCCTCCTCCGAGAAGTAGCCGTGCGGGGATCCGAAATTGATGACCCCGGGCGCCACGTACTGATAGAGAATCAGCATGAAACACACAGATCCGACCACGATCAACAAGAATTTGCTGCTCCTCTCGACCATGTTCTCGCCCAGTTGCGGCGCCCGCAGAACGCTACCATTTCCCGGTCACCGCGCCAGCAAGGAGCGGGGCGCTCGGCTTCTTCATGCCCGCTGGCAAACGCCCGCCTGGCCGCCCAGCAGATAGCTTCGCTTCCCGGTGCTCAGGAGGAGCTCGCACGGCGTCGAAGGAGCGTCCGGGGAAGTTGTCTCACAATTGGGGCGGCGTGTGAAAGACGCATTGTAACTCAAATGGGAGCTCGCCCCACTTCGTCTCTCTCACGCAGCTCCGACTGGCGACCCTCCCCCGGGTTACTTGACTTTGCCTGGCCGGCCAGCACAACAGGCTCGCCGCATCGCCATGGAGCTGAGTTCCCCGGATGGAGGCGCACGCTTTCAGCCTTTTTCAACGTCTCTCGACCACTCCTCGCTCTCTCGCTCTTTAATTCATTGGTTCACATGCAACGACCGCCCCTTTTTTTACATCGCCAACCTGCAAAGACACATTAACGGCACATTGAGATCTCCCACAACCAATACATTAACATTATAACCTTTACATACTGCAGGGGTCACCAACGCGGTGCCCGCGGGCACCAGGTAGCCCGTAAGGACCAGATGAGTAGCCCGCTGGCCTGTTCTAAAAATAGCTCAAATAGCAGCACTTACCAGTGAGCTGCCTCTATTTTTTTAATTGTATTTATTTACTAGCAAGCTAGTCTTCGCTTTGCTCGACATTTTTAATTCTAAGAGGGACAAAACTCAAATAGAATTTGAAAATCCAAGAAAATATTTTAAAGACTTGGTCTTCACTAACTGACAAAGAAACAGATAACAGATTTGGTGTCCAGTTCAAAGTGTGACATGATTTATTTAAAAATTTGAGAGTTGACTTTTATATTTTACATGAGTTATTTGTACAAACATGGTGCAAAGTAATTCATGATTTGTTAAAAAATGTTAGTGGCTAGCTAGTTAAAATGGGATATTGAGATTTCACAAGACTGTCTTAGAAGTGATCATTTGAAAATGTTCAATTTGAAAAATGTGCACTTAGAGAAAATATAAAAATAAAGTGTTGCATATTGATATTTATCTGTTTCTATATATATTTATTGTGAGAAATCATTAAGATGATCAGTGTTTCCACAATGATAAATATCATTAATTATTAATAATAACATAGAGTTAAAGGTAAATTGAGCAAATTGGCTATTTCTGTCAATTTATTTAAGTGTGTATCAAACTGGTAGCCCTTCGCATTAATCAGTACCCAAGTAGTAGCTCTTGGTTTCAAAAAGGTTGGTGACCCCTGCTTTACATACTGCAGGGGTCACCAACGCGGTGCCCGCGGGCACCAGGTAGCCCGTAAGGACCAGATGAGTAGCCCGCTGGCCTGTTCTAAAAATAGCTCAAATAGCAGCACTTACCAGTGAGCTGCCTCTATTTTTAAAATGTTATTTATTTACTAGCAAGCTAGTCTTCGCTTTGCTCGACATTTTTAATTCTAAGAGAGACAAAACTCAAATAGAATTTGAAAATCCAAGAAAATATTTTAAAGACTTGGTCTTCACTAACTGACAAAGAAACAGATAACAGATTTGGTGTCCAGTTCAAAGTGTGACATGATTTATTTAAAAATTTGAGAGTTGACTTTTATATTTTACATGAGTTATTTGTACAAACATGGTGCAAAGTAATTCATGATTTGTTAAAAAATGTTAGTGGCTAGCTAGTTAAAATGGGATATTGAGATTTCACAAGACTGTCTTGGCCCTGCGATGAGGTGGCGACTTGTCCAGGGTGTACCCCGCCTTCCGCCCGATTGTAGCTGAGATAGGCTCCAGCGCCCCCCGCGACCCCGAAGGGAATAAGCGGTAGAAAATGGATGGATGGATGTCTTAGAAGTGATCATTTGAAAATGTTCAATTTGAAAAATGTGCACTTAGAGAAAATATAAAAATAAAGTGTTGCATATTGATATTTATCTGTTTCCATATATATTTATTGTGAGAAATCATTAAGATGATCAGTGTTTCCACAATGATAAATATCATTAATTATTAATAATAACATAGAGTTAAAGGTAAATTGAGCAAATTGGCTATTTCTGTCAATTTATTTAAGTGTGTATCAAACTGGTAGCCCTTCGCATTAATCAGTACCCAAGTAGTAGCTCTTGGTTTCAAAAAGGTTGGTGTCCCCTGCTTTACATACTACAGGGGTCACCAACGCGGTGCCCGCGGGCACCAGGTAGCCCGTAAGGGCCAGATGAGTAGCCCGCTGGCCTGTTCTAAAAATAGCTCAAATAGCAGCACTTACCAGTGAGCTGCCTCTATTTTTTAAATTGTATTTATTTACTAGCAAGCTGGTCTTCGCTTTGCTCGACATTTTTAATTCTAAGAGAGACAAAACTCAAATAGAATTTGAAAATCCAAGAAAATATTTTAAAGACTTGGTCTTCACTAACTGACAAAGAAACAGATAACAGATTTGGTGTCCAGTTCAAAGTGTGACATGATTTATTTAAAAAATTGAGAGTTGACTTTTATATTTTACATGAGTTATTTGTACAAACATGGTGCAAAGTAATTCATGATTTGTTAAAAAATGTTAGTGGCTAGCTAGTTAAAATGGGATATTGAGATTTCACAAGACTGTCTTAGAAGTGATCATTTGAAAATGTTCAATTTGAAAAATGTGCACTTAGAGAAAATATAAAAATAAAGTGTTGCATATTGATATTTATCTGTTTCTATATATATTTATTGTGAGAAATCATTAAGATGATCAGTGTTTCCACAATGATAAATATCATTAATTATTAATAATAACATAGAGTTAAAGGTAAATTGAGCAAATTGGCTATTTCTGTCAATTTATTTAAGTGTGTATCAAACTGGTAGCCCTTCGCATTAATCAGTACCCAAGTAGTAGCTCTTGGTTTCAAAAAGGTTGGTGACCCCTGCTTTACATACTGCAGGGGTCACCAACGCGGTGCCCGCGGGCACCAGGTAGCCCGTAAGGACCAGATGAGTAGCCCGCTGGCCTGTTCTAAAAATAGCTCAAATAGCAGCACTTACCAGTGAGCTGCCTCTATTTTTAAAATGTTATTTATTTACTAGCAAGCTAGTCTTCGCTTTGCTCGACATTTTTAATTCTAAGAGAGACAAAACTCAAATAGAATTTGAAAATCCAAGAAAATATTTTAAAGACTTGGTCTTCACTAACTGACAAAGAAACAGATAACAGATTTGGTGTCCAGTTCAAAGTGTGACATGATTTATTTAAAAATTTGAGAGTTGACTTTTATATTTTACATGAGTTATTTGTACAAACATGGTGCAAAGTAATTCATGATTTGTTAAAAAATGTTAGTGGCTAGCTAGTTAAAATGGGATATTGAGATTTCACAAGACTGTCTTGGCCCTGCGATGAGGTGGCGACTTGTCCAGGGTGTACCCCGCCTTCCGCCCGATTGTAGCTGAGATAGGCTCCAGCGCCCCCCGCGACCCCGAAGGGAATAAGCGGTAGAAAATGGATGGATGGATGTCTTAGAAGTGATCATTTGAAAATGTTCAATTTGAAAAATGTGCACTTAGAGAAAATATAAAAATAAAGTGTTGCATATTGATATTTATCTGTTTCCATATATATTTATTGTGAGAAATCATTAAGATGATCAGTGTTTCCACAATGATAAATATCATTAATTATTAATAATAACATAGAGTTAAAGGTAAATTGAGCAAATTGGCTATTTCTGTCAATTTATTTAAGTGTGTATCAAACTGGTAGCCCTTCGCATTAATCAGTACCCAAGTAGTAGCTCTTGGTTTCAAAAAGGTTGGTGTCCCCTGCTTTACATACTACAGGGGTCACCAACGCGGTGCCCGCGGGCACCAGGTAGCCCGTAAGGGCCAGATGAGTAGCCCGCTGGCCTGTTCTAAAAATAGCTCAAATAGCAGCACTTACCAGTGAGCTGCCTCTATTTTTTAAATTGTATTTATTTACTAGCAAGCTGGTCTTCGCTTTGCTCGACATTTTTAATTCTAAGAGAGACAAAACTCAAATAGAATTTGAAAATCCAAGAAAATATTTTAAAGACTTGGTCTTCACTAACTGACAAAGAAACAGATAACAGATTTGGTGTCCAGTTCAAAGTGTGACATGATTTATTTAAAAAATTGAGAGTTGACTTTTATATTTTACATGAGTTATTTGTACAAACATGGTGCAAAGTAATTCATGATTTGTTAAAAAATGTTAGTGGCTAGCTAGTTAAAATGGGATATTGAGATTTCACAAGACTGTCTTAGAAGTGATCATTTGAAAATGTTAAATTTGAAAAATGTGCACTTAGAGAAAATATAAAAATAAAGTGTTGCATATTGATATTTATCTGTTTCTATATATATTTATTGTGAGAAATCATTAAGATGATCAGTGTTTCCACAATGATAAATATCATTAATTATTAATAATAACATAGAGTTAAAGGTAAATTGAGCAAATTGGCTATTTCTGGCAATTTATTTAAGTGTGTATCAAACTGGTAGCCCTTCGCATTAATCAGTACCCAAGAAGTAGCTCTTGGTTTCAAAAAGGTTGGTGACCACTGACATACTGTATTTCCAGCACTATTTATTCATTTAAATCAGGGGTGTCAAACGTACGGCCCGAGGGCCGGATCAGGCCCGCGAACAGGTTTTATCCAGCCCGCTGGATGAGTTTGCTAAGTATAAAACAATAACAATATTGAAATAAACTGCAACAAAAAACAGTGCAACTAACAGTGCAATACATGTTCATAACATGGTCACTACTGCATGGTTTCTATTGTTATATTGATATTTTTACTGTTATATTTTTAGGTAACACTTTAGTATGGGGAACATATTCACCATGACTTAGTTGCTTATTAACATGCAAATTAGTAACATATTGGCTCTTAATTAGTCATTATTAAGTACTTATTAATGCCTTATTCTGCATGGCCTTATTACACAAGTAGTAAGCCATTAACTAAGAGTCTTCCCTCAATAACCTCGGAATTATTGCTTATTAGTACTAAGTAAGGAAGTTGTTGTATATGATTCTCCCTTTAATACCACTTAATCAATATGGTCTGTTCTAACATAACAAAACAAAAAACTACAATAACCCTACCCTAACCCTAACCCTAACCCTAACCCTAACCCTAACCCTTAAGTCTTTCTTACTGAATATGTTCCCCTAATGTCCAAATAAGTCAAAATTAAGTCTTTGTTACTTAGAATATGTTCCCCATACTAAAGTTTCACCTATTTTTATTCTTATTGATGCTTTTTATTTTTATTGTTATTGTTATATGTTCTATTTTATTTCCATTTATACCCCCATTATTTACTTTTTACTTTTTAAATTCGATCTCAATTCTGTACAATACTGCTGGAATTTTAATTTTCCCGAGGCAACTCTCCTGAAGGAATCAATAAAGTACTATCTATCTACCTATCTATCTATCTATCTATCTATCTATCTATCTATCTATCTATCTATCTATCTATCTATCTATCTATCTATCTATCTATCTATCTATCTATCTATCTATCTATCTATCTATCTATCTATCTATCTATCTATCTATCTATCTATCTATCTATCTATCTATCTATCTATCTATCTATCTATCTATCTATCTATCTATCTATCTATCTATATATCTATCTATCTATCTATCTATCTATCTATCTATCTATCTATCTATCTATCTATCTATCTATCTATCTATCTATCTATCTATCTATCTATCTATCTATCTATCTATCTATCTATCTATCTATCTATCTATCCATCCATCCATCCATCCATCCATCCATCCATCCATCCATCCATCCATCCATCCATCCATCCATCTATCTATCTATCTATCTATCTATCTATCTATCTATCTATCTATCTATCTATCTATCTATCTATCTATCTATCTATCTATCTATCTATCTATCTATCTATCTATCTATCTATCTATCTATCTATCTATCTATCTATCTATCTAAATATTAACCTGACATTTTTGAATGAAAGAATCAGCTGTTCTAAATGTGTCCACTAGATGTCGCAATAGCAACTCTTTGTATCTTTGTGGACGATGCTACATACGTACAAAATAAACCACATGAAGGGACGGCGTGGCGAGGTTGGTAGAGTGGCCGTGCCAGCAACCTGAGGGTTCCTGGTTCGATCCCCACCTACTATCCCGTCCGTTGTGTCCTTGAGCAAGACACTTCACCCTTGCTCCTGATGGGTCGTGGTTAGCGCCTTGCATGGCAGCTCCCGCCATATGTGTGAATGGGTGAATGTAGAAATAGTGTCAAAGCGCTTTGTTTGTAACCCATTTACCATACTGAATCAATAATGTACTATCTATCTATTTATGTTAGTATACTATCAGTCGAGGAAAATGATCAAACTACATAAATAACATACTGTTATTTGATTTTGATATTATTTTTTTATCTTGATAGATTGACAATCAACACCAATGGGTTGACTGATGAACATTATCACATCATTTATTCAGAAAATGTAAATAACTACAAATAAAGATAGAATACTATTAACCGCAACATGTAAGTGTAAAAAACCCCCAACGACATTATGATCTGTACAATTTCAGAATGTGCTCGTTCTATTTTTAAACAAAGAAAACAATCTGAAGTTGTCTTTATTTTCAAGTTATCGTGCCGTTATTTTACCATATTTTATCTAAAATGAGTTTGACACCCCTGATTTAAATTAATCCATTCTACATAATCATGATCACTTTGTGTTTTTAATTTAAAAACATGTTCAGTACTAACTTGTAGAATACATTTAGTTTATTCTGAGTCCATTGCTTCGAAGCACTTTGTCAAGGCTTGCTTCAAAACAAGCACAACACTCATGCCACATAGCGGATCTTTGACTAGCGTTTTTGCAAGAGATCCTAAACACTGTTTATAGAGGATCTTTGATTAGTGTTTGCAGTAGATCTACAACAGCAGAACGTTCCTGTCATATACAGTAGATGATCTTTGACTGGAATCGACAAGGATCTTTCTTCTGCTTGGTGCTAAAAAGTGCAGTATTTCCCTGTCATATAGAGGATCTAGGGTTTTTGCAGTAAATCTAAACAACAGACAGAACGTTCCTGTCATATGGAAATCTTTACTAGTGGATACTAGGATCTTTCATTTACTTTTTTGTAGCAGATGCTAAAAAAACCACAGCAGTATTCTCCTGTTATATAGGGGATATTTGACTAGCATGTACAGGGAGCTTTCATTTGCTTTTTTGCAGTAAGAGCTAAAAAACGGCAGTGCATTCCTGCCATGTAGACTGAGGATCCTTGACTAGGGTTTTTGCAGTAATCCTAAAAAAACATCAGAGCTTTCCTGTCATTCAGAGGAATCCTTGAGTGGCATATTAGGGTCTACCATTTGTTTGTTTTTTTGCAGTAGATCTGAAAAGCAGCAGAGCATTCCTGTCATATTGAGGATCTTTGAGCAGCATTGTACAATGATATATTATTTGCATTTTTAGTGTAAGTGCTAAACACAGTAGAGCACTCCTGTCATGTAGAGGATCTTTGACTGGTGTTTTGCAATAGGTACCTAAAATCAGCTGCGCGCTCCTTTTTCTATAGAGGATCTTTGAGTGGCATATATGAGTATATTTCATTAGTTTTTTGCAGTGGATCTAAAAAACAGCAAATAATTACTAATCTTTGAATTGTGTTTTTTCAGTAAATGCCTAAATACAACAGTGTTCCTCCTGTATCATATAGAGAATCTCTGAGTAGCATATGCAAATATTTTTAATTAGATTTTTTTGAGTACGTGCTAAAACTGTAGAGCACTCCTGCCATGTAGAAAATCCTTTTTTTTTTTTCATTTTATTTTTATTGACATCCAGCATCAGACATTCCTATCCATTACATCATATTCACATACATCATATATCTGTTGTCTGCCCTACATGTCAAAACATTTTTTGTTTATATCCCAACCATACCACCCCCCGCCCCCAAAAAGAAAGAAACAGCAAAGAAAACAAAGTAGTATCTACAAATACATCAATTAAATAAACCAAAAATAAATAATAATACATTAATAATAATAATAATCAGAAAAAAAAATATATATATAAACAGATACATATATACATATATATACACACACACATACATATATATATATATATATATATATATATATATATATATATATATATATATATATATATATATATATATATATATATATATATATATATATATATATATATATATATATATATATATATATATATATATATATATATAGGCACAAATTGCAGCCACGCTTCCGTCAGTCTACCCCAGGGCAGCTGTGGCTACAAAAGTAGCTTACCACCACCAGGTGTGAATGATTGATGGGTTCAGAAAAACATGTAAAGCGACTTTGGGTACTTAGAAAAGCGCTATATAAATCCCAGGTATTATTATTATTATTATTATTATTATTATTATTATTATTATTATTATTATTATTATTATATATACATACATACATACATATACACATATAGGGAGTCTTTTTTTTTTTTTAAAGCAGTACATACACTAATTCGAAAAATTAAAGTCAGGCTTATGGGGCGTTACATAATTGACCCAGTTTTCCCAGTATGAAGTACATTTCTCCAATTTATAATTAATAAAGGCAGTTATCTTCTCCATTTTATATATGTCCATTGTTGTTTCCATCCATTGCATCAAAGTTGGGCTCTCCTGGGATATCCATTTCCTAGTAATGGTATTTTTTAGGGGTGTGGGAAAAAATCGATTCGAATTCGAATCGCGATTCTCATGTTGTGCGATTCAGAATCGATTATCATTTTTAAAAAATCGATTTTTTTTAAATTTTTTTAAATGATTTTTTAATTTTTTTTTTAAATTAATCAATCCAACAAAACAATACACAGCAATACCATAACAATGCAATCCAATTCCAAAACCAAACCCGACCCAGCAACACTCAGAACTGCAATAAACAGAGCAATTGAGAGGAGACACAAACACGACACAGAACAAACCAAAAGTAGTGAAACAAAAATGAATATTATCAACAACAGTATCAATATTAGTTACCATTTCAACATAGCAGTGATTAAAAATCCCTCATTGACATTATCATTAGACATTTATAAAAAAATTTAAAAAAAGAACAATAGTGTCACAGTGGCTTACACTTGCATCGCATCTCATAAACTTGACAACACACTGTGTCCAATATTTTCACAAAGATAAAATAAGTCATATTTTTGGTTCATTTAATAGTTAAAACAATTTTACATTATTGCAATCAGTTGATAAAACATTGTCCTTTACAATTATAAAAGCTTTTTACAAAATCTACTACTCTGCTTGCATGTCAGCAGACTGGGGTAGATCCTGCTGAAATCCTATGGTTTGAATGAATAGAGAATCCTTTTGAATCTTGGCAAAAATCTTAGCCACACGATTATCAAATGTAATAGGAAAATTAATTCATACTGACCAAACTGGCTTCATGGAAGGTCGACAATCTTCAGACAATACAAGGAAATTGTTTAATGTTATTTACTATGCTAGAAGTCTCCCTTATCCCACAGCAGTATGTACTGTTGATGCGGAGAAGGCATTCGACCGCATAAACTGCTCATTTATGTTTTGCACATTACGTAAATTTGGATTTGGAGATAATTTTATACAATGGATTAAGATGCTTTATACAAGGCCCATGGCATCAGTCAAAACCAATAATCATATTTCAGAACCTTTTTCGTTAAAAAGAGGAGTAAAACAGGGATGTCCTACATCTGTATTATTATTTAATTTGGTTATTGAACCCTTAGCTGCAAAAATAAGAAGTGAAAGTAATATTCATGTTATAAAAATTGGCTCTCAGTATAATAAGCTATTGATGTATTGTGACGACATAATTCTCTACCTGTCACATGTTAACTCCTCTCTACACTATATCAATAATGTCATCACTGAATATGGCTGTTTATCAGGGTATAAAGTCAATTGGGACAAATGTGAAATATTACCACTTAACACTGCAAGAAATCACAAGTTCAGAACCCCAAAATTGGGTTTGGTTTTGAAATTGTATTGCATTATTATGGTATTGGTGTGTATTGTTTTCATTTAAAAAAAATAAAAAATAAAAAAAAATAAAAAAAATAAAAAAAATCGTTTTTGAATCGAGAATCGAGTTGAATTGAAAAAAAAAAAGAAAAAGATTTTGAATCGAATCGTGAACCCAAGAATCGATTCTGAATCGAATCGTGGGACACCCAAAGATTCCCAGCCCTAGTATTTTTACAAGCCACCAGTAGGATATTCATTAAGTGTTTATCTTTCTTCAGCCAGTCCTGAGGTACATGTCCAAAAAACAGAGTTTTACTTTCAAGGGGTATTTCACGTTTGAAAATATCCTGTAGAGCTTGGTGTATCTCTTTCCAATAGTCCTTTATGGCGGAGCAGTCCCAGAAAACATGGTAGTGGTTTGCATTTGAATTCCCACAATTTCTCTAACAGGCAGGGGAGTTGTTATCATAGTGAGACTTCTGAGAAGGTGTTAATAAAAAAACCTGATCAAAGTTTTCCAGCCAAACTCCCTCCCTGGGACAAGTCCATTGATATTTCCATATTATTGTCCATTCTTCCTCAGATATAGTTATCCCTCCTCCCTTCTCCCATTTTGTGTTAATATATGAAGTTGAGTATGGTTTCATATTCAACAGACCCTTATACAAGCATGAAACAGTTCTATCAATCATTTCTGAATTGTAGGCTTTTGTAAACAGTTCAATCATACATATACTCGTCTTTGTGACACTTTTCACCTTCATATTAACAAAATGCAGCAACTGCAAATATCGATAGAAGTCTTGGTTTTCTAATATAAATGTCCTTTTAGTAGTTTCGAAACTAAGCATTTTTTTAAATCTTTCATTACACTACATAAAGCTGTTATACCCTTAGATATCCAGTCCTTAAATCTTGAGCCTATTTTATTAGGTGTAAACTCTGTATCATAGGCACACCATTTAAGAACTGCAATATCACTCTCGAGTTTGTATTCCTTTATGATCATTTTCCACACTTTAAGGGTCCATTTCACCCATGGGTTATCAATGTTATTTATGTGGGTAAGTAAATGACTATCCGCCAGGATTGCTTGTATGGGGATGGAGGGCATTTCTTCTTCAATAATTTTCCATTGAGCATCGTATGACGGGTTGCACCAGCATATCACTGCTCTCATCTGGGCTGCAAAATAATAATATCGGAGGCAAGGTAAACCCCACCCTCCCTTTTGTTTGACCAATTGTAAAGTTTTGAGACAAACTCTTGGCCTTTTACTTTGCCATATATACCTTGATAGTATTTTGTCCCATTCATTGAATTGGTTTTGGTTAATCTCTATTGGCAGGGTTTGAAATAGGTACAGCAGTCTTGGCAGTACATTCATTTTAATGGAATCAATTCTAGAACCGAGGCTAAAAAAAGGAATTAAGTTCCATCTTGCTATGTCATCTTTTATTTTTTTATGTATGGGTAGATAATTGTATTCTGATAATTTTGTTAGATCTTTTGACAAATTAATGCCCAGGTATTTAAAGGCCTACTGAAATGAATTTTTTTTATTCAAACGGGGCTAGCAGATCCATTCTATGTGTCATACTTGATCATTTCGCGATATTGCCATATTTTTGCTGAAAGGATTTAGTAGAAAACATCGACGATAAAGTTCGCAACTTTTGGTCGCTGATAAAAAAAAGCCTTGCCCCTACCGGAAGTAGCGTGACGTCGCAGGTTGAAAGGCTCCTCACATTTCCCCATTGTTTACACCAGCAGCGAGAGCGATTCGGACAGAGAAAGCGACGATTACCCTATTAATTTGAGCCAGGATGAAAGATTCGTGGATGAGGAACGTGAGAGTGAAGGACTAGAGTGCAGTGCAGGACGTATCTTTTTTCGCTCTGACCGTAACTTCGGTACAAGCTGGCTCTTTGGATTCCACACTCTCTCCTTTTTCTATTGTGGATCACGGATTTGTATTTTAAACCACCTCGGGTACTATATCCTCTTGAAAATGAGAGTCGAGAACGCGAAATGGACATTCACAGTGACTTTTATCTGCACGACAATACATCGGTGAAGCACTTTAGCTACAGAGCTAACGTGATAGCATCATGCTTAAATGCAGATAGAAACAAAATAAATAATCCCCTGACTGGAAGGATAGACAGAAGATCAACAATACTACTATCAGGAGACATAGAACCAAAAAAAAAAAAAAAAAAAAAGTTTAAATTTTTTGTCATAAAGAAATACAATCATGTGTGCTTACGGACTGTATCCCAGCAGACTGTATTGATTTATATTGATATATACTGTATATATTGTGTTTTTTATGTTGATTTAATTAAAAAAAAAAAAAAAAAAAAAGTTTCAATTTTTTTGTCATAAAGAAATACAATCATGTGTGCTTACAGACTGTATCCCTGCAGACTGTATTGATTTATATTGATATATAATGTATATATTGTGTTTTTTATGTTGATTTAAATTTAAAAAAAAAAAAAAAAATTCTTGTGCAGCCGCGGCTGCACAAGAATTTTGTCCCCAACCACCGGGCAGCGGCCCGGTGGTTGGGGACCACTGATGTAGAGGATCTTTGACTAGTGCTTTTGCAGTAGGTGCATAAAAACAGCAGAACACACATATGTCCTACAGTGGATCTTTGAGTGACATATCCATTAATTCATCCATCCATTTTCTACAATTATCTTTAATTAACTTTTTTTCAGCATGTGCTAAAAACAGCAGTATGTTGCTGTCATCTTATTGAGAGTCTTTGACTAGTGTTTTTGCAGTAGGTGCCTAAAAACAGTAGAGTACTCCTGTGTAATAGAGGATCTTTAACTGGTGTTTTTGCTGTGTATCTAAAAAAACAGCAGACTGTTCCTGTCATACAAACCCCAAAACCAGTGAAGTTGTCACGTTGTGTAAATTGTAAATAAAAACAGAATACAATGATTTGCAAATCCTTTTCAACTTATATTCAATTGAATAGACTGCAAAGACAATATACTTAATGTTCGAACTAGAAAACTTTGTTATTTTTTTGCAAATATTAGCTCATTTGGAATTTGATGCCTGCAACATGTTTCAAAAAAGCTGGCACAAGTGGCAAAAAAGACTGAGAAAGTTGAGGAATGCTCATTAAACACTTATTTGGAACATCCCACAGGTGAACAAGCTAATTGGGAACGGGTGGGTGCCATGGTTGGGTATAAAAGCAGCTTCCATGAAATGCTCAGTCATTCACAAACAAGGATGGGGCGAGGGTCACCACTTTGTCAACAAATGTGAGCAAATTGTCGAACAGTTTAAGAACAACATTTCTCAACGAGCTATTGCAAATAATTTAGGGATTTCACCATTTATGGTCCGTAATATCATCAAAAGGTTCAGAGAAACTGGAGAAATCACTGCATGTAACATTGAATGCCCGTGACTTTGGATCCCTCAGGCGGTACTGCATCAAAAAGCGACATCAGTGTGTAAAGGATATCACCACATGGGCTCAGGAACACTTCAGAAAACCACTGTCAGTAACTACAGTTCGTCGCTACATCTGTAAGTGCAAGTTAAAACTCTACTATGCAAAGCCAAAGCCATTTATCAACAACACCCAGGAAACGCCGCCGGCTTCGCTGGGCCCGAGCTCATCTAAGATGGACTGATGCAAAGTGGAAAAGTGTTTTATAGTCTGACGAGTCCACATTTCAAATTGTTTTTGGAAGCTGTGGACGTCGTGTCCTCCAGAACAAAGAGGAAAAGAACCATCCGGATTGTTCGAGGCGCAAAGTTGAAAAGCCAGCATCTGTGATAGTATGGGGGTGTATTAGTACCCAAAGCATGGGTAACTTACACATCTGTGAAGGCACCATTAATGCTGAAAGGTACGTACAGGTTTTGGAGCAACATATGTTGCGTTATCATGGACGCCCCTGCTTATTTCAGCAAGACAATGCCAAGCCACGTGTTACAACAGCGTGGCTTCATAGTAAAAGAGTGCGGGTACTAGACTGGCCTGCCTGTAGTCCAGACCTGTCTCCCATTGAAAATGTGTGGCGCGATATGAAGATAAAATAAGACAACAGAGACTGTTGAACAACTTAAGCAAGAATGGGAAATAATTCCACCTGAAAAGCTTCAAAAATTGGTCTCTTCAGTGTTGTTAAAAGGAAAGGCCATGTAACACAGTGGTAAAAATGCCAACTTTTTTGCAATGTGTTGCTGCCATTAAATTCTAAGTTAATGATTATTTGCAAAAAAAAAAAAAAAAGTTTCTCAGTTGGAACATTAAATATCTTGTCTATTCAATTGAATATAAGTTGAAAAAGTTTTGCAAATCATTGTATTCTGTTTTTAATCACGATTTACACAACGTGCCAACTTCACTGGTTTTGGGGTTTGCATATGATCTTTGACAAGCATATACAAAGATTTTTTTTATTGCTATTTTTGCAGCAGGTGTTAAAACAGCAGTGTGCTCCTGGTATATACAGGATCTTTGACTTTTTTTGCAGTAGCTGTTCTTCTTGTGCACATTGTAATTGCCAGTCCACACAGCTTCAGCTCCCTACCACGCCCCAAATGATAGACATCCATGAGATCAACCTACTTCTTCCAAGTTCTCCTCCAGGCCTGCACTTGGCCTCGCTGTGGCCGGTGGTCAGCACTGAGCAGTTTAGTCAATCTTCATTATTGACGTCGGTGGAATAAGAACACGTCCGCTAGCTTCTTATCAAATCTATCTGATGTGTTCCACACAATGGAGGCTCAGATAAAAGTAACCGCAGTCCGTTAGACGGCGTATTCCAGCTGCCATTGAAGGTTTCTTATCAGTTTGTTTGTTGGGATTGAACATGGCGAGGACATTAGTGAACTTGCCAGCTTGACGCCATATTGTTTACGTGTGCACATGGCAGGTGATCATGGCTGGTTTTAAATGACCGAATAATATTTAGACCTCCTGCGCGTGTTTCAGTGCTAAGGTAAACAACATGCTTCTATGTAAACACATTTGAAAGCGTCAATTTGTCTGGTAAAATCACGGCACGATAACTTAAAAATAAAGACAACTTCAGATTTTTTTCTTTGTTTAAAAATAGAACAAGCACATGTACAAATCATAAGGCCGTTAGGTTTTTTTTTTACACTAATTTATTTGTTGTTATTTATATTTTAATGTGATAAGGTTAATCAGTCAACTCATTGGTGTTAATTTTCAATCTATGAAGATACAAAAATAATATCAAAATCAAATTACAGGATGTGTACTTTTTAATGCAAAATGGTGACATTTGTCATATAAAATTCTGACTTTTATCCCATTATTGCCAATTTTTTTTTTGTTCTTGTAAAATAGTGAAATGATGACTTTTGTCATATTTTTGCCAAGTATAATTCAGATTATTATTATAATATTGCCAACATTTTTAAGTTTTCTTATAAAATTTTGACGTTTGTCGGCTAAAATTACAACTCTTTTCATAAAATTGCCATAATTTTTGCGGTTACGAATTTATTTGTCGTTATTTATATTTTCTGAATAAATGATGTGATAATGTTCATCAGTCAACTCATTCCTGTTAATTTTCAATCTATGAAGATAAAAAAATAATATCAAATCACATGATGTTTACTTTTTAATGCAAAATGGTGACATTTGTCATATAAAAGTCTGACTTTTATCACAATATTGCCAATTTTTTTTTGTTCTTGTAAAATTGTGACGATTTTTGAGTAAAATGATGACTTTTGTCATATTTTTGCCAAGTAAAATTCCAATTATTATTATAATATTGCCAACATTTTAAAGTTTTCTTATAAAATTGTGATTTTGTCGGGTAAAATTACGACTCTTTTCATAAAATTGCCATAATTTGTTGCAGTTACTAATTTATTTGTCATTATTTATATTTTCTGAATAAATTATGTAATAATGTTCATCAGTCAACTCATTCGTGTTAATTTTTTCAATCTATCAAGATAAACAAATAATATAAAATTCAAATTACAGGATGTGTACTTTTTAATGCAAAATGGTGACATTTGTCATATAAAATTCTGACTTTTATCCCAATATTGCCATTTTTTTTTCTTGTAAAATAGTGAAATGATGACTTTTGTCATATTTTTGCCAAGTAAAATTCAGATTATTACTATAATATTGCCAACATTTTTAAGTTTTCTTATAAAATTTTGACGTTTGTCGGGTAAAATTACGACTCTTTTCATAGAATTGCCATAATTTTTGCGGTTACGAATTTATTTGTCGTTATTTATATTTTCTGAATAAATGATGTGATAATGTTCATCAGTCAACTCATTCGTGTTAATTTTCAATCTATGAAGATAAAAAAATAATATCAAATTACAGGATGTTTACTTTTTAATGCAAAATGGTGACATTTGTCATATAAAAGTCTGACTTTTATCACAATATTGCCAATTTTTTTTTTGTTCTTGTAAAATCGTGACGTTTTTTGAGTAAAATGATGACTTTTGTCATATTTTTGCCAAGTAAAATTCCAATTATTATTATAATATTGCCAACATTTTAAAGTTTTCTTATAAAATTGTGACTTTTGTCGGGTAAAATTACGACTCTTTTCATAAAATGGCCATAATTTGTTGCGGTTACTAATTTATTTGTTGTTATTTATATGTTCTGAATAAATGATGTGATAATATTCATCAGTCAACTAATTCATGTTAATTTTCGATCTATCAAGATAAAAAAATAATATCAAATTCAAATGACAGGATGTGTACTTTTAAATGCAAAATGGTGACATTTGTCATATAAAATTCAGACTTTTATTCCAATATTGCCAATTTTTTTTTTTTTTGTAAAATAGTGACGTTGTTTGAGTAAAATTATGAATTTTGTCATATTTTTGACAAGTAAAATCCAGATTACTATTATAATATTGCCAAAATTTTAAAGTTTTCTTATAAAATTGTGACTTTTGTCGGGTAAAATTACGACTCTTTTCATAAAATTGCCATAATTTGTTGCAGTTACTAATTTATTTGTCATTATTTATATTTTCTGAATAAATTATGTAATAATGTTCATCAGTCAACTCATTCGTGTTAATTTTTTCAATCTATCAAGATAAAAAAATAATATCAAAATCAAATTATAGGATGTGTACTTTTTAATACAAAATGGTGACATTTGTCTTATAAAATTTTGACTTTTATCACAATATTGCCTATTTGTTGTTGTTCTTGTTAAATAGTGATGTTTTTTGAGTAAAATTATGATTTTTGTCATATTTTTGCCAAGTAAACTTCAGATTATTATTATATATTGCCAACATTTTTAAGTTTTCTTATAAAATTGTGACTTTTGTCGAGTAAAATTACAACTCTTTTCATAAAATTGCCATAATTTGTTGCGGTTACTAATTTATTTGTCGTTATTTATATTTTCTGAATAAATGATGTGATAATGTTCATCAGTCAACTCATTCGTGTTGATTTTCAATCTATGAAGATAAAAAAAATAATATCAAATTACAGGATGTTTACTTTTTAATGCAAAATGGTGACATTTGTCATATAAAATTCTGACTTTTATCACAATATTGCCAATTTTTTTTTTGTTCTTGTAAAATCGTGACGTTTTTTGAGTAAAAGTATGACTTTTGTCATATTTTTGCCAAGTAAAATTCCAATTATTATTATAATATTGCCAACATTTTAAAGTTGTCTTATAAAATTGTGACTTTTGTCGGGTAAAATTACGACTCTTTTCATAAAAGGGCCATAATTTGTTGCGGTTACTAATTTATTTGTTGTTATTTATATGTTCTGAATAAATGATGTGATAATGTTCATCAGTCAACTAATTCATGTTAATTTTCGATCTATCAAGATAAAAAAATAATATCAAATTCAAATTACAGGATGTGTACTTTTTAATGCAAAATGGTGACATTTGTCATATAAAATTCAGACTTTTATTCCAATATTGCCAATTTTTTTTTTTTTTGGAAAATAGTGACTTTTTTTGAGTAAAATTATGAATTTTGTCATATTTTTGACAAGTAAAATTCAGATTACTATTATAATATTGCCAAAATTTTAAAGTTTTCTTATAAAATTGTGACTTTTGTCGGGTAAAATTACGACTCTTTTCATAAAATTGCCATAATTTGTTGCAGTTACTAATTTATTTGTCATTATTTATATTTTCTGAATAAATTATGTAATAATGTTCATCAGTCAACTCATTCGTGTTAATTTTTTCAATCTATCAAGATAAAAAAATAATATCAAAATCAAATTACAGGATGTGTACTTTTGAATGCAAAATGGTGACGTTTGTCATATAAAATTCTGACTTTTATCACAATATTGCCAATTTTTTTGTTGTTCTTGTAAAATAGTGACGTTTTTTGAGTAAAATTATGATTTTTGTCATATTTTTGCCAAGTAAAATTCAGTTTATTATTATATATTGCCAACATTTTTAAGTTTTCTTATAAAATTGTGACTTTTGTAGGGTAAAATTACAACTCTTTTCATAAAATTGCCATAATTTGTTGCGGTTACTAATTTATTTGTCATTATTTATATTTTCTGAATAAATGATGTGATAATGTTCATCAGTCAACTCATTTGTGTTAATTTTCAATCTATCAAGATAAAAAAATAATATCAAATTCAAATTACAGGATGTGTACTTTTTAATGCAAAATGGTGACATTTGTCATATAAAATTCTGACTTTTATTACAATATTGCCAATTTTTTTAGTTGTTTTGTTTTTTAAATAATTAAATCATGGAATGTTACATGAATCATTAAATCGTTAATCAAATCATGAAATAATTAATTAAATCGTGAAACATTTAATTAAATAATTGAATCATGAAATAATCAATGGAATTGTGAAATTATTAAATCATTGAAATAATAAGGGAACAATTACATCAAGAAAAAAACATTAAACCATGAAATAATAAATTAAATAAAGACATAAATAAATCATTAAATGTTAAAATATTGAAATAAATAATTGAATGAATGATTAAAATATTTTTTTATAAATAATGAGATAAATAATTTTACATGAAATTAATGAATGACATATTCAATAACACTTACGTATCTAATTCCAAATGATAATTAATTATGTCACCAGTACGAGTATAGTACCATTTTTGATGTATTAGTACCGCGATACTATACCAGTACCGGTAAACCGTACAACCCTAGTTGTGTGTTGACTCATTTTCAGTGCATGGTAAATCTCTGCTGCTAATCAAGCTGCACACTGACTACTCTAAAGCTACACCCAACTTGACATTCTATAGAATTTGCCCTGCTGTAATAACACCGCTTGTTGAACTTCAAATGTAAAGGACGTACTCACGGCTCCTGTGAGATACTGTGAAGCTGCACGTTTATCTTGCCACCCATCAACTGCTCTCCCATGAAACAGGAGCTTCTCCCACAATCTGCAATCTACCAATGGTGCACAGACCCCGTAGTTATTTATGTAACAATATTGTATTTTTCAACAAGTCCTGCCTATACTGAGCAAGTGGCATGAGGCGGAAGAGTTGAGCTGTCGGGCAGTTTGTGTGTGTGTGTGTGTGTGTGTGTGTGTGTGTGTGTGTGTGTGTGTTCTTGTATTTCCCCCCTTCTTGAGACATCAACAAGGAAAAGTATCTTCCATATGAGGACCAGTGAACAAGTGATGACATAAATCATGGTCCCAATACGGAAAAGCATTGCATCTAATAGAGAATGTGTCATTTGCACCCCTGAAAGCAGTCTTTTTCTCACAATATGTCGACTTTTTTCTTATAAAATTGGGAACCATTTCTCATATTCTTTCTGTTTCTATAATATTGCAATATTTCTCATAAAATTATTGCTTTTTTATGCAAAATCATTACTTTTTAATGCAAAATGGTGACATTTGTCATATAAAATTCAGACTTTTATCACAATATTACCAATTTTTTTGGTGTTCTTGTAAAATATTGACGTTTTTAGAATAAAATGATGACTTTTGTCATATTTTTGCCAAGTAAAATTCTGATTATTATTATAATATTGCCAACATTTTTAAATTTCTTATAAAATTGTAACTTTTGTCGGGTAAAATTACGACTCTTTTCATGAAATTGCCAACATTTTAAGTTTTTTTCATAAAACTGCAACTGTTATAGAGTAAAATTCCAACTTTTATCATAATATTGCACCAATGTTCCGTTTTTCTTGTAAAATGTTGACTTGCGTTGATTAAAATTACGACTTTTATTATAATACTGCCAAAATTCTAAAATTTTCTTGTGAAATTGTGACCTTTTTCTTGTGAAATTCCAACTCATTTTTCACAACAAGCTTTTTCATATTTGCATAGTATGTATATATTATTAATGTTGTAAATACAAATCTTTATATATCTAGAAAGGGTGGTCCTAAAAAGGTAGGCATTTGTCAGAGGTCTCAAGAAGGTAACAAATACAAGAATGTGTGTGTGTGTGTGTGTGTGTGTGTGTTCTTGTATTTCTCCCTTCTTGGGACATCAACAAGGAAAAGTACCTTCCATATGAGGACCGGTGAACAAGTTAGGACATAAATCATGGTCCCAATACGGAAAAGCATTGCATTTAATAGAGAATGTCTCATTTGCACCCCCTGGTGGTGAAATCTATCTAAATTAGGGTGATCCCAAAAAGGAGGGATTTTTCAAATTGACTGTGTCTCGGTTTTAAAAGTCAACATATGAAATAACAAGTGTGTGTGAGGAATTGAAATGCGCCCTCTTTGGCCAAAATTAATTAAAAAAAATAAAATAAATATGTATGCTGTAATAACTTGAAGTAAATAATGAAGATTACAAACCAATTACGGACAAAAAATAAAAAATACAAATACTTATCTAAAAGCAGTCTTTTTCTCACAATGTGTCTACTTTTTTCCTAAAAAATTGAGAACAATTTCTCATAGTCCTTCTGTTTCTGTAATATTGTGATATTTTCTAGTAAAATTATGACTTTTTATGTAAAATCTTTACTTTTGAATGCAAAATGGTGACATTTGTCATATAAAATTCTGACTTTTATCACAATATTACCAATTTTTTTGGTGTTCTTGTAAAATATTGACGTTTTTAGAATAAAATGATGACTTTTGTCATATTTTTGCCAAGTAAAATTCCGATTATTATTATTATAATATTGCCAACATTTTAAAGTTTTCTTATAAAATTGTAACTTTTGTCGGGTAAAATTACGACTCTTTTCATGAAATTGCCAACATTTTAAGCTTTTCTCGTAAAACTGCGACTGTTATTGAGTAAAATTCCAACTTTTATCATAATATTGCACAAATGTTTCGTTTTTCTTGTAAAATGTTGACTTGCGTTGAGTAAAATTACGACTTTTATTATAATACTGCCAAAATTCTAAGTTTTTCTTGTGAAATTGTGACCTTTTTCTTGTGAAATTCCAACTCATTTTTCACAACAAGCTTTTTCATATTTGCATAGTATGTATATATTATTAATGTTGTAAATACAAATCTTTATATATCTAGAAAGGGTGGTCCTAAAAAGGTAGGCATTTGTCGGAGGTCTCAAGAAGGTAACAAATACAAGAATGTGTGTTTGTGTGTGTTCTTGTATTTCTCCCTTCTTGGGACATCAGCAAGGAAAAGTACCTTCCATATGAGGAGCGGTGAACAAGTTAGGACATAAATCATGGTCCCAATACGGAAAACCAATGCATCTAATAGAGAATGTCTCATTTGCACCCCTGGTGGTGAAATCTATCTAATTTAGGGTGATCCCAAAAAGGAGGGATTTTTCAATTTGACTGTGTGTCGGTTTTAAAAATGCTCCCCCTCTGGTCAACATATGAAATAACAAGTGTGTGTGAGGAATTGAAATGCGCCCTCTTTGGCCCAAAATTAATAAAATAAGAAATAAAAAATATGTATGCTGTAATAAATTGAAGTAAATAATGAAGATTAAAAACCAAATACAGACAACAAATAAAAAATACAAATAATTAACTAAAAGCAGTCTTTTTCTCACAATGTGTCGACTATTTTCTTATAAAATTGGGAACAATTTCTCATATTCTTTCTGTTTCTGTAATATTGCGATATTTTCTCGTAAAATTATTACTTTTTAATGCAAAATGGTGACATTTGTCGTATAAAATTCTGACTTTTATCACAATATTGCCAATTTTTGTTGGTGTTCTTGTAAAATAGCAACGTTTTTAGAGTAAAATGATGACTTTTGTCATATTTTTGCTGAGTAAAATTCCGATTATTATTATAATATTGCCAAAATGTTAAAGTTTTCTTATAAAATTGTGTCTATTGTTGGGTAAAATTACGACTGTTTTCATAAAATTGTCAAAATTTTAAGCTTTTCTCGTAAAACTGCGACTGTTATTGAGTAAAATTCCAACTTTTATCATAATATTGCACAAATGTTCAGTTTTTCTTTTTATAATACTGCCAAAATTCTAAGTTTTTCTTGTGAAATTGTGACCACTTTTTTGTGAAATTCCAAATCATTTTTCGCAGCAAGCTTTTTTATATTTGCATAGTATGTATATATTATTAATGTTGTAAATACAAATCTTTATATATCTAGAAAAGGGTGGTCCTAAAAGGTAGGCATTTGTCGGAGGTCTCAAGAAGGTAACAAATACAAGAATGTGTGTGTGTGTGTGTGTGTGTGTGTGTGTGTGTTGTTGTATTTTTGCCCTTCTTGAGACATCAACAAGGAAAAGTTTCTTGTATTTTTGCCCTTCTTGAGACATCAACAAGGAAAAGTATCTTCCATATGAGGACCGGTGAACAAGTTAGGACATAAATCATGGTCCCAATACGGAAAACCATTGCATCTAATAGAGAATGTCTCATTTGCACCCCTGGTGGTGAAATCTATCAAAATTAGGGTGGTCCCAAAAAGGAGGGATTTTTCAAATTGACTGTGTGTCGGTTTTAAAAATGCTCCCCCTCTGGTCAACATATGAAATAACAAGTTTGTGTGAGGAATTGAAATGCGCCCTCTTTGGCCCAAAATTAATAAAATAAGAAATAAAAAATATGTATGCTGTAATAAATTGAAGTAAATAATGAAGATTAAAAACCAAATACAGACAACAAATAAAAAATACAAATAATTAACTAAAAGCAGTCTTTTTCTCACAATGTGTTGACTTTTTTCTTATAAAATTGGGAACAATTTCTCATATTCTTTCTGTTTCTGTAATATTGCACATGTACAAATCATAAGGCCGTTTTTTTACACTAATTTATTTGTTGTTATTTATATTTTAATGTGATAAGGTTCATCAGTCAACTCATTGGTGTTAATTTTCAATCTATGAAGATACAAAAATAACATCAAAATCAAATTACAGGATGTGTACTTTTTAATGCAAAATGGTGACATTTGTCATATAAAATTCTGACTTTTATCACAATATTGCCAATTTTTGTTGGTGTTCTGGTAAAATAGCAACGTTTTAGAGTAAAATGATGACTTTTGTCATATTTTTGCTGAGTAAAATTCCGATTATTATTATAATATTGCCAAAATGTTAAAGTTTTGTTATAAAATTGTGTCTATTGTTGGGTAAAATTACGACTGTTTTCATAAAATTGTCAAAATTTTAAGCTTTTCTCGTAAAACTGCGACTGTTATTGAGTAAAATTCCAACTTTTATCATAATATTGCACAAATTTTCAGTTTTTCTTTTTATGATACTGCCAAAATTCTAAGTTTTTCTTGTGAAATTGTGACCACTTTTTTGTGAAATTCCAACTCATTTTTCGCAGCAAGCTTTTTTATATTTGCATAGTATGTATATATTATTAATGTTGTAAATACAAATCTTTATATATCTAGAAAAGGGTGGTCCTAAAAGGTAGGCATTTGTCGGAGGTCTCAAGAAGGTAACAAATACAAGAATGTGTGTGTGTGTGTGTGTGTGTGTGTGTGTGTTCTTGTATTTTTGCCCTTCTTGAGACATCAACAAGGAAAAGTACCTTCCATATGAGGACCGGTGAACAAGTTAGGACATAAATCATGGTCCCAATACGGAAAACCATTGCATCTAATAGAGAATGTCTCATTTGCACCCCTGGTGGTGAAATCTGTCAAAATTAGGGTGATCCCAAAAAGGAGGGATTTTTCAAATTGACTGTGTGTCGGTTTTAAAAATGCTCCCCCTCTGGTCAACATATGAAATAACAAGTGTGTGTGAGGAATTGAAATGCGCCCTCTTTGGCCAAAATTAATTTAAAAAAATGAAATAAATATGTATGCTGTAATAAATTCAAGTAAATAATGAAGATTACAAACTAATTACAGACAAAAAATAAAAAATACAAATAATTAACTAAAAGCAGTCTTTTTCTCACAATATGAGTACTTTTTTCTTATAAAATTTGGAACAATTTGTCATATTCTTTCTGTTTCTGGAATGTTGCGATATTTTTTCGTAAAATTATTACTTTTTTTAATGTCAAATCCATCCATCCATCCATTTTCTACCGCTTGTCCCTTTTGGGGTCGCGAATCATTACTTTTTAATGCAAAATGGTGACATTTGTCATATAAAATTCTGACTTTAATCACAATATTGCCAATTTTTTTGTTGTTCTTGTAAAATAGCAACGATTTTTGAGTAAAATGATGACTTTTGTCATATTTTTGCAGACTAAAATTCCGATTATTATTATAATATTGACAAAATGTTAAAGTTTTCTTATAAAATTGTGACTATTGTTGGGTAAAATTACGACTGTTTTCATCAAATTGCCAACATTTTAAGCTTTTCTCGTAAAACTGCGACTGTTATTGAGTAAAATTCCAACTTTATCATAATATTGCACAAATATTCAGTTTTTCTTTTTCTAATACTGCCAAAATTATACGTTTTTCTTGTGAAATTGTGACCTTTTTCTTGTGAAATTCCAACTCAATTTTCGCAGCAAGCTTTTTTTATTTGCATAGTATGTATATAATATTAATGTTGTAAATACAAATCCTTATATATCTAGAGGGGGTGGTCCTATAGAGGTAGGCATTTTTCAGAGGTCTCAAGAAGGTAAGAAATACAATAATGTGTGTGTGTGTGTGTGTGTGTGAATGTGGGTGTGCACCCGTTCGAGTGTGCAGTAATGTACTTTCCAGCCCAGCCGCCGCCTCGTTATTTTCTAGTGACAAGATGACCTTTGAACTTTGCCAGAAGTCATATGTTTTCAATGGCTGTTTCGACTCTTCCACTTAATTCCCGTCAAGATTAAAGTCCATCGGCCAGTGGCCCTCAGGAAATGGGATAATCATCTTTGTAAATGATTACGGCTTTATTCAAAATGCTGCCCTCAAGCGCTGTCTACTGTACGCTGGTCACTCAGCCTTTTCTGATTTTGTGGGGATTAATCTGGCTCGGTGTCGGATGAAGGCACTGTAAAATTGTTACGGATGAAAATCAAAAGAGCCTAGTTGCCTGTTTCCTGAGTGGAAGGCCTCACATGGACAAATAGGCCTGGAGTTTGATTGGAAATGTCAGCAGATCTTGTGGGACTTCAGTTCAGTGAGCATCTGAAAAAAGGTGGTTGTCCAAAGTGCGGCACAATGGCCATTTTAGCTTGTGTTTGGTTTCTGAAACTAAAAATATTTCATTCCATTAATTCAGACATTTCCTGAAGGTTTCATGAAAATCTGCCAATAACTTTTGGAGTTATTTTGCCAACTAACTAACTGAAAAACCAACGACAACATTTACATAACCTCTTGGCGGGGTAATAAACTATTAAACTGATGCCAAATCCTTTACTGTGTTTCCGAAGGTTCCATTTCTGGTTCAATGGTTATTATTAGGGCGGCAACAATTAATTCCATACATTGATTTGTATAATTACCTCATTAATTCCTTTAATCAATTGATCCAAATAATCGGTTAAAAAAAGTAATAATAATAATAATACCTGGGATTTATATAGCGCTTTTCTAAGTACTCAAAGTCGCTTTACATGTTAAAAACCCATCATTCATTCACACCTGGTGGTGGTAAGCTACTTGCGTAGCCACAGCTGCTCTGGGGAAGACTGACGGAAGCGTGGCTGCCAATTTGCGCCTACGGCCCCTCCGACCACCACCTATCATTCATTCAACAATGGATAAATCAATCAAAGTTTACTTATATAGCTCTTAATCACAACTGTCTCAAAGGGTTGCACAAGCCACAACGACATCAGATCCAAGAAAAAACTCAACCCAAAAAGATTTATATTCTGTTGCTTTGATTAATCGTTTATGAGTATATATATATATATATATATATATATATATATATATATATATATATATATATATATATATATATATATATATATATATATATATATATATATATATATATATATATATATGTATATATCCTAGGGGTGTGGGAAAAAATCGATTCGAATTCAAATCGCGATTCTCACGTTGTGCGATTCAGAATCGATTCTCTTTTTTTTTCAAATAGATTTTTTTTATTTTTTTTATTTTTTCATTTTTTTTTCAGTTTTTTATTTTTTATTTTTATTTTATTCATTTTTTTAATTAATCAATCCAACAAAACAATACACAGCAATACCATAACAATGCAATCCGATTCCAAAACCAAACCCGACCCAGCAACACTCAGAACTGCAATAAACAGAGCAATTGAGAGGAGACACAAACACGACACAGAACAAACCAAAAGTAGTGAAACAAAAATGAATATTATCAACAACAGTAACAATATTAGTTACCATTTCAACATAGCAGTGATTAAAAATCCCTCATTGACATTATCATTAGACATTTATAAAAAAAAAAAAAAAGAACAATAATGTCACAGTGGCTTACACTTGCATCGCATCTCATAAAATTTTGACAACACACTGTGTCCAATATTTTCACAAAGATAAAATAAGTCATATTTTTGGTTCATTTAATAGTTAAAACAATTTTACATTATTGCAATCAGTTGATAAAAAATTGTCCTTTACAATTATAAAAGCTTTTTACAAAAATCTACTACTCTGCTTGCATGTCAGCAGACTGGGGTAGATCCTGCTGAAATCCTATGTACCGAATAATAGAGAATCCTTTTGAATTGGGAAAATATCGTTTTTGAATCGAGAATCGCGTTGAATCGGAAAATTTTTATTTTGAATCGAATCGTGACCCCAAGAATCGATATCGAATCGAATCGTGGGACACCCAAAGATTCGCAGCCCTAATACTGTATATATACACACACATATATATATATGTATATATATATATATATATATATATATATATATATATATATATATATATATATATATATATATATATATATATATATATATATATATATATATGTATGTGTGCATATATACATATTAAAAAGCGACATCAGTGTGTAAAGGATATCACCACATGGGCTCAGCAACACTTCAGAAAAACACTGTCAGTAACTACAGTTTGTTGGATATCCCGGACTGTTGAACAACTTAAGCTGTACATCAAGCAAGAATGGGAAAGAATTCCACTTGAAAAGCTTCAAAAATTGGTCTCCTCAGTTCCCAAACATTTATTGAGTGTTGTTAAAAGGAAAGGCCATGTAACACAGTGGTAAAAATGCCCCTGTGCCAACTTTTTTGCAATGTGTTGCTGCCATTAAATCCTAAATTAATGATTATTTGCAAAAATAAAATTACGTTTTTAAGAACGAACATTAAGTATCTTGCCTTTGCAGTCTATTTAATTGAAATATAAGTTGAAAATGATTTTCATTGTATTCTGTTTTTATTTACCATTTACACAACGTGCCAACTTCACTGGTTTTGGGTTTTTGTAAGTCTCAACACATTTCTCTTTTGTAAAGTAAATCTACACGGCAGATACGGGCATCTACATCAACAATATGATTTTCCTGAGTAGCTGGACAGGACGGATTTTAAAAATAATAATTTGGGAAACCCCCGTGGTCTGGTGGGCCGGATCCCAACTCAGAATTGCTCAAAGTCTAACAGCCAGTCTGCTACGTACTGTAAATCTTCCGTGCACTCATTTGAATTGTGGTCTTGTTTGAGGAAGTGCCTGTGGTCAACGAATAAGTATGCCAGTCATGCTCAATATCAACCTTCTCTGCAGCCAACTTTTGCTGCAAGCTGCCACAAAGCGAGACTCCTCCAGTAACTAAAGTCTTTGTCCGAACGGGTGCAATCCGATCTCATCTTGGAAGACGACCACGGGCTAATGGAGGTAACCTCACACCATCCCGTCTGTCCTCTTCTCTCTTTTCATTTGCACCACCTTCCGTCTTTCATCGCGAGCCACAAGGCATCAGGTTCTTCCCGCAGAGAAATCCACGCCATACCCCATCAACAACAAAAAAAATAGTAATTATAGGTCTGTTGGTGGCGTTCACCTCAAGCATCCTGTTGAAGCCTTCACTAGTGCCAACTTCACTTGTTTCATTGGGGAATAACCACACACACACACACACACACACACACACACACACACACACACACACACACACACACACACACACACACACACACACACACACACACACACACACACACACACACACACACACACACACACACACACACACACACACACACACACACACACACACACACACACACACACACACACACACACACACACATTCTTGTAGTTGTTACCTTCTTCAGACCTCCGAATAATACTTACCGTTTTAGGACCACCCTTTCTAGATGTGTATTTACAACATTAATAATACATACATACTATGCAAATATAAAAAAGCTTGTTGTGAAAAATGAGTTGGAATTTCACAAGAAAAAGGTCACAATTTCACAAGAAAAACTTAGAATTTTGGCAGTATTATAATAAAAGTCTTCATTTTACTCAACGCAACTCACAATTTTACAAGAAACACTGAACATTTGTGCCATATTATAATAAAAGTTGGAATTTTACTCAATAACTGTCAAAATTTTAAAAGAAAAGCTTAACATTTTGGCAATTTTATGAAAAGAGTCGTCATTTTACACGAAAAAAAGTCACAATTTTATAAGAACAATTTAAAAAGTTTGCAATATTATAATAATAATCGGAATTTTACTCTGGAAAAATTAGACAAAAGTCATCATTTTACTCAAAAAATATTGGTATTTTACAAGAACAACAAAAAAAAATGGTGATATTGTGATAAAAGTCAGAATTTTATGTGACAAATGTCACCATTTTGCATTAAAAAGTAATGATTTGACGTTAAAAAAAGGAATAATTTTACGAGAAAATATCGCAATATTACGGAAACGGAAAGAATACGAGAAATTGTTCCCAATTTTATAAGAAAAAAGTCGACACATTGTGAGAAAATACGGAGCCCCTAAAGGGACATGGGAATTTTTTTTTTTTTAGACATGTATCTCGTGGCCACGAGAAAGTATCTCGTGGCCACGAGAAACTTTCTCGTGGCCACGAGAAAGCATTGGATGCGTGCTGATGGTTTAGTGTGTGTTAAAATGGCAGTTTAGGAGTTAATATGGCTGTATTTCCAGATAGGACTTTCCCCCATGTGTGTTGTGGCAAAATGTGAATGCTTGATTAGTAGGTGTGAGACAAACACTTTATCTTCCTGGTTATTGTAACGCTACGTGTTTGACATTATTTAAGACTTTATCATGCCCGGGAAAGGACAGTTTTCCTCTTCTGTGGCTGTGGGGGGTGGGCGTGTGGCTTGCGGACCTGCAGTGAAGCGGAGTGTGTCAGTTAGTCCCATGTTGATGTGATCAAACTTCTTTCTTGCTTGGAAGATACACACACAATTGTAACTGTTATTTCTTCCTGCACATAATAAATATGTACAACGTGTTTGGATGTATTCATTTATGTAAAATTGTCATTAAATGTAATATTGCCTGACAAAAAGTGATACGACGTACGTAATATTTGGATATTTACACATCGCATATTTACACACGCGCATCTGACTAGAATACCCTTATGTGCATTACATATATCAACATCAACTACCTACTGTACTGTTTACTTGTTGAAATACCCTTTTTAGAGCAAATATCTACCCATATAATTTATATGTGTATATATATATATATATATATATATATATATATATATATATATATATATATATATATATATATATATATATATATATATATATATATATATATATATGTATATATATATATATATATATATATATGTATGTGTATCTATATATATATATATATATATGTGTATCTATATATATATATATATATATATATATATATATATATATATATATATATATATATAAATATATACATATTATGTATAAGCATGTATATATATACTCTACCGTTTAAAAGTTTGGGGTCACATTGAAATGTCCTTATTTTTGAAGGAAAAGCACTGTACTTTTCAATGAAGATAACTTTCAACTAGTCTTAACTTTAAAGAAATACACTCTATACATTGCTAATGTGGTAAATGACTATTCTAGCTGCAAATGTCTGGTTTTTGGTGCAATATCTACATAGGTGTATAGAGGCCCATTTCCAGCAACTATCACTCCAGTGTTCTAATGGTACAATGTGTTTGCTCATTGGCTCAGAAGGCTAATTGATGATGAGAAAACCCTTGTGCAATCATGTTCACACATCTGAAAACACTTTAGCTCGTTACAGAAGCTACAAAACGGACCTTCCTTTGAGCAGATTGAGTTTCTGGAGCATCACATTTGTGGGGTCAATTAAACGCTCAAAATGGCCAGAAAAAGAGAACTTTCATCTGAAACTCGACAGTCTATTCTTGTTCTTAGAAATGAAGGCTATTCCACAAAATTGTTTGGGTGACCCCAAACTTTTGAACGGTAGTGTATATATATATATTATATTACTGTAACTTGTTCTTAAAAATAGTAGTTATTTTGTTTGTCAAATTTAGTGTTTGTGTGTATATATGTATACTGTATATATTTATGTGTGTTTCTTCCTATACAGTATACATGTATATGTGTGTGTGTGCGTGTATATATATATATATATATATATATATATATATATATATATATATATATATATATATATATATATATATATATATATATATATATATATATATATGCATATACATACATACACATATATATATATTATATATACACATATAAATTATGTGGGTAGATATTTGCTCTAAAAAGGGTATTTCAACAAGTAAACAGTACAGTAGGTAGTTGATGTTGATATATGTAATGCACATAAGGGTATTCTAGTCAGATGTGCGTGTGTAAATATGCGATGTGTAAATATCAAAATATTACGTACGTCGTATCACTTTTTGTCAGGCAATATTACATTTAATGACAATTTTACATAAATGAATACATCCAAACACGTTGTACATATTTATTATGTGCAGGAAGAAATAACAGTTACAATTGTGTGTGTATCTTCCAAGCAAGAAAGAAGTTTGATCACATCAACATGGGACTAACTGACACACTCCGCTTCACTGCAGGTCCGCAAGCCACGCCCACCCCCCACAGCCACAGAAGAGGAAAACTGTCCTTTCCCGGGCATGATAAAGTCTTAAATAATGTCAAACACGTAGCGTTACAATAACCAGGAAGATAAAGTGTTTGTCTCACACCCACTAATCAAGCATTCACATTTTGCCACAACACACATGGGGGAAAGTCCTATCTGGAAATACAGCCATATTAACTCCTAAACTGCCATTTTAACACACACTAAACCATCAGCACGCATCCAATGCTTTCTCGTGGCCACGAGAAAGTTTCTCGTGGCCACGAGAAAGTTTCTCGTGGCCACGAGAAAGTTTCTCGTGCGCACGAGAAAGTTTCTCGTGGCCACGAGAAACTTTTTATAAAAAAAAAAAAAAAAAAAAAAAATATTAATTTTTTTTTTTTTTTTTTTTTTTTTATAAAAAGTTTCTCGTGGCCACGAGAAACTTTCTCGTGGCCACGAGAAACTTTCTCGTGGCCACGAGATACTTTCTCGTGGCCACGAGATACTTTCTCGTGGCTACGAGATACATGTCTAAAAAAAAAAAAATTCCCATGTCCCTTTAGGGGCTCCGTAAGAAAAAGACTGGTTTTAGTTAATTATTTTAATTTTAATTTTTTTGTCTGTAATTGGTTTTTAGTCGTCATTATTTACTTATACATGTTTATTTATTTATTTTAAAATTAATTTTGGCCAAAGAGGGCGCACTTCAAATTTTTACACACACTTGTTATTTCATATGTTGACCAGAGGGGGAGCACTTTTAAAACCGACACACAGTCAATTTCAAAAATCCCTCCTTTTTGGGACCACCCTAATTTTGATAGATTTCACCACCAGGGGGTGCAAATGAGACATTCTCTATTAGATGCAATGCTTTTCCGTATTGGGACCATGATTTATGTCCTAACTTGTTCACCGGTCCTCATATGGAAGGCACTTTTCCTTGTTGATGTCTCAAGAAGGGTAGAAATACAAGACACACACACACACACACACACACACACACACACACACACACACACACACACACACACACACACACACACGTGCATAAACACTGAGGTGTGTTACACCAATGACGCAAGGGGAGGGGTCGAGCCCGAGGGGATGATTTTGCATTGAGTTTTGTTCCAACGTCCTTAAAAGCACAAAGGTGGGGCGGAAACAGTCCAAATGTGATGATTCATTTCTATACTTATGTGCCAAAAGTATGCTGTGATATCATCATATGTCTTGCATAAGGTTTCTTGTGTGTGAATAATACGAAAAACTGCAAAAAATCTATAAAACAAAGTAGGGATGTAACAATAAACTCATGATTCGATTTGATTCCGATTCATAGGGTGACAATTTGAGCCAGAATAGATTCTCGCAATATATTATTTGGTATTAGTGTTGTCCCGATACCAATAATTTTGGTGCAGGTACCAAGATTATTTCGATACTTTTCTGTACTTTTCTAAATAAAGGGGACCACAAAAAATTGCATTATTGGCTTTATTTTAACAAAAAATGTTAGGGTACATTAAACATACACTACCGTTCAAAAGTTTGGGGTCACACAAACAATTTTGTGGAATATCCTTCATTTCTAAGAACAAGAATAGACTGTCGAGTTTCAGATGAAAGTTCTCTTTTTCTGGCCATTTTGAGCGTTTAATTGACCCCACAAATGTGATGCTCCAGAAACTCAATCTGCTCAAAGGAAGGTCAGTTTTGTAGCTTCTGTAACGAGCTAAACTGTTTTCAGATGTGTGAACATGATTGCACAAGGGTTTTCTAATCATCAATTAGCCTTCTGAGCCAATGAGCAAACACATTGTACCATTAGAACACTGGAGTGATAGTTGCTGGAAATGGGCCTCTATACACCTATGTAGATATTGCACCAAAAACCAGACATTTGCAGCTAGAATAGTCATTTGCCACATTAGCAATGTATAGAGTGTATTTCTTTAAAGTTAAGACTAGTTTAAAGTTATCTTCATTGAAAAGTACAGTGCATTTTCCTTCAAAAATAAGGACATTTCAATGTGACCCCAAACTTCTGAACGGTAGTGTATGTTTATTATTGCAAGATTGTCCTTAAATAAAATAGTGAACATACAAGACAACTTGTCTTTTATTAGTAAGTAAACAAGCAAAGGCTCCTAATTTAGTCTGCTGACATATGCAGTAACATATTGTGTCATTTTCCATTCTATTATTTTGTCAACATTATTAAGGACAAGTGGTAGAAAGTGAATTATTAATCTACTTGTTCATTTACTGTTAATATCTGCTTACTTTCTCTTTTTACATGTTGTATCTATGTCATGAGCTGTGGTCTGGGTCATGTTTTTGGTTATTTTCTGTTTGTTTAAGACTCCATTAGTTCCTGTTTTTGCACTCCCTTGTTTGGTCACCATGGCGACTCATTGGTTTCACCTGCCTCATGTGACACATGCACCTGGCTCTAATCAAAGAGACTATTTAAGCCGTTGCCAGTTAGTCGGCCTGGCGACATTGCTCTGTTGATGTTCTTTTCATGCTCTGTATTGATTGTTCCAATGCTCGTTTCATGCCACAGATTCATGCTTGTTGTCATGCGATTGTTCGCTTCATGCTATGCCAAGTAAGTCTTGTTTATTCATGCCACAGTTAGCAAGTTTTTTGTTTCATGTCCATTGTTCTGCCTAAGTGTTAGTCTTTGTATCCTGCACTAAGTTGTGCCTTCGCCTTGTGCGCCTTTTTGTTTTCACTTTTTGACTCAAGATTAAATCATGTTTTTACCTGCACGCCTTGTCCAGAGTAGTCCGTTTGCATCCTGGGAGAACAATCCTCACAGTAAGCTGCGAAAAACTCCTCGCCTTGACAATCTACACTTCTGTTAAAATGTAATAATCACTTATTCTTCTGTTGTTTGATACTTTACATTAGTTTTGGGTGATACCACACATTTGGGTATCAATCCGATACCAAGTAGTTACAGGATCATACATTGGTCATATTTTTGAGTTTTTGAGTGTCAAGAAAAGGGCTAAATAAATCAAACCCATTATTATTATTATTATTATTATTATTATTTTTGCCGGGAATTTCAGTCTTTGATTTTCTCACACATTCTCATATTTTCTGTAACATCCAGGCAAAGGCTTACTGGCTAGATTCACGCCCAGGATTTAAGAACCACGTTTGAAAAATCGCTGAAGAAAGCTGTCACGCTGCGAGATTCGTTTTCCCGGGATGCAAACGGACGACTCCGGACAGGACTTGCAGGTAGGAACATCATTTAATTCTCAAAAAAACACTCAAAAAGGTACAAAAACAGAAAACCAACTGACGGAAACAGGGTGCCAATCGCACTCGAAACTAAACTTAGCATAGGCTAGGGGACAAGCAAAACTTACGTGACGCGAGCAGGAAGCAAACAAAGAAGCCAGCCCGACTGACTGGCAAAGGCAGGCTTAAATAATGTCTCTTGATGAGCAACAGGTGAGCGTCCCGAACACAAGAGGCAGGTGCAAATAATAAGTAGCCATGGTAACAAACTCAGGAGGTGCACAAACAGGAACTAAGGGAGTCCAAAACAAACAGAAAACACAAAACATGACCCGGACCACGGATCATGACAAAAGCTAACAAAACCGTTGTAAACTATTACATATTTTACACACACATTTTGTTTTGAATCCTCCTAGTAAGATCTGAACAGTGGCAGTTATGATGACACACCCGTTTTGTACATAGAGAAACAGCAAGTACTTAACATAACATACTGAAATGAATTGTTTTATTTAAACGGGGATAGCAGATCCATTCTATGTGTCATGCTTGATCATTTTGAGATATTGCCATATTTTTGCTGAAAGGATTTAGTATAGAACAACGTCGATAAAGTTCGCAACTTTTGGTCTCTGATAAAAAAAAGCCTTGCCCCTACCGGAAGTAGCGTGACGTTGTCAGTTGTTCACTTCCTCATATTTTCCTATTGTTTTCAACGCAGCTAGAGCTATTCGGACCGAGAAAGCGACGATTACCCCATTAATTTGAGCGAGGATGAAAGATTCGTGGATGAGGAACGTTAGAGTGACGGACTAGAATGCAGTGAAATACATATCTTTTTTCGCTCTGACCGTAACTTAGGTACAAGCTGGCTCATTGGATTCCACACTCTCTCCTTTTTCTATTGTGGATCACGGATTTGTATTTTAAACCACCTCGGATACTATATCCTCTTGAAAATGAGAGTCAAGAACGCGAAATGGACATTCACAGTGACTTTTATCTCCACGACAATACATCGACGAAGCTCTTTAGCATGAGCTAACGTGATAGCATCTGTCTCAAATGCAGATAGAAACAAAATAAATAAACCCCTGACTGGAAGGATAGACAGAAGATCAACAATACTATTAAACCATGTACATGTAACTACATGGTTAATAATTCTCAGCCTGGCAAAGCTTAACAATGCTGTTGCTAACGACGCTAAGGCTAACTTAGCAACTTAGCAACCGGACCTCACAGAGCTATGATAAAAACATTAGCGCTCCACCTACGCCAGCCAGCCCTCATCTGCTCATCAACACCCGTGCTCACCTGCGTTCCAGCGATCGACGGCGCGACAAAGGACTTCACCCCAACACATATGTGGTTGGCGGCTAGCATCGGCTGGCGCGTCTGCTATCCAAGTAAGTCCTTCTTGTTGTGTTGCTACAGCCAGCCGCTAATACACCGATCCCACCTACAACTTTCTTCTTTGCAGTCTTCATTGTTCATTAAACAAATTGCAAAAGATTCACCAACACAGATGTCCAGAATACTGTGGAATTATGAAATGAAAACAGAGCTTTTTTGTATTGGATTCAATGGGGAAGCCATACCTCTGTTCCCCTGGCTACGTCACGCGCATACGTCATCCTCCAAAGGCTTTTTCAACCGGAAGTTTAGCGGGAAATTTAAAATTGCACTTTATAAGTTAACCCGGCCGTATTGGCATGTGTTGCAATGTTAAGATTTCATCATTGATATATAAACTATCAGACTGCGTGGTCGGTAGTAGTGGGTTTCAGTAGGCCTTTAAGAGCTCAGACTGTGGCATATTTTCCAACAACTGGCATCAACATTAACAACAGGTGTGAAGTGAAATCTAAAATGTGACTCTTCTAGCCTTCTTTGTTGCAAAGTCATCAATTATATCTTCATACCAAATCTGTTGTGCAGCTGTATGATTGATGCTGATGATGGCAAGTCCAGACTCAAGATGTTGTTGCAAACACAAACTAGGTTGCATCTGGGGGGAAATTAGTTGCATGACATGATGCCTCCATTCTTATAGTTGCTAGTTCAGCAAAACTAAAAACCTAATACAGTCGTCTTCTGTAGGCTAATAGCAACATATTAGCAATAGTCAAATTAATAACTTCGTCCCTCATAGAAATCTGCATACCGGTACCTTTATATTGTGCCCCTTTCTCATCATCTTCTTTTCTTCTCTTTCTAAACCTGATGGCTTCCTTGGTCTTTTACTTTGATCCATGATTGAAGACTCGACATCATTAATTTAATTTTGTCATTACTTTTTGCCAACACCGTGCATTCGCCCGTCAATCAACCGGAGTCACGTAGAGCAGTGGTCCCCAACCATCGGGCCGCGGCCCGGTACCGGTCCGCGGACCGATTGGTACCGGGCCACACAAGAATAAAAAAAAAAAAAAAAAAATTAAAAAAAAAAAAAAAAAAAAAAAAAAAAGGAAATCAACATAAAAAAACACAATATATACATTCTATATCAATATAGATCAATACAGCCTGCAGGGATACATTCCGCGGACCGATTGGTACCGGGCCGCACAAGAATAAAAAAAATATATATATATATATATATTTTTTTTTTTATTTAAAAAAAAAAAAAATGAAATCAACATAAAAAACACAATATATACATTCTATATCAATATAGATCAATACAGCCTGCAGGGATACAGTCTGTAAGCACACATGATTGTATTTATTTATGTAAAAAAAAAAAAAAATATATATATTTTTTTAAATACCCCTCCCCCCCCCACGGTCCGTGGGACAAAAAGGTTGGGGACCACTGACGTAGAGAACTGCATAGACTTTTGTTTGCCATGGAAAAAGATGAAGAAAAATATATATTTTTTGTTTTAATATATTTTCTGTAGGAGAACAAACACGACACAAACCTTCCTAATTGTTAGAAATCCCACTGTTTATATTAAACACGCTTCACTGAGTATTTGGCAAGCACCGTTTTGTCCTACTAACTTCAGCGATCCTTGAACTCATCACGGTTTGTTTACATGTACTACTTTCTCCGACGCTGCCACAGAAAGACGTGTTTTATGCCGTCTTTGCCCTTTTTTTGTCCACAAAATGTTTTATGCTGTGCGTAACTGCACAACGGTGAGCTTTGTTGATTTTATTGATTTGCTGGATGCTTATCAGGCATATTTGGTCAATCCACGACCGCAAGCTAATCGATGCTAACATGCCATTTAGGCTAGCTTTATGTAGGGCTGCAACAACTAATCAATTAAAATCGATTATAAAAATAGTTGGCAACTAATTTAGTCATCGATTCGTTGGCTCTATGCTATGCGCATGCGCAGAGGAAATTTTTTATTTTATTTTATGTTTTTATTTTTATTTTTTAATTTTTTTTATAAACCTTTATTTATAAACTGCAACATGTACAAACAGCTGAGAAACAATAATCAAAATAAGTATGGTGCCAGTATGCTGTTTTTTTTTCAATAAAATACTGGAAAGGATAGAAATGTAGTTTGTCTCTTTTATCCGATTATTAATCGAAATAATAATTGACAGATTAATCGATTATCAAATTAATTGTTAGTTGCCGCCCTAGCTGTATGTACATATTGCATCATTATGTCTCGTTTGTAGGTATATTTGAGCTCATTTAATTTCCTTTATTTATGTCTTTTGTATTTAATTTATATTTGCATGTCTCATGACACATTATCTGTATGTAATATTGTCTGCATTTCCCATAGTTGTTTGTGTGCCATGTTGTTCCAGACCACAGCAAATGTTACCCAGCTCGCAAAGATTGTAATAAATCCATTAGAAGACAGCCTGCCGTTTCCTTTAACTTGGAAACACATCTGTGGGGGGAGGTGTGGCCAGCGCTGCCTGCAGGAGCAAAGGTCACCGCCTCTGTCCATGGTGCTGAGGACAGAGCACCATCAGACGGGGGGGGGGGGGGGGGGGGGCGTGGCAGTGCTGACGGCGAGACACAGCTGGCAGGTGATTCAATTTCACAGGTGGTACGTGTTAATCTAATCATCTGTTGCCTTTAGCAGTAAGCGGCCGGGAGCAGAAGGGGAGAGAGGATACGGACGTGGCTGAAAAGTCACGTCCTTCAGGAGAGAAAACTTTTGTTAAAACATATGATCATTAAAACCTTGATAAAACCTGCACGCTTGGCTCCTGTGAGGACGCAACTTCCACAACATCTATACCTTTGGCCATTCTGAGCCGATAATTTCCAGAAGTTATCTCATCCTGTGAGAAGCCTCCATTTTACTAATGTTTTCCAATGTTGCAAAAATGTATAGAATAAAAATTTAAATACAACATTTCTGTCAACAAAGATTTGCGTCAGCCTTTAATAGTAATATAGCTAATATAGACACTTTCATCATGTGTTGACTTCATTATAACACTTATATAAGGCTTTTAAGTTTTTTGCGGCTCCAGACAGATTTTTATTTTTCATTTTTGCTCCAATATGGCTCTTTCAATATTTTGGGTTGCCGACCCCTGGTTTATTCGGAGGGTACACTTATGGACGCCTCGAGTTTCTGTATACAACGGAGGCGGAAATGTGCCCGCCCTTTGATGAGATGGGTGTAGGTGTTATTGACCTGCACCACAGGTTTTTCTTGGAAAAGGAAGAAAATTACGTCTCCGTTTTAGAAAGAAAGGCCAGCAAATTACTGCCTTTTACCGTGGAGCAAATGTAACGCCTTCTCTATATAAAAAGGGCCACTGATTGGAAACGAGCGGCCGTAGTCACGAAACCTGGCGAGTCTTGCTGGATTTTTTTTTTATTTTTTTTTTTTGTGTGCGTACATCCTCATATAGATTGTGCCCTGGGCTATCGTCCACATTGCCCATAGCAAAAACCGGCCCTCCATCCACAAATAAATTATTTCAGCCAGCTTGAAAAATGTCTCATTTATAAGCAACATGAAGGAGCCCAGAATTTTACATTTAAATGCTCACAATTAGAGAGGTCCGATAATAACGGCCTGCCGATATTATCGGCCGATAAATGCTTTAGAATGTAATATCGGAGATTATCGGTATTGTTTTTTTTATTATCGGTATGGTTTTTTTTTTTTTTTTTTTTTTTTTTTTTTTAAATTAAATCAACATAAAAAACACAAGATACACTTACAATTAGTACACCAAGGAAAAAAAACAACCTCCCCCATTCACACTCATTCACACAAAAGTGTTGTTTCTTTCTGTTATTAATATTCTGGTTCCTACATTTTGATTGATTGATTGATATCAATATATATCAATACAGTCTGCAAGGGATACAGTCCGTAAGCACACATGATTGTGCGTGCTGCTGGTCCACTAATAGTACTAACCTTTAACAGTTCATTTTACTCATTTTCATTAATTACTAGGTTCTATGTAACTATTTTTATATTGTTTTATTTTCTTTTTTATTCAAGAAAATGTTTTTAATTTATTTATCTTTTTTTAAAAAAATTATTTAAAAAAAAAAAAGGACCTTTTCTTCACCATACCTGGTTGTCCAAATTAGGCATAATAATGTGTTAATTCCACGACTGTATATATTGGTATCGGTTGATATCGGTATCGGTTGATATCTGTATCGGTAATTAAGGGTTTGGTCAATATGGCAAAAAGCCATTATCGGACATCCCTACTCACAATGTTTCAGGGTTCCTCACGAAGAAACCTTGCAATGTAATAAATCCATACACTGCTGTAAAATTGCATACAATTAGGTAGAGGGTGAGTTATTGTGATGTAGAGAAATTACATATTTTTTTTTACTAGTTTTTCCAGGAGATGTTTTGAAATGCAAATGTCGATGCTCTTCTTGCACACACGTTATAAAGGTGTTAGTGAAATGCCCCGATGTTTTTTGCTGCTAAATTAACCACAATGTTAGCGCCTCTTAAAACATTACGTCGCTACTGGTCCGACATTTCCTGAAAAGAAAATGTAAACAAAAACAACTGGAAGCCATGTCCGGCTGTTGACTGACGTATACGTTTCATGTTTACCTAACTATTACTGCAAATATCGGTTAATCATCTTCTTAACTTCCTAATAATTGGTATCGGCCCTGAAAAAAAACATATCGGTTGATCTCTGATTTTTTTCAAATGTATGCCATCATGTCTACAAATGTCTTTTTAAAGTCATAAGGGCAACCTTTTAAATGTTTACTGTATCTTAAATTAATTTAATGGATAACAACTATATATTTTGCAAGTAATCATTAACTTAGAATTTAATGGCAGCAACACATTGCAAAAAAGTTGGCACAGGGGCATTTTTACCACTGTGTTACATGGCCTTTCCTTTTAACAACACTCAGTAAACGGCCAGTGTAGTACCCACACTCTTTTACTATGAAGCCACGCTGTTGTAACTCGTGGCTTGGCATTGTCTTGCTGAAATAAGCAGGGGCGTCCATAATAACGTTGCTCGGATGGCAACATATGTTGCTCCAAAACCTGTATGTACCTTTCAGCATTAATGGTGCCTTCACAGATGTGTAAGTTACCCAAGTCACAGATGCTGGCTTTTCAACTTTGCGCCTAGAACAATCCGGATGGTTCATTTCCTCTTTGGTCCGGAGGACACAACGTCCACAGTTTCCAAAAACAATTTGAAATGTGGACTCGTCAGACCACAGAACACTTTTCCACTTTGTATCAATCTATCTTAGATGAGCTTGGGCCCAGCGAAGCCGGCGGCGTTTCTGGGTGTTGTTGATAAATGGCTTTTGCTTTGCATAGCAGAGTTTTAACTTGCACTTACAGATGTAGCGACGAACTGTAGTTACTGACATTGTTTTTCTGAATAGTTCCTGACCCCATGTGGGGATATCCTTTACACACGGATGTTGGTCACGGGCATTCAATGACACGTGCAGTGATTTCTCCAGATTCTCTGAATCTTTTGATGATATTACGGACCTTAGACGGTGAAATCCCTAAATTCCTTGCAATAGCTTGTTGAAAAATGTTGTTCTTAAACTGTTCGACAGTTTCCTCACGCATTTGTTCCCAAAGTGGTGACCCTCGCCCCATCCTTGTTTGTGAATGACTGAGCATTTCATGGAAGCTGCTTTTATACCCAATCATGGCACCCACCTGTTCCCAATTAGCCTGTTCACCTGTGGGATGTTCCAAATAAGTGTTTGATGAGCATTCCTCAACTTTCTCAGTCTTTTTTGCCACTCGTGCCAGCTTTTTCGAAACATGTTGCAGGCCTCAAATTCCAAATGAGCTAATATTTGCAAAAAAATAACAACGTTTTCCAATTTCGAACGTTAAATATCTTGTCTTTGCAGTCTATTCAATTGAATATAGGTTGAAAAGGATTTGCAAATCATTGACTAGCTTTTTTGGAATATGTGCTTAAAAACAACACTGCGGTCACATAGAGGACCACTGATATAGATGATCTTTGACTAGCTTTTTGCAGTCAGTGTTAAAAACAACGCTCCAATCATATGGAGGATCTTTGGACTAATAATTTCATAGTACCTCCTTAATGGACAAAAAAACATTATTTCATCATATAGAGGATCTTTGACTAGCTTTTTTGGAATAGGTGCTTAAAAACAACGCTGCGGTCATATAAAGGACCCCTGATATAGATGATCTTTGACTAGCTTTTTGCAATAGGTGTAAAAAACAACGCTTCAATCATATGGAGGATCTTTGGACTAATAATTTCATAGTACCTCCTTAATGGACAAAAAAACATTATTTCATCATATAGAGGATCTTTGACTAGCTTTTTTGGAATAGGTGCTTAAAAACAACACTGCGGTCATATAGAGAACCACTGATATAGATGATCTTTGACTAGCTTTTTGCAGTAGGTGTAAAAAACTACGCTTCAATCACATGGAGGATCTTTGGACTAATAATTTCATAGTACCTCCTTAATGGACAAAAAAACATTATTTCATCATATAGAGGATCTTTGACTAGCTTTTTTGGAATAGGTGCTTAAAAACAACACTGCGGTCATATAGAGGACCACTGATATAGATGATCTTTGACTAGCTTTTTGCAGTAGGTGTTAAAAACAATGCTTCAATCATATGAACGATCTTTGATTGACAATTTTATAGTACCTCCTTAATGGACAAAATAACATTATTCAGTCATATAGAGGATCTATGACTAGCTTTTTTGGAATAGGTGCTTACAAACAATGCTGCAGTCATATAAGGGACCACTGATATAGATGATCTTTGACTAGCTTTTTGCATTAGGTGTTAAAAACAACGCTCCAATCATATGGAGGATCTTTGACTGACAATCTCATAGTACGTCCTTAATGGACAAAAAAACATTATTTAGTCATCTTTGACTAGCTTTTTTGGAATATGTGCTTAAAAACAACACTGCGGTCATATAGAGGACCACTGATATAGATGATCTTTGACTAGCTTTTTGCAGTAGGTGTTAAAAACAACGCTCCAATCATATGGAGGATCTCTGGACTAACAATTTCATAGTACGTCCTTAATTGACAAACACCTTATTTAGTCATATAGAGGATCTTTGACCAGCTTTTTTGGAATATATGCTTAAAAACAACACTGCGGTCATCTAGAGGAACAATGATATAGATGATCTTTGACTAGCTTTTTGCAGTAGGTGTTAAAAACAACGCTCCAATCATATGGAGGATCTTTGGACTAACAATCTCATAGTACGTCCTTAATGGACAAAAAAACATTATTTAGTCATCTTCGACTAGCTTTTTTGGAATATGTGCTTAAAAACAACACTGCAGTCATATAGAGGACCACTGATATAGATGATCTTTGACTAGCTTTTTGCAGTAGGTGTTAAAAACAACGCTCCAATCATATGGAGGATCTCTGGACTAACAATTTCATAGTACGTCCTTAATGGACAAACACCTTATTTCGTCATATAGAGGATCTTTGACCAGCTTTTTTGGAATATGTGCTTAAAAACAACACTGCGGTCATCTAGAGGAACAATGATATTGATGATCTTTGACTAGCTTTTTGCAGTAGGTGTTAAAAACAACGCTCCAATCATATGGAGGATCTTTGGACTAACAATCTCATAGTACGTCCTTAATGGACAAAAAAACATTATTCAGTCATATAGAGGATCTATGACTAGCTTTTTTGGAATAGGTGCTTACAAACAATGCTGCAGTCATATAAGGGACCACTGATATAGATGATCTTTGACTAGCTTTTTGCAGTAGGTGTTAAAAACAACGCTCCAATCATATGGAGGATCTTTGGACTAACAATCTCATAGTACGTCCTTAATGGACAAAAAAACCTTATTCAGTCATATAGAGGATCTATGACTAGCTTTTTTGGAATAGGTGCTTACAAACAATGCTGCAGTCATATAAGGGACCACTGATATAGATGATCTTTGACTAGCTTTTTGCAGTAGGTGTAAAAAACAACGCTCCAATCATATGAACGATCTTTGACTGACAATCTCATAGTACCTCCTTAATGGACAAAAAAAACATTATTTAGTCATCTTTGACTAGCTTTTTTGGAATATGTGCTTAAAAACAACACTGCGGTCATATAGAGGACCACTGATATAGATGATCTTTGACTAACTTTTTGCAGTAGGTGTTAAAAACAACGCTCCAATCATATGAACGATCTTTGACTGACAATTTCATAGTGCGTCTTTAATGGACAAAAAAACATTATTTAGTCATCTTTGACTAGCTCTTTTGGAATATGTGCTTAAAAACAACACTGCGGTCATCTAGACGAACAATGATATAGATGATCTTTGACTAGCTTTTTGCAGTAGGTGTAAAAAACAACGCTCCAATCATATGAACGATCTTTGACTGACAATCTCATAGTACGTCCTTAATGGGCAAAAAAAACATTATTTAGTCATCTTTGACTAGCTTTTTTGGAATAGGTGCTTAAAAACAACACTGCAGTCATATAGAGAACCACTGATATAGATGATCTTTGACTAGCTTTTTGCAGTAGGTGTTAAAAACAATGCTCCAATCATATGGAGGATATTTGGACTAACAATCTCATAGTACGTCCTTAATGGACAAAAAAACATTATTTCATCATATAGAGGATCTTTGACTAGCTTTTTTGGAATAGGTGCTTAAAAACAACGCTGCGGTCATATAAAGCACCCCTGATATAGATGATCTTTGACTATCTTTTTGCAGTAGGTGTTAAAAACAACGCTCCAATCATAGGAACGATCTTTGACTGACAATCTCATAGTACGTCCTTAATGGACAAAAAAACATTATTTAGTCATCTTTGACTAGCTCTTTTGGAATAGGTGCTTAAAAACAACACTGCAGTCATATAGAGGACCACTGATATAGATGATCTTTGACTAGCTTTTTGCAGTAGGTGTTAAAAACAACGCTCCAATCATAGGAACGATCTTTGACTGACAATCTCATAGTACGTCCTTAATGGACAAAAAAACATTATTTAGTCATCTTTGACTAGCTCTTTTGGAATAGGTGCTTAAAAACAACACTGCAGTCATATAGAGGACCACTGATATAGATGATCTTTGACTAGCTTTTTGCAGTAGGTGTTAAAAACAACGCTCCAATCATATGGAGGATCTTTGGACTAACAATTTCATAGTACGTCCTTAATGGACAAAAAAACATTATTTCATCATATAGAGGATCTTTGACTAGCTTTTTTGGAATAGGTGCTTACAAACAACACTGTGGTCATATAAGGAACCACTGATTCAGATGATCTTTGACTAGCTTTTTGCAGTAGGTGTTAAAAACAACGCTTCAATCATATGGAGGATCTTTGACTGACAATCTCATAGTACGTCCTTAATGGACAAAAAAAACATTATTTAGTCATCTTTGACTAGCTTTTTTGGAATATGTGCTTAAAAACAACACTGCGGTCATATAGAGGACCACTGATATAGATGATCTTTGACTAGCTTTTTGCAGTAGGTGTTAAAAACAATGCTCCAATCATATGGAGGATCTTTGGACTAACAATTTCAAAGTACGTCCTTAATGGACAAAAAAAATCCTGGCACAAATTTTTTTTTTTTTTTTTTTTGTCATAAAGAAATACAATCATGTGTGCTTACGGACTGTATCCCTGCAGGCTGTATTGATTTATATTGATATATAATGTATATATTGTGTTTTTTATGTTGAGGTAATTAAAAAAAACAAAAAAAAACAAAACAAATTTTTTTTAATTTTTATGTCTTGTGCGGCCGCGGCCCGGTACCAATCGGTCCACGGACCGGTACCAGGCCGCGGCCCGGTGGTTGGGGACCACTGATATAGAAGATCTTTGACTAGCAATTCCCTGCGATGAGGTGGCGACTTGTCCAGGGTGTACCCTGCCTTCCGCCCGAATGCAGCTGAGATAGGCTCCAGCACCGCCCCCCCCCCCCCCCCCCCGTGACCCCGAAAGGGACAAGCGGTAGAAAATGAATGGATGGATGGAATAAATTGTATTCTGTTTGTATTTACCATTTACACAACGTGCCAACTTCACTGCTTTTGGGGTTTGCATCATAACTTGTTTTTCTTCCATGATATCAAAACATTGCATAAACATTCCTGTTCAACTACTAACAACCCCCCCCCCCAAAAGTTACATAATTAATTAACTAGATTGTATTTTCATGTGCCTGTAATCTGCCTCTCCAACAAATGAAGTCTAAACCCCGCCTAAGCCCCTCCACTTATTGAAGTGACTCTTACAATGCTGCTAATAAAGCCGCTGGGCAGACATGAAGTAGTTTTCTTCTCGCAGGTACAACATGTAGCGATTACATGACCTCATGGATGCAAACCCAGACACATAATGTCAACAATAACAGTACTTGGGGGGGATGATGCTAGCCCACTGACATACTAGTAAACATAGTGTACAACACACATTTACATGAACAAAAACAAACACACACACTCAGTAAAACAGGACCAGACTGTGGAATGTAGGAAACACATGCCGTCCAGTAGTTTTCTTCCCCCCTGGAGGCACATCCAAAGAAAAATATTTGCGTCTCAACCGGGTGAGAGTTCTGGGAACTTAATTTGGGGTCGGGGGGGGCTCGGTGATGAAAACAGATTGCAACATCGGTCTGTTTATGTAGAACAAACAAATACGTTGCCGCTGCCAAGGAACTTGCAGAGGTGTCACGCCGCCATGAAAAAGGTTGTGTACTGAATATTGCCGGTGCTGCGGGGGTCGTTTAGACCGAGGGGACTCTCTTCTAAGTGCTCGCCATCGTTAAACTTCAGGCTGCGTTCTTGTTGGTTTTTTAAGCCAAGAAAACATTTACGGTCCAAACTTCTGGTTATCGTTCCCATTTCAGGACTCTACATGCATTGGGGTACTTTCATTTTTCTAGCCACAACGTAGGACTGTCAAAGTTACCGTGTGTGATTAATCCCCCCCCAAAATGCACATTAGACATGTATAAATGCAGATTAATAACACCATTTATTTGGACTTTACATGCTCTTTAACTGCGGATGGTTACGTGAAAGTATGTACATATGTACTGTATATACTTTTATATACTATATATACACTACCGTTCAAAAGTTTGGGGTCACTCAAACAATTTTGTGGAATAGCCTTCATTTCTAAGAACAAGAATAGACTGTCGAGTTTCAGATGAAAGTTCTCTTTTTCTGGCCATTTTGAGCGTTTAATTGACCCCACAAATGTGATGCTCCAGAAACTCAATCTGCTCAAAGGAAGGTCACTTTTGTAGCTTCTGTAACGAGCTAAACTGTTTTCAGATGTGTGAACATGATTATATATATATATATATATATATATATATATATATATATATATATATATATATATATATATATATATATATATATATATATATATATATATATATATATATATATATATATATATATATATATATATATATATACATACATATATACACTACCGTTCAAAAGTTTGGGGTCACATTGAAATGTCCTTATTTTTGAAGGAAAAGCACTGTACTTTTCAATGAAGATAACTTTAAACTAGTCTTAACTTGAAAGAAATACACTCTATACATTGCTAATGTGGTAAATGACTATTCTAGCTGCAAATGTCTGGTTTTTGGTGCAATATCTACATAGGTGTATAGAGGCCCATTTCCAGCAACTATCACTCCAGTGTTCTAATGGTACAATGTGTTTGCTCATTGGCTCAGAAGGCTAATTGATGATTAGAAAACCCTTGTGCAATCATGTTCACACATCTGAAAACAGTTTAGCTCGTTACAGAAGCTACAAAACTGACCTTCCTTTGAGCAGATTGAGTTTCTGGAGCATCACATTTGTGGGGTCAATTAAACGCTCAAAATGGCCAGAAAAAGAGAACTTTCATCTGAAACTCGACAGTCTATTCTTGTTCTTAGAAATGAAGGATATTCCACAAAATTGTTTGGGTGACCCCAAACTTTTGAACGGTAGTGTATATATATATATATATATATATATATATATATATATATATATATATATATATATATATATATATATATATATATATATATATATATATATATATATATATATAAAACTGTCATGTCTTTTGGACCATGTTTTGTTTTGTTTAGTTATTGGACTCTTTAGTTTCTGTTTACGCTCCATTGTTTTTGTTTCCATGACTACCCATTAGTTTCCAACTGTTACCCATTACCCTCATGTCACGCACCTGTCTCACGCCTTGCACTCGCACACCTGTCACTAATCATGTCACTGCTATTCAAGCCTGTCTGTTTCTGTTGATCGTCCTGGTGACATTATCCATACTACCTCTGCTACCCATGAGATTCCTCTTTACCATAGTTCCATGCCATAGTTTTCATGCTGTTTCACGCCACAGGAAGTGTTGTTTTCGTTTTCATGTCCATAGTCTCTGCCTTTGTGCAAGTTTTTGTTTCATTAGCCAAGTTTGTTCTCCGCCATTGTGCGCGCCTTTTGTTTGCTTCCTTTTTTGTAGTTTGTTAGTGTTTAAATAAATATGTACTTACCTTCACGCCTTGCCCGCGCCAACTTTCCTTTGCATTCCGGGAAAACACAACACCCCAAGGTCCACGTATTGACAAAAACCTATTAAAGGCTGTAATTACCTCATCTAAATTATTAGACTTTGCAACTAATTTTTGAAAAAAATATTGCATATTTTGTGTTTTTCCCATAATAAAAATACTTGTTTTTTGGTTGTTTTACAAAAAAAGAAAAAAAAGAAAATACATTAAAAATAAAAATAAAATCGTCACATCTATGAATAGGTCTAAAGCTGCCAAAAGATTTGAAGCATAATAAGTTAGAAAAAAAAAAAATTAAAAAATTAAAAAAAAAAAAAAAAAAAAAAAAAAAAAATATATATATATATATATATATATATATATATATATATATATATATATATATATATATATATATATATATATATATATATATATATATATATATATATATATATATATATATATATATATATATATATATATGTATATATATATACAGTCGCGATCAAACGTTTACATACACTTGTAAAGAACATAATGTCATGGCTGGTTTCAGTTTCCAATTATTTGTACAACAATATTTTTTACAACTCTTGTTTTTTTGTGATAGAGTGATTGTAGCACATACTTGTTGGTCACAAAAAAACATTCATAAAGTTTGGTTCTTTTAAGAATTTATTACGGGTCTACTGAAAATGTGGCCAAATCTGCTGGGTCAAAAGTATACATACAGCAATGTTAATATTTGGTTACATGTCCTTTGGCAAGTTTCACTGCAATAAGGCGCTTTTGGTAGCCATCCACAAGCTTCTGCTTGAATTTTTGACCACTCCTCTTGACAAAATTGGTGCAGTTCAGCTAAATTTGTTGGCTGTCTGACATGGACTTGTTTCTTCAGCATTGTCCACACGTTTAAGTCAGGACTTTGGGAAGGTCATTCTAAAACCTTCATTCTAGCCTGATTTAGCCATTCCTTTACCACTTTTGACGTGTGTTTGGGGTCATTGTCCTGTTGGAACACCCAACTGCGCCCAAGACCCAACATCCGGGCTGATGATTTTAGGTTGTCTTGAAGAATTTGGAGGTAATCCTCCTTTTTCATTTACTCTCTGTAAAGCACCAGTTCCATTGGCAGCAAAACAGGCCCAGAACATAATACTACCACCACCATGATTGACGGTAGGTGTGGTGTTCCTGGGATTAAAGGCCTCGCCTTTTCTCCTCCAAACATATTGCTGGGTATTGTGGCCAAACAGCTCAATTTTTTTGTTTCATCTGACCACAGAACTTTCCTCCAGAAGGTCTTATCTTTGTCCATGTGATGTCAGATGAAACAAAAATTGAGTTGGGTGTTCCAACAGGACAATGACCTCAAACACACGTCAAAAGTGGTAAAGGAATGGCTAAATCAGGCTAGAATTAAGGTTTTAGAATGGCCTTCCCAAAGTCTTGACTTACATTTTTGGACAATGCTGAAGAAACAAATCCATGTCAGAAAACCAACACAATTAGCTGAACCGCACCAATTTTGTCAAGAGGAGTGGTCAAAAATTCAACCAGAAGTTTGGGGATGGCTACCAAAAGCGCCTTATTGCAGTGAAACTTGCCAAGGGACATGTAACCAAATATTAAAGGCCTACTGAGATCCACTACTACCGACCACGCAGTCTGATAGTTTGTATATCAATGATGAAATCTTAACATTGCAACACATGCCAATACGGCCGGGTTTACTTATAAAGTGCAATTTTAAATTTCCCGCTAAACTTCCGGTTGAAAATGTCTATATATGATGACGTATGCGCGTGACGTGAATAGTTAAACGGAAGTATTCTGACACCATTGAATCCAATACAAAAAAGCTCTGTTTTCATTGCAAAATTCCACAGTATTCTGGACATCTGTGATGGTGAATCTTTTGCAATTTGTTTAATGAACAATGAAGACTGCAAAGAAGAAAGTTGTAGGTGGGATCGGTGTATTAGCGGCTGGCTGCAGCAACACAACCAGGAGGACTTTGAGTTGGATAGCAGACGCGCTAGCCGACGCTAGCCACCGACCGCACGGATGATCGGGTGAAGTCCTTCGTCCTTCCGTCGATCGCTGGAACGCAGGTGAGCACGGGTGTTGATGAGCAGATGAGGGCCGGCTGGCGTAGGTGGAGCGCTAATGTATTTATCATAGCTCTGTGAGGTCCCGTTGCTAAGTTAGCTTCAATGGCGTCGTTAGCAACAGCATTGTTAAGCTTCGCCAAGCTGGAAAGCATTAACCGTGTATTTACAGGTCCATGGTTTAATAGTATTGTTGATTTTCTGTCTATCCTTCCAGTCAGGGGTTTATTTCTTTTGTTTCTATCTGCATTTAAGCACGATGCTATCACGTTAGCTCTGTAGCTAAAGTGCTTCGCCGATGTATTGTCGTGGAGATAAACGTCACTGTGAATGTCCATTTCGCGTTCTCGACTCATTTTCAAGAGGATATAGTATCCGAGGTGGTTTAAAATACAAATCCGTGATCCACAATAGAAAAAGGAGAAAGTGTGGAATCCAATGAACCCTTGTACATAAGTTACGGTCAGAGCGAAAAAAGATACGTCCTGCACTGCACTCTAGTCCTTCACTCTCACGTTCCTCATCCACGAATCTTTCATCCTCGCTCAAATTAATGGGGTAATCGTCGCTTTCTCGGTCCGAATCTCTCTCGCTGCTGGTGTAAACAATGAGAAAATGTGAGGAGCCTTTCAACCTGCGACGTCACGCTACTTCCGGTGCAGGCAAGGCTTTTTTTTTTATCAGCGATCAAAAGTTGCGAAATTTATCGTCGATGTTCTCTACTAAATCCTTTCAGCAAAAATATGGCAATATCGCAAAATGATCAAGTATGACACATAGAATGGATCTGCTATCCCCGTTTAAATTTAAAAAATTATTTTCAGTAGGCCTTTAACATTGCTGTATGTATACTTTTGACCCAGCACATTTTCTCACATTTTCAGTAGACCCATAATAAATTCATAAAAGAACCAAACTTCATGAGTGTCTTTTGTGAC
>NC_084733.1:16219123-16286623 GCF_033978785.1 Entelurus aequoreus | reverse complement strand
GAGCTGGATAGTTGTGTCCTGGCGGTGGACGCGTCAGGGTTTGGGCTGCATGAGTGCTGTTGGCACTGTGGGGAGTTGTGGTTCATTAAGCCATCTTTGACCAAAAAATGGTCACTTTTAGACAAATTTTGGAAAAAATATTGCATATTTTGTGTTTTTCCCATTGTGTAAATATCTAATAACACAAGTGAGGAGCTGGATAGTTGTGTCCTGGCGGTGGACGCATGAGTGCTGTTGGCACTGCGGGGAGTTGTGGTTCATTAACCCTTGAGCCATCTTTGACCAAAAAATGGTCACTTTGAAACACATTTTGGAAAAATATTGCATATTTTGTGTTTTTCCCATTGTGTAAATATCTGATAACACAAGTGAGGAGCTGGATAGTTGTGTCCTGGCGGTGGACGCATGAGTGCTGTTGGCACTGTAGGGAGTTGTGGTTCATTAACCCTTGAGCCATCTTTGACCAAAAAATGGTCACTTTGAAACACATTTTGGAAAAATATTGCATATTTTGTGTTTTTCCCATTGTATGAATATCTGATAAAACATGTGAGGAGCTGGATAGTTGCGTCCTGGCGGTGGACGCATGAGTGCTGTTGGCACTGTGGGGAGTTGTGGTTCATTAACCTTTGAGCCATCTTTGACCAAAAAATGGTCACTTTGAAATTAATATTTGAAAAATATTGCATATTTTGTGTTTTTCCCATTGTGTAAATAACTGATAAAACATGCGAGGAGTTGGATAGTTGCGTCCTGGCGGTGGACGCATGAGTGCTGTTGGCACTGCGGGGAGTTGTGGTTCATTAACCCTTGAGCCATCTTTGACCAAAAAATGGTCACTTTGAAACACATTTTGGAAAAATATTGCATATTTTGTGTTTTTCCCATTGTGTAAATATCTGATAACACAAGTGAGGAGCTGGATAGTTGTGTCCTGGCGGTGGACGCATGAGTGCTGTTGGCACTGTAGGGAGTTGTGGTTCATTAACCCTTGAGCCATCTTTGACCAAAAAATGGTCACTTTGAAACACATTTTGGAAAAATATTGCATATTTTGTGTTTTTCCCATTGTGTAAATATATGATAACACAAGTGAGGAGCTGGATAGTTGTGTCCTGGCGGTGGACGCATGAGTGCTGTTGGCACTGTAGGGAGTTGTGGTTCATTAACCCTTGAGCCATCTTTGACCAAAAAATGGTCACTTTGAAACACATTTTGGAAAAATATTGCATATTTTGTGTTTTTCCCATTGTGTAAATATATGATAACACAAGTGAGGAGCTGGATAGTTGTGTCCTGGCGGTGGACGCATGAGTGCTGTTGGCACTGTAGGGAGTTGTGGTTCATTAACCCTTGAGCCATCTTTGACCAAAAAATGGTCACTTTGAAACACATTTTGGAAAAATATTGCATATTTTGTGTTTTTCCCATTGTATGAATATCTGATAAAACATGTGAGGAGCTGGATAGTTGTGTCCTGGCGGTGGACGCATGAGTGCTGTTGGCACTGTGGGGAGTTGTGGTTCATTAAGCCATCTTTGACCAAAAAATGGTCACTTTTAGACAAATTTTGGAAAAAATATTGCATAGTTTGTGTTTTTCCCATAGTGTAAATATCTGATAACACAGGAGCTGGATAGTTGTGTCTTGGCGGTGGACGCATGAGTGCTGTTGGCACTCTGGGGAGTTGTGGTTCATTGACGCTTGAGTCATCTTTGACCAAAAAATGGTCACTTTGAAACACATTTTGGAAAAATATTGCATATTTTGTGTTTTTCCCATTGTGTAAATATATGATAACACAAGTGAGGAGTTGGATAGTTGTGTCCTGGCGGTGGACGCATGAGTGCTGTTGGCACTGTAGGGAGTTGTGGTTCATTAACCCTTGAGCCATCTTTGACCAAAAAATGGTCACTTTGAAACACATTTTTGAAAAATATTGCATATTTTGTGTTTTTCCCATTGTATAAATATCTGATAAAACCTGCGAGGAGCTGGATAGTTGTGTCCTGCCGGTGGACGCGTCAGGGTTTGGGCTGCATGAGTGCTGTTGGCACTGTGGGGAGTTGTGGTTCATTAAGCCATCTTTGACCAAAAAATGGTCACTTTTAGACAAATTTTGGAAAAAATATTGCATATTTTGTGTTTTTCCCATTGTGTAAATATCTGATAACACAAGTGAGGAGCTGGATAGTTGTGTCCTGGCGGTGGACGCATGAGTGCTGTTGGCACTGCGGGGAGTTGTGGTTCATTAACCCTTGAGCCATCTTTGACCAAAAAATGGTCACTTTGAAACACATTTTGGAAAAATATTGCATATTTTGTGTTTTTCCCATTGTGTAAATATCTGATAAAACATGTGAGGAGCTGGATAGTTGTGTCCTGGCGGTGGACGCATGAGTGCTGTTGGCACTGTAGGGAGTTGTGGTTCATTAACCCTTGAGCCATCTTTGACCAAAAAATGGTCACTTTGAAACACATTTTGGAAAAATATTGCATATTTTGTGTTTTTCCCATTGTATGAATATCTGATAAAACATGTGAGGAGCTGGATAGTTGTGTCCTGCCGGTGGACGCATGAGTGCTGTTGGCACTGCGGGGAGTTGTGGTTCATTAACCCTTGAGCCATCTTTGACCAAAAAATGGTCACTTTGAAACACATTTTGGAAAAATATTGCATATTTTGTGTTTTTCCCATTGTGTAAATATATGATAACACAAGTGAGGAGCTGGATAGTTGTGTCCTGGCGGTGGACGCATGAGTGCTGTTGGCACTGTGGGGAGTTGCGGTTCATTAACCCTTGAGCCATCTTTTGACCACAAAAATGGTCACTTTGAAACACATTTTTTAAAAATATTGCATATTTTGTGTTTTTCCCATTGTATAAATATCTGATAAAACAAGTGAGGAGCTGGATAGTTGTGTCCTGGCGGTGGACGCATGAGTGCTGTTGGCACTGTGGGGAGTTGTGGTTCATTAAGCCATCTTTGACCAAAAAATGGTCACTTTTAGACAAATTTTGGAAAAAATATTGCATAGTTTGTGTTTTTCCCATTGTGTAAATATCTGATAACACAAGTGAGGAGCTGGATAGTTGTGTCCTGGCGGTGGACGCATGAGTGCTGTTGGCACTGTAGGGAGTTGTGGTTCATTAACCCTTGAGCCATCTTTGACCCAAAAATGGTCACTTTGAAACTAATATTTGAAAAATATTGCATATTTTGTGTTTTTCCCATTGTATGAATATCTGATAAAACATGTGAGGAGCTGGATAGTTGTGTCCTGGCGGTGGACGCATGAGTGCTGTTGGCACTGTGGAGAGTTGCGGTTCATTAACCCTTGAGCCATCTTTGACCAAAAAATGGTCACTTTGAAACACATTTTGGAAAAATATTGCATATTTTGTGTTTTTCCCATTGTATAAATATCTGATAACACAAGTGAGGAGCTGGATAGTTGTGTCCTGGCGGTGGACGCATGAGTGCTGTTGGCACTGTAGGGAGTTGTGGTTCATTAACCCTTGAGCCATCTTTGACCAAAAAATGGTCACTTTGAAACTAATATTTGAAAAATATTGCATATTTTGTGTTTTTCCCATTGTATAAATATCTGATAACACAAGTGAGGAGCTGGATAGTTGTGTCCTGGCGGTGGACGCATGAGTGCTGTTGGCACTGTGGAGAGTTGCGGTTCAATAACCCTTGAGTGACCAAAAATGGTCACTTTGAAACAAATTTTGGAAAAATATTGCATTAATTGTGTTTTTCTCATTGTATAAATATCTGATAAAACAAGTGAGGAGCTGGATAGTTGTGTCCTGGCGGTGGACACATGAGTGCTGTTGGCACTGTGGGGAGTTGCGGTTCATTAACCCTTGAGCCATCTTTTGACCAAAAAATGGTCACTTTGAAACTAATGTTTGAAAAATATTGCATATTTTGTGTTTTTCCCATTGTATAAATATCTGATAAAACAAGTGAGGAGCTGGATAGTTGTGTCCTGGCGGTGGACGCATGAGTGCTGTTGGCACTGTGGAGAGTTGCGGTTCAATAACCCTTGAGTGACCAAAAATGGTCACTTTGAAACAAATTTTCAAAAAATATTACATATTTTGTGTTTTTCCCATTGTGTAAATATCTGATAACACAAGTGAGGAGCTGGATAGTTGTGTCCTGGCGGTGGACGCATGAGTGCTGTTGGCACTGTGGAGAGTTGTGGTTCATTAACCCTTGAGCCATCTTTGACCAAAAAATGGTCACTTTGAAACACATTTTGGAAAAATATTGCATATTTTGTGTTTTTCCCATTGTATAAATATCTGATAAAACATGCGAGGAGCTGGATAGTTGTGTCCTGGCGGTGGACACATGAGTGCTGTTGGCACTGTGGGGAGTTGTGGTTCATTAAGCCATCTTTGACCAAAAAATGGTCACTTTTAGACAAATTTTGGAAAAAATATTGCATAGTTTGTGTTTTTCCCATTGTGTAAATATCTGATAACACAGGAGCTGGATAGTTGTGTCTTGGCGGTGGACGCATGAGTGCTGTTGGCACTCTGGGGAGTTGTGGTTCATTGACGCTTGAGTCATCTTTGACCAAAAAAATGGTCACTTTGAAACAAATTTTGGAAAAATATTGCATATTTTGTGTTTTTCCCATTGTGTAAATATCTGATAAAACATACGAGGAGCTGGATAGTTGTGTCCTGGCGGTGGACGCATCAGGGTTTGGGCTGCACGAGTGCTGCCGGCGCTGTGGGGAGTTGCGGTTCAATAACCCTTGAGTGACCAAAAATGGTCACTTTGAGACTAATTTTGGAAAAATATTGCATAGTTTGTGGTTTTCCCATTGTATAAATATCTGATAACACGAGTGAGGATCTGGATAGTTGTGTCCTGGCGGTGGACGCGTCAGGGTTTGGGCTGCATGAGTGCTGCTGGAGCTGTGGGGAGTTGCGGTTCATTAACCCTTGAGCCATCATTGACCAAAAAAATGGTCACTTTGAAACAAATTTTGGAAAAATATTACATATTTTGTGTTTTTCCCATAATACAAATATTTCATAAATAAAAACGTCATATCCATGAATTGGTCTAAAGCTGCCGAAAGATTTGAAGTTTTTTAAGTTAGAAAAAAAAAAAATCATATACGACTTATTTATAGTACTTTTATTAGTTTGACCCTTTTTTTTTGGCAAGGAGGGATAAAGTGAGTTTATTTGTTCCAAAAAAAACAATTCATCAAAATCAGTGATATTACAATTTATAACCTATTAAAGGCTGTAATTACCTCATCTAAAGTATTAGACTTTGCAACTCATTTTTGAAGAAATATTGCATATTTTGTGTTTTTCTCATGGGTAAAGAGAAAACATGAATTCCGACATGGACTGTGGCATTGTGACGCAGAGCAGTGTTTCCCATAAACTGCCAAGATACCTGTGGCGGCGGGGGCGTGGCTATGGGCGTGGCTATGGGCGTGGCTACGGGCGTGGTCACCATGACATCATCGAGTAATTTGCATAATTTACTACAATGATATGATTTTCTCTAAAAAGGCTCAAAAAATGTATACTTACTAATTAATAATAACAGTTTTGTTTTAAACGTCCATCCATCCATCCATCCATCCATTTTACAATATAATTACAACACTTTATGTACATATTTATATACAGATTTAAACAATAAGTTATTCGCTGAAATATATTTATTAATTGTGGTTCTTACAAAAAATATATCTTATAAAATATAAAAGCTAACATGTCTCTTAAAGCTCTGCCCCTTTAATTAGTGCATACTAAATAATTTAACTTTAGCCTACTACTACAACCATATTATTTACCAGCAACATAAAGTGAAACAGAGGCAGAGGTGTCCTGCCACAGTCAGTAACAAATAAACAGAAAACAGTAGTGGTCAAATACAAATAAGGCAACAAGAGAAGTATCCTACACTTCTCTTTTGTAAAGAAAATCTGAACAGCCTATATGGGCATCTACATCAACTATATGATTTGCCTGAGAAGCTGGACAGGACAAAAAAAAATAAAAAAAAAAATAAAAAAAAATATATATATATATTTTTTTTTTTTTTTTAAAAACATTTTTTTTTAATTTTATTTGTGGCGGACGTAATTCTTTTGTGGCGGGCCGCCACAAATAAATGAATGTGTGGGAAACACTGCAGAGTGTGATTCCATCGCTCGAAAAACTGGACCGCATAGCAGTTATTACTCCCTTATAGCTTCTCAAGGGACAATGACTACAGGAATGAAACTTGGATACACTTTAAAGAAGGCAGTGTACAGCTTAAATAACAGTATAGCTTTACTGTCAACACGCTGACATTATTGTACATATATATATATATATATATATATATATATATATATATATATATATATATATATATATATATATATATATATATATATATATATATATATATATATATATAACCCTCTCAATTCCCCCCAAAAACGGATTAACTGGCTGGGATATAAAGACAATATAACATACATCCATAAACATGGATGCATATGCAATAAGTGCAATATATTTATCTGTACAGTAATCTATTCATTTATATCTGCACCTTATTGCTCTTTTATCCTGAACTACAACGAGCTAATGCAACAAGATTTTGTTCTTTGAATGACAATAAAAGGAAGTCTAAGTCTAAGTCTAAATATGGCAACACAACATATGATATATAATAATTGTGATCTGCCTATAGTCAAGCATGATTGTTGGAGTGTCATGACAACGTGTTGTCCACAGTTTCCATAAACAATTTGAAATGTGGACTCGTAAGACCCAAAAAACGCTTTTCCACTTTGCATCAGTCCATCTTAAATGAGCTGGGGCACAGCGAAGCCGGCGGCGTTTCTGGGTGTTGTTGATAAATGGCTTTGGCTTTGCATAGGAGAGTTTTAACTCGCACTTACAGATGTAGCGACCAACTGTAGTTACTGACAGTGGTTTTCTGAAGTGTTCCTGAGCCCATGTGGTGATGTCCTTTACACACTGACGTCGCCTGAGGGAAAGCTTACGTGCAGTGCGTTCTCCAGATTCTCTGAACCTGTTGATGATATTATGGACCGTAGATGGTGAAATCCCTAAATTCCTTGCAATAGCTGGTTGATAAATGTTGTTCGTAAACAATTTGCTCACACATTTGTTCCCAAAGTGGTGACCCTCGTCCCCGTCCTTGTTTGTGAATGGCTGAGCATTTCGTGGAAGCTGCTTTTACGCCCAATCATGGCACCCACCTGTTCCCAATTAGCCTGTTCACCTGTGGGATGTTCCAAATAAGTGTTTGAAGAGCATTCCTCAACTTTCGCAGTCTTTTTTGAAACACGTCGCAGGCATCAAATTCCAAATGAGCTAATATTTGCAAAAAAATAACAAAGTTGACCAATTCGAACGTTAAGTATCTTGTCTTTGCAGTCTATTCAATTGAATATAAGTTGAAAAGGATTTGCAAATATTTTGTTTTTATTTACGATTCGCACAACGTGCCAACTTCTCCGGCTTTGGGTTTTGTATATCCAAGTGGATTTCCACTAGTAGCTACTGTCTTCCAGGGTAACCTACATGTGTATGTGTGCAATCAAACTTCATCATAAAAACTATATTCATAATTATATTGTCGACTGCAGAGTTGTAGTGTTACAAGTCTATTAGGATGAAAGCTTATTTGGACAAACATCCTCTTATCCACACAGCTGAGCCACCAGCAGATGGATTCTTACCAAACAGAAAACAATTTATAAAGTAAACTCCGACCCTCGTTGTTAACTCGGATCGATTTGATATTTTCTCTCGCAAACACGACGGAAGATAAAAAAACAAAAAAAATGGAATACTTCTCCCTCCACTCTAACCTCCTCTGCCTTCTAAGTGTAAGCAGATTAAAGTAATTGATCTAAAGTGAATTAGATATTTTATCATCTTATCATCTTAGTTTAGTCAGGTCATAACTCCGCCGCGATCTGAAATCCCGTCTGTTCCGACGGGCGCTTCGGCAGACGCGCGCTAAGCTGCGTTCAAAAGGTCGACTCGCGTTTCCACCGAATCAATTTGGAGATTGAGAAATTAAATTCCCCCCCAGATGATGATTATTTTATTTTTTTACTTCTCTCTGTGCCTTCAACCTGTTTGGACTGTGGATAAAGATGGAATAGAGCTGACCTAAATTAGGGAGGAAACGTCTCATTTTTATTTCTTTGCTGCGTTTTTAAAAAAAAAAACTCTCTTCATCCTCTTTGTGAGTTAAAAGCACTTTCATTTCCCTGGCGATCTTAACACCAGACCACCTGTCCACTTAAGTCCAACACACATTTGGTTAGCGTGCTGGCACTGACATTTGTTATCAAAATTGGATCTGGAAATGATCATTTTGTCTCGTATTGACAATTGCAATTCTTTCTTCACCCTTTTCAACAAGTAAACGCTAAAGCAGGGGTGTCAAACGTAAGGCCCGTGGGCCGGATCAGGCCCGTGAACAGGTTTTATCCGGCCCGCGGGATGAGTTTACTAAGTATAAAAATGAGCCGAAATTTTTGAATGAAAGAAACTGCTGTTTTAATTGTGTCCACTAGATGTCACAATAGCAATTATTTGTGTCTTTCTAGATTATGCTACATATGTAAAAAAAATTTAAAAAATATACCACACGATGTAAGCAAACTACATAAATAACATCCTGTAATTTGATTTTTATATATATTTTTAAATAATAATAATAGATTTTATTTGTAAAAAGCACTTTACATTGAGTAAACAACCTCAAAGTGCTACAGTGTATTAAAAAAATAAAATAAAATAAATAAATAAATTAGAAAAAATAAAAAGATAATAAAAATAAAAAAAAAACTAGAACAGCCAAATAGCTAAAACTAGTATGCATATATCTAAAAAAAAAAGAGGCTTTTTTAAAAAGAAGGGTTTTAAGCCTTTTTTAAAAGCATCCACAGTCTGTGGTGCCCTCAGGTGGTCAGGGAGAGCGTTCCACAGACTGGGAGCAGCGGAGCAGAAAGCCCGGTCTCCCATTGTTCACTGAAGTTGTCTTTATTTTTAAGTTATCGTGCCGTGATTTTACCGGTCCGGCCCACTTGGGAGTAGATTTTTCTCCATGTGGCCCCCCATCTAAAATGAGTTTGACACCCCTGCGCTAAAGAGACTTCAGACCAGGGGTGGGCAACATGAGCAACCAGAGCACTGCTGAAGGGCCACATCGACAATATTTCAATTAAATTTTCCTCAATATTATTTTTGATATATACCGTAGGATAAATAATAATAATAATTAATAATAATAATAATACTTTCATTTAACCTAACTTAACTATATACCAAAAGCACTGCTTTGGAATTCATTTGTACCCCTTTCAGAGATGACATTTAGTTCCCCTTAAACATCCTCATGTTGCACAATGAAATGTAAGCATAGGATGAAGTGTGCATTCCTGTAACTTTCTCTAGTAACAGCATTCCATGATTAATATAAATAAATGAACATTAATAATAAATGACAGTAAAATAAGCACACGTATGACTGAGGAGTCATAGTGTAACTTTGTGTGGTGTTTGAGTTGTCCGACTTTTTGTGTGGCCATAAACGCACGTGTTGGTGACAGATGACAAGTGGGTTTTGGCCTGGTTTGTACGGAAGAAAATGACTAGTTTTTCGAGATAGAAGTTTTTTACTCATGTTTTTGGTGTGGTTATGGGCGAATATAAACAGTTTTGCGCAATAAAGTGATCGATATAATTCCTGGCGTCGAAGCATCTGGATTGACGTTACAATAATTGAACGGTGTTGACGAACACCGTTAGGGCCGCTTGTTGTCACTGTCACTCAGCATTGAATTGCAAAATTACACAGAATAAATGTTTATTTTGTTTAGAATTCAGATGGGATTTGATTTGGTGCGCGGCATATATTTGCTGTGCGCAGAGGACGCTTGAGCAGTGCGCAATTGCACAGGTGCGCACCTTAGAGGGAACGTTGCTTGGCAGTCCATGTCTTGTTGGAAACACGCCATTCGTCATCAACTTTTCTCTTTTTAGCGTCTCGGGTGTAAACCGTGCATCACTTGTCGCTGTGCACCTTCACTCACAGGTTACACACGGACATACGCCCATAAATAACACTTTTCAAAATAAAAGCAGCACAGTTGTATTGTGCGCACGACATAGATGTTTTTTCAACTTTATTTTGTAATTTGTGATTGCAGCTGTTCACAGAATTCACTCACAATCACGCACGCGCATACGTCCACACGGAAGTAATACAAATAACGCTTTTCAAAACAAAAGCAGCAGCGTTGTATTGCACACTCGACATAGATACTTTTTAAAATGTATTTTGTAATTTATGATTGGCCTCACGCGGGCCGGACAGGGATGCACAAAGGGCCGGATGTGGCCCGCGGGCCGCAGAATGCCCAGGTCTGCTTCAGACTGTACAAAATGCGGCTGCCAGACTTTTGACCGGTGCACCCAGAACAGCCCATGTTACCCCCGTTTTATCCAGTCTTCATTGGCTTCCAGTTAAATTCTGCATTGAGTTTAAGATTTTAGTCCTGACATTCCGTGCGTTGCATGGCGGGTCCCCTCAGTACATCACTGACTTGCTGTGCCCCTACCCGGTCTTCAGGCCAGGGTCTTCTAAAGATCCCCAAAAACTTGTTTTAAAACCCTCGGAGACCTGGCATTCCAGGCTATAACTCCCAGACTCTGGAACAATTTGCACCAGTCCCCCCGTGATCTTGACTGTGTTGAAACTTTTAAGAAACAACTGCTCTGCCCCCCCTCTCCTTCATGGAGAGGGGGGCACACAGATTCGGTGACCACAGATGACGCGCTAGCTGTCCAAAGTCTGGACCCAAGGTGGACCTCTCATCTGTGCATCAGTTGGGGACGTCTCTGGGCTGCTGACCTGTCTCCCCTCAAGATGATCTCCTGCCGGCCCCACTATGGACTGGACTCTCACTATTATGTTAGATCCACTATGGACTGGACTCTCACTATTATGTTAGATCCACTATGGACTGTACTCTCACTTTTATGTTAGATCCACTATGGACTGGACTCCCACTATTATGTTAGATCCACTATGGACTGGACTCTCACTATTATGTTAGATCCACTATGGACTGGACTCCCACTATTATGTTAGATCCACTATGGACTGGACTCTCACTATTATGTTAGATCCACTATAGACTGGACTCTCACTATTATGTTAGATCCACTATGGACTGTACTCTCACTTTTATGTTAGATCCACTATGGACTGGACTCCCACTATTATGTTAGATCCACTATGGACTGGACTCTCACTATTGTTTTAGATCCACTATGGACTGGACTCCCACTATTATGTTAGATCCACTATGGACTGGACTCTCACTATTATGTTAGATCCACTATGGACTGGACTCCCACTATTATGTTAGATCCACTATGGACTGGACTCCCACTATTATGTTAGATCCACTATGGACTGGACTCCCACTATTATGTTAGATCCACTATGGACTGGACTCCCACTATAATGTTAGATCCACTATGGACTGGACTCTCACTATTATGTTAGATCCACTATGGACTGGACTCTCACTATTATGTTAGATCCACTATGGACTGGACTCCCACTATTATGTTAGATCCACTATGGACTGGACTCCCACTATTATGTTAGATCCACTATGGACTGGACTCCCACTATTATGTTGGATCCACTATGGACTGGACTCCCACTATTGTGTTAGATCCACTATGGACTGGACTCCCACTATTATGTTAGATCCACTATGGACTGGACTCCCACTACTATGTTAGATCCACTATGGACTGGACTCCCACTATTATGTTAGATCCCCTATGGACTGGACTCCCACTATTATGTTAGATCCACTATGGACTGGACTCCCACTATTATGTTAGATCCACTATGGACTGGACTCCCACTATTATGTTAGATCCACTATGGACTGGACTCCCACTATTATGTTAGATCCACTATGGACTGGACTCCCACTATTGTGTTAGATCCACTATGGACTGGACTCCCACTATTATGTTAGATCCACTATGGACTGGACTCCCACTATTATGTTAGATCCACTATGGACTGGACTCCCACTACTATGTTAGATCCACTATGGACTGGACTCCCACTATTATGTTAGATCCCCTATGGACTGGACTCCCACTATTATGTTAGATCCACTATGGACTGGACTCCCACTATTATGAAAGATCCACTATGGACTGGACTCCCACTATTATGTTAGATCCACTATGGACTGGACTCCCACTATTATGTTAGATCCACTATGGACTGGACTCCCACTACTATGTTAGATCCACTATGGACTGGACTCCCACTATTATGTTAGATCCACTATGGACTGGACTCCCACTATTATGTTAGATCCACTATGGACTGGACTCCCACTATTATGTTAGATCCACTATGGACTGGACTCCCACTATTATGTTAGATCCACTATGGACTGTACTCCCACTATTATGTTAGATCCACTATGGACTGGACTCCCACTATTATGTTAGATCCACTATGGACTGGACTCCCACTATTATGTTAGATCCACTATGGAATGGACTCCCACTATTATGTTAGCTCCACTATGGACTGTACTCCCACTATTATGTTAGATCCACTATGGACTGGACTCCCACTATTATGTTAGATCCACTATGGACTGGACTCCCACTATTATGTTAGATCCACTATGGACTGGACTCCCACTACTATGTTAGATCCACTATGGACTGGACTCCCACTATTATGTTAGATCCCCTATGGACTGGACTCCCACTATTATGTTAGATCCACTATGGACTGGACTCCCACTATTATGTTAGATCCACTATGGACTGGACTCCCACTACTATGTTAGATCCACTATGGACTGGACTCCCACTATTATGTTAGATCCACTATGGACTGGACTCCCACTATTATGTTAGATCCACTATGGACTGGACTCCCACTATTATGTTAGATCCACTATGGACTGGACTCCCACTATTATGTTAGATCCACTATGGACTGGACTCCCACTATTATGTTAGATCCACTATGGACTGGACTCCCACTATTGTGCTAGATCCACTATGGACTGGACTCTCACAATATTATGCTAGATCCACTCGATGTCAACTTCATTTACCATGAATTGATTAACGACTTAAACAAGTTGAAAAACTTATTCGGGTGTTACCATTTAGTGGTCAATTGTACGGAATATGTACTGTACTGTGCAATCTACTAATAAAAGTTTCAATCAATCAATCAATCAATTGATTTTGAAAAGGCTTTTGACAGTGTGGATCGGGAGATGCTGTGGAGAGTGATGGCTCACTATGGCATTCCCCCAAAGTTGATTAACCTTATCAAGAACACCTACCATGAAGGCCGCCTGTCAGAGCCCTCCGAGGTCCTGACTGGGGTGCGGCAGGGATGCATGCTCTCTCGCTCTCAACGCTAGCTTGATTACATTATGATAGCACATACAATTATACATGTGTTAGAGTAATGATGTATAAGTTATCACACAACTCCTATGCTTAAAGGCCGTTGCTATAGTTATTATCAATTGTGCTGAAGTTGTACTTTTTCTCTCTGACAACTTGCAATCTTGGATTGCGAGTCGTCTCGTATCAGTGTTTGTGTCCAGACTGACAAGGGCGAACATCGAGTACCTTGACGCAGACAAAGCAGAGACAGGGCGATATCACGAGTGTCAGCACATTTCCATTTCTGAATAATCATATATTGGGACTACCTGGGGCTGCTGAAATGACCACCCTTCCTTCAGAAGCAGCCTCAGTGATGTAACCAGGGACCTCCCGAATAAATAGTGGAGCACGTGGGCTGTGCCTTAGAGCGTAGGTTGGAACTGTAACTAAGTCTACAGCCCGATACATCTCTCCTCATGAGCCAAATTTAACTCTGTCTCCGCATGATTCCTTGCTTCTAGTCTGTTTAATAGATGTCATCAGTGTTTGAACCTGACAGCATGAAAACACTCCTACGGACATCAAACAAGGGGCGGTTTAGTCAGTATAAATTATTTTAGTTACGTTGTAAATCTTACAAACGTTGCTCGGAGTGATGAATAAAGAATCCTTTCGAGCAGGAACGCTATGGACGGTTGTACTTGCGGCTCAAGGCATGAAACAGAAACTACATATTCGAAAGGTTGCGCCATAACACAAAAAAATAACACACCTTTTCAGTGTCTCCGTTGGTGTACTATGAAAACTATTTTTTGAATGCAAAACATTATGGCCGTTAGCGAAGAGAAATCCATAAATTAGCCACGCCGTTTTTTTAAGCCACAGGGTTCGAAGCGTTGGAAAAAAAAGTAGCGGCTTATAGTCCGGAAAATATGGTAAATACATTTAAATGTCACACGTACCCCCTTTTAAACACTCACAACATTGCAAAGGAAAGGAAGAAGAACAACTATAAATCTTAAAGGACTTTGAATTGTTTGGTCTCTGCAGTATTTGCATTTTTCATCAACGTAACCTTCCTGCATCACAAAGGAAATTACTGATTGCACCACATTATTGTTTGCTCTAAATACAGTTGGAAAGGGAGCTACTAATTTTAGCATCTTACGCACTTGTGCGTGCGTGTGTGTGTGTGTGTGTGTGTGTGTGTGTGTGTGTGTGTGTGTGTGTGTGTGTGTGACGACAGTCTATATAAGATCAAATTATTAAACAGCAAGAAGCGACACTTTTTCATTATGGCAGTAATAAGGAAATAATCAAAACGGCGGTGCCCTGTAGATGAAGCAAATGAGGCTCTTTATTTCCACGCAGGAAAATGCATTCCATAACCAGATTAGCGCCGCGTTCTCGCTTCTCGCACAGGATGAGGTCCAGAGTGTTTTCTAAAGAGTCCTTTGTAGCACCATGAGAATGTATCATTTGTATTTGTTATAAAAAACTAAAATGTAAGTGATTTTTATTTTTAAAATTTTTTTTTTTCATGTGGTAGTACATGGAATGCTGCACATTGTATTCCATCCATCCATTTTCTACCGCTTGTCCCTTTCCGGGGATCGAACCCAGGACCTTCGTGATGTGAGGCACATGCACTAACCCCAGTGCCTCCGGGCTGCCCGCACATTGTATTATCTTTAGTAAATTCAATATTTATTATATTTTTTGATTTGTATTTAAATTATGTAACATTAAAAACATTGTATAAAAGGATAACAATATTACTTCCAGCAAAAGACTTTCAGTTCAAGATTGAAATATATATATATTTTTATTTTTATTTTTTATTTTTTATTTTTTATTTTTTATTTTTTATTTTTTATTTTTTATTTTTTATTTTTTATTTTTTATTTTTTATTTTTTATTTATTTATTCATTTATTTATTACTATTATTATTATTTTTTTATTAATAATTTTTTTAATTAATCAATCCAACAAAATAATACGCAATAATACCATGATAATACAATTCCAATTCGAAAAGCCAAACCCGGCCCAGCAACATTCAGAATAGCAATCAACAGAGCGGACATACAAACATGACACAAAACAATCCAAAAGTAGTCAATTAAAAATGAATAATATCAACAACAGTATCACAATATTAATAAGAATTCCAACATATTAATATTTAAAAAGGAATAAAATACAAAATGTGCATTGCCTAGTAACTTAAGGCTTTCACTGCAATTAAGCACATTCACAAAATACATAAATATGTTTATTTAATAAACGAAAGACACTAAAACAGAAAGTATAACAATAAATAACAAAATGCAAGATAATAACCGAGCCATTGTTTTTGAAATATGTGCAAACTGTGAGAAAATGTATATTTTTCAGGATTTAATCGATGCCGCTGTCGATGTTCCTTATCGATACCGGTATTCATCTGTACTTTTATTGGTACTACATGTAACTGGTGCAAATAGGGATGTGAAGAAATGCTTTAAAAAAAAAAAAAAAAAAATATATATATATATATATATATATATATATATATATATATATATATATATATATATATATATATATATATATATATATATATATATATATATATATATATTTGTAAAAGCACTTTACATTGAACAAAGAATCTCAAAGTGATACAGTGCATTTAAAAAAATAAATTAAAAAAAAGCTGCCCCCAAGAGGTTGTACACCTCCAACATAACGTAACATCTCACAGCAGGGATGTCTTCTATCAACACCTGCTTTTTAAGTCTTAAATGAGTCGACTATGTTTGCAGTGCAAGGTGCAACGCAGTTGTTATGTCATCATCTAGTAAAGACCACACAGATCCATCACTGTGGTTCTATTCGTTAGAATTACACTCAGCTGGCAATCATATTCATGTGCAGAGTACAGACCTTTTACATAATAACCCATATCAAATACATCATATAAATCAATACAATCAATTAGCATGTTAGGTGGGCGTGCATTTAAGCATGCGGCACAATGGAGTGATGTCAGACGGGTGCTATATTACTTACTATAGGAGAAACGGTGAGGCCTTTAATCCCAGGAACACCATCCCTACCGTCAAGCATGGTGGTGTTAGTATTATGCTCTGGGCCTGGTTTTGCTGCCAATGGAACTTGTGCTTTACAGACAGTAAACGGGACAATGAAAAAGGAGGATTACCTCCAAATTCTTCGGGACAACCTAAAATCATCAGCCCGGAGGTTGGGTCTTGGGCGCAGTTGGGTGTTCCAACAGGACAATGACCCCAAACACACGTGAAAAGTGGTAAAGGAATGGCTAAATCAGGCTAGAATTAAAGTTTCAGAATGGCCTTCCCAAAGTCCTGACTTAAACATGTGGACAATGCTGAAGAAACAAGTCCATGTCAGAAAACCAACACATTTAGCTGAACTGCACCAATTTTGTCAAGAGGAGTGGTCAAAAATTCAACCCGAAGCTTGCCAAAAGAGCCTTATTGCAGTGAAACTTGCAAAGGGACATGTAAGCAAATATTAACATTGCTGTATGTATACTTTTGACCCAGCAGATTTGATCACATTTTCGGTAGACCCATAATAAATTCATAAAAGAACCAAAGTTCATGAATGTTTTTTGTGACCAACAAGTATGTGCTCCAATCACTCTATCACAAAAAATAAGAGTTGTAAAAAATATTGGAAACTCAAGACAGCCATGACATTATGTTCTTTACAAGTGTATATGTATATATATATATATATATATATATATATATATATATATATATATATATATATATATATATATATATATATATATATATATATAAAGCACGTTCACTTAATATATATATATATATATATATATATATATATATATATATATATATATATATATATATATATATATATATATGTATATATATATATATATATATATATATATATATATATATATATATATATATATATATATAAAGCACGTTCACTTAAAACTGACACCAACTCTTTTTAGTGTGTGTGACTTTTGGGGAGGAAATATCTCAGACTTTTGTGTGGTGTTGCTTCTTTATTTGTGATTATTTCAAGCTAATTACCAGATCCTACCCTTGTCTTTTTTTTATGCATTGCAGCAGCACCTGAAGTGAATGTGACAGCTTGTCATAATTACGACAGTCAACTGGATAAAAAAAAATACAGATGGCCGTATCATTTGACCAGAAACTTAACGGTCTTCCGGACCGACCAAATTAGGGATTGGTACCAAAAAAATACCGGTACTCCGCATCTGTGGCGGGCCGTGCGTTTGTCACCTAGGCCTTCAGTGATGTCCTACTTAGTCCGACATCACCTCTCAAAATACCGTAATTTATGTCAACACATGGACACGGCTGGAGATACTCTACAGAAATCCACTTGCACACTACTGTGCATTGAAACCCCAACAGTGGACAAAACAGTTTTTCGGCGCATTTAACATTCAATAAACATGAAAAAATTAAGAAATTAAATATTTTAACTCACAATTTGTGGCACCCATTCGATGCCGGATAAGTCAGTGGTACCGCGCGTAGTCAGCAGTTGGTCGTAGTCGGTTGATTCGTGTGAAAGTGGCGGGCAAACCATTTCACCACCGGGCTAGCTTCCGGTGTCGGTCGACCTCGTCTCACAAGATATAGTTTCTCTTAAGTATCCTTCTTGAAAATGGCCTTGCAAATATATATCTGCCACCTGATCAATATTTTGCTCTCCTTCTTCGTGAGTACCGGTGAGTATTCTGTGGCTTTCTATGGCTCGTATGGCTCCGGTGCCACTTCCTGTTTTCGCAACTTGTGATTGGATACTCACTTGGGACTCCCCAAGTGAGTATCCAATCACAGCGTAAGGTCAGCTAGAAGGCCTTACTGACAACAACTCGTGATCTGATTGGCTATGGCAATTGTCTATCAACTGTTTGTGCTCGTTCACTTACAGAGCATTGTTGATTCTGAAGGCTCCGGGCAGATTTGGGTACAGCATGGCAACATAAGCTAGCTGAATTCTGATTGGATACAAACTCTAACCTAAAAACAACAGCGCTGGAAAGAGCATAATATGACATGAAGAGAATATGAATACTTTTAGATATTTAGGGAAAGTAAATTAAAAATGACTTTTATCTTTAATTATGATCATGATTTCTGGTTATGTTAGGCCAGTAGAGAAAACCACTGACCTGTATACGTTCCTAGTCATACCCTTAATAACATCTTATATTTTCACTTCTTTTTTTTTGCCCAACCAGTCTACATGTGCTTTGTGGACTTGGAGAAGGCATTCGACCGTGTCCCTCGGAAAGTCCTGTGGGGAGTGCTCAGAGAGTATGGGGTATCAGACTGTCTGATTGTGGCGGTCCGCTCCCTGTACGATCAGTGTCAGAGCTTGGTCCGCATTGCCGGCAGTAAGTCGGACCAAGGAAGTAGTCCAAGGACTCCGCCAAGGCTGCCCTTTGTCACCCATTCTGTTCATAACTTTTATGGACAGAATTTCTAGGCGCAGTCAGGGCGTTGAGGGGATCCGGTTTGGTGGCTGCAGGATTAGGTCTCTGCTTTTTTCAGATGATGTGGTCCTGATGTCTTCATCTGGCCAGGATCTTCAGCTCTCACTGGATCGGTTCGCAGCCGAGTGTGAAGCGACTGGGATGAGAATCAGCACCTCCAAGTCCGAGTCCATGGTTCTCGCCCGGAAAAGGGTGAAGTGCCATCTCCGGGTTGGGGAGGAGACCCTGCCCCAAGTGGAGGAGTTCAAGTACCTCGGAGTCTTGTTCACGAGTGAGGGAAGAGTGGATCATGAGATCGACAGGCGGATCGGTGCGGCGTCTTCAGTAATGCGGACGCTGTATCGATCCGTTGTGGTGAAGAAGGAGCTGAGCCGGAAGGCAAAGCTCTCAATTTCCCATCCTCACCTATGGTCATGAGCTTTGGGTTATGACCGAAAGGACAAGATCACGGGTACAAGCGGCCGAAATGAGTTTCCTCCGCCGGGTGGCGGGGCTCTCCCTTAGAGATAGGGTGAGAAGCTCTGCCATCCGGGGGGGAGCTCAAAGTAAAGCCGTTGCTCCTCCACATGGAGAGGAGCCAGATGAGGTGGTTCAGACATCTGGTCAGGATGCCACCCGAACGCCTCCCTAGGGAGGTGTTTAGGGCACATCCGACCGGTAGGAGGCCACGTGGAAGACACAGGACACATTGGGAAGACTACGTCTCCCGGCTGGCCTGGGAACGCCTCTGGATCCCCCGGGAAGAGCTGGACGAAGTGGCTGGGGAGAGGAAAGTCTGGGCTTCCCTGCTTAGGCTGCTGCCCCCGCGAGCCGACCTCGGATAAGTGGAAGAAGATGGATGGATGGACTTTCACATTTTAGCACGAGCTGTTTAAAACTTGTTGATTTAGTCGAAAAGATAGATGACTTTATTTTAATGGTAAAGCATGAAATTCCAAATGGAAATGTTCCAACATTGACAATGTTGTTTGCTCAAGCCATTAGCTGGACAAATAACACAGCTTCTATGTACTGTACACCGAGTGAGTAATTGTTATGTAGCGTCATTGTCAGGCCTCTGTTGGAACCTGCTTTATTAAATGTCAGGAAAATGAATAACCTGGCTTCATAATAGCGCAACCTTGCGACAATTTATCGGTCGGCTGTCGTGTGCATGTTTATATTTGTGATTCCCCCTGCATTTAGCCTACTCCGAGGCCCAACCGGGGGTCACATAATTGCCAGCACCGCATTACAGCGTTCTGGAAATAAAGGCAGATTGAAAAGTGAGGTAGAAAATAATGTATGCATGAGAAAAGGATTTGTAAGAGTGCTTTTGATGAAAAAAAAAAAAACATCTGATGTTTGAATAATAGCGACATTGGAATACAGTAGTTTAATCAGGTTTAAGCTGAATGTTAGAACTATTTGTCAAAGTCAAACACTTCTTTAGTATTTCAAGTCTTGCTGCATGAGTTCATTAGGCAGATTTTCTTCCGAAAAACAGTAGCCCTTTCATTCGGTCTTTTTCGATTGCTCAGGTATACACTACCGTTCAAAAGTTTGGGGTCACCCAAACAATTTTGTGGAATAGCCTTCATTTCTAAGAGCAAGAATAGACTGTGGAGTTTCAGATGAAAGTTCTCTTTTTCTGGCCATTTTGAGCGTTTAATTGACCCCACAAATGTGATGCTCCAGAAACTCCATCTGCTCAAAGGAAGGTCAGTTTTGTAGCTTCTGTAACGAGCTAAGCTGTTTTCAGATGTGTGAACATGATTGCACAAGGGTTTTCTAATCATCAATTAGCTTTCTGAGCCAATGAGCAAACACATTGTACCATTAGAACACTGGAGTGATAGTTGCTGGAAATGGGCCTCTATACACCTATGTAGATATTGCACCAAAAACCAGACATTTGCAGCTAGAATAGTCATTTACCACATTAGCAATGTATAGAGTGTATTTCTTTAAAGTTAAGACTATTTTAAAGTTGTCTTCATTGAAAAGTACAGTGCTTTTCCTTCAAAAATAAGGACATTTCAATGTGACCCCAAACTTTTGAACGGTAGTGTACCTATTGTTGTCAATATGCAATAACAATACATTTGAATTTTACAATAAATCATTTCAACGTTAGGACCATTTTTCAATGTCAGACCCTTCTATAAAGTACTTAAAATCATGTCTCCATGAGTTCTATCAACAAATTATCTAAACAGTTTTTGCCATTAGAGCTTTTTTTTGATTGTTCAGGTGTACCATTATGACCATGCAAACAAATAATTGTAAGGTTAGGGCAGTGGTTCTTAACCTTGTTGGAGGTACCGAACCCCACCAGTTTCAAATGCGCATTCACCGAACCCTTCTTTAGTGAAAAATATTATTAGATGTATTTTTTTAAATTCAAATAAATTGTACTGGTGCACAAAATGAACCGTGCATGAACATCACCTTGTTCCAAGAACAAAACCAACACAGTGCATGAACTCACGACAAATTACTGTCAGGTTCAAACACCGAACTATCTATTACACAAGACAAGAAGAAAGGAATCAAGCAGAGACAGAGTTGAATTTTACTCATGGGGAGAGACGTATTGGGCTGTACACTCAGTTACAGTTCCCCCCTATGCTCTAAGGCAGTGGTTCTCAAATGGGGGTACGCGTACCCCTGGGGGTACTTGAAGGTATGCCAAGGGGTAAGTGAGATTTTTTTTAAATGTCTGTCAAAAAGAACTGTGAAAAGAAATGCAACAATGCAATATTCAGTGTTGACAGCTAGATTTTTTGTGGACATGTTCCATAAACATTGATGTTAAAGATTTATTTTTTTGTGAAGAAATGTTTAGAATTAAGTTCATGAATCCAGATGGATCTCTATTACAATCCCCAAAGAGGGCACTTTAAATGATGATTACTTCTATGTGTAGAAATATTTATTTGTAATTGAATCACTTGTTTATTTTTCAACAAGTTTTTAGTTATTTTTATATCTTTTTTTCCAAAAAGTTCAAGAAAGACCACAACAAATGAGCAATATTTTGCACTGTTATACAATTTAATAAATCAGAAACTGATGACATAGTGCTGTATTTTACTTCTTTATCTCTTTTTTTCAACCAAAAATGCTTTGCTCTGATTAGGGGGTACTTGAATTAAAAAGATGTTCACAGGGGGTACATCACTGAAAAAAGGTTGAGAACCACTGCTCTAAGGTACAGTCCCACATGCTCCTCTATTTATTCGGGAGGTCCCTAGTTCACATCACTGAGGCTGCTTCTGAAGGGAGGGGTAATGCAAGCAGCCCCGGTTGACACAAGACATGATTATTCAGAATGGAAATGTGCTGACACTCGTGATATCGCCCTGTCTCTGTTTTGTCTGCGTTGAGGTACTCGATGTCCGTCCTTGGCTGTCAGCAGGCAGGGTCTGGAAACAAACTGCTGACACGAGACAACTCGCAAAGCAAGATTACAAGTTGTGCCTTTGCACAGATAGAAAAGTACAACTTCAGCACAATTGATAATAACTATAGCAACGGCCTTTAAAGGCCTACTGAAATGATTTTTTTTTATTTAAACGGGAATAGCAGATCCATTCTATGTGTCATACTTGATCATTTTGCGATATTGCCATATTTTTGCTGAAAGGATTTAGTAGAGAACAACGTCGATAAAGTTCGCAACTTTTGGTCTCTGATAAAAAAAAACCTTGCCCCTACCGGAAGTAGCGTGACGTTGTCAGTTGTTCACTCCCTCATATTTTCCTATTGTTTTCAACGCAGCTAGAGCTATTCGGACCATTACGCCATTAATTTGAGCGAGGATGAAAGATTTGTGGACGAGGAACGTTAGAGTGACGGACTAGAATGCAATGAAATACATTTTTTTTTTTCCGCTCTGACCGTAACTTAGGTACAAGCTGGCTCATTGGATTCCACACTCTCCTTTTTCTATGGTGGATCACGGATTTGTATTTTAAACCACCTGGGATACTATATCCTCTTGAAAATGAGAGTCGAGAAGGCGAAATGGACATTCAGTGCCTTTTATCTCCACGACAATACATCGGCGAAACGCTTTAGCTACGAGCTAACGTGAGAGCATCGTGCTTTAACTGCATATAGAAACAAACAAAAATAAACCCCTGACTGGAAGGATAGATAGAAAATCAACAATACTATTAAACCGTGGACATGTAACTACACGGTTAATGCTTTCCAGGCTGGCGAAGGTTAACAATGCTGTGCTAACGACGCCATTGAAGCTAACTTAGCAACCGGACCTTACAGAGCTATGCTAAAAACATTAGCTCTCCACCTACGCCAGCCAGCCTTCATCTGCTCATCAACACCCGTGCTCACCTGCGTTCCAGCGATCGACGGAAGGACGAAGGACTTCACCCGATGCGTTTGGCGCCCCGGAGACGTAGGAAGTCAAGGTGAGGTCGCGGCTAGCGCGTCTGCTCTCCAACAAAGTCCTCCTGGTTGTGTTGCTGTAGTCCGCTGCTAATACACCGATCCCACCTACAACTTTCTTCTTTGCAGCCTTCATTGTTCATTAAACAAATTGCAAAATATGTCCAGAATACTGTGGAATTATGAAATGAAAACAGAGCTTTTTGTATAGGATTCTACGGGGTACCATAACTTCCGTTAAACTGACTACGTCACGCGCATACGTCATCATACCCGGACGTTTCAGCCGGATATTTCCCGGGAGATTTAAAATGTCACTTTATAAGTTAACCCGGCCGTATTGGCATGTGTTGCAATGTTAAGATTTCTTCATTGATATATAAACTATCAGACTGCGTGGTCGGTAGTAGTAGCTTTCAGTAGGCCTTTAAGCATAAGAGTTGTGTGATAACTAATACATAATTATTCTAACATTTACACACCTGCAAATCAATTGGACAATTAAAGGGAACATTGTTTGGGGGTATCCATAACACGGTGATAGGGTGAAGTTTTTATTTACACGATGAGTCGGGTGTGTCTTGACCTTCGCCGAACCCCTGAGACCGACTCACCGAACCCCTATGGTTCGATCGAACCCAGGTTAAGAATCACTGGGTTAGGGCTATTTGTCAAAGTCAAATCCGTCTACAATACTTAAAGACATTGATCCACGTGTCTGTTAAAAAGACGATCTTTCTAAAATTAGACTATCTCACATTTGATCTCTTTCGATTGTTCAGGTGTACCTTTTTTTGTCAATATGCAATAACAATAAATTCTATTTAGGACAATTTTTCAATGTCAGACACTTCTACAGTATTTAAAATCATTCCTCCATGAGTCCTATCAACAAATTATCTAACAGTACTTTTTTGCATTGGAGCTCTTTTTTTTGATTGTTCAGGTGTACCATTATGACCGTGCAAACAAATCATTGTAAGGTTAGGGCTATTTGTCAAAGTCAAATCCGTCTACAATACTTAAAGACATTGATCCAAGTGTCTGTTAAATAGACAATCTTTCTAAAGTTAGAATATCTCGCATTTGATCTCTTTCGATTGTTCAGGTGTACCTAATATTGTGACCGTGCAAAAAATAATTATAAATTAGGGCTTTTTTTTCAAAGTCAAACACGTCTACAGTATTTAAAGACACTGATTCACGAGTCTGTTAAACAGATTATTTTCCTAAAAACAAAATGTCAGGTTCTATTAAACAGACAAAGAAGCAAAAAATTAAACAGAGACAGAATTAAATTTGGCTCAATTGAGGAGAAACGCCTGGGCTGTAAGATTGTACGCCTCCTCTTTTATTTGGACTTTCCCTGATTACATGGCAACAGCTGTTTCCAAAGGGACTGGGGTCGTAAACAGCCATCGCCTATGATTACAAAACAGTTCAAAGAAAAGGTCGGTTCAAAGAAAAGGTTGTAAAACAGTTCAAAGAAGAGGTCGTAAAACAGTTCAAAGAAAAGGTGCCTGGAGGGAGGTCAGGCCCTGCCTCCTCTCCGCTTTGTAGATCTCGGGTAAAGAGAAAATCTTCCTGTGGATTACAATAGAAGAAAGAAACCGACGCCTTCATGTCGCTTCCCATCGTACACAGTGGAGTTTTACAAGCCTTTTGCTTGGTAGGATCAAAGACAGCTTTTGTCCAGGGCGAGCTGAACTCATTGTAACACAACGTTTTGTGATAACTTATATACAAATATTCTGACACAAAAGTTCATGCATTGTGGCTATGTTGATTTTTTTGGTGTACCTACGATTGTGACCATGCAAAAAAAAAAAAAAAAATTCCTAAATTAGAGCTATTTGTCAAAGTCAAACATGTCTACAGTATTTAGAGACATTGACTTGAGTCCGATAAACAGAATATATTCAGGAAACCGAGGTTCATGCATTGTGGCGTTTTCGATTGTTCAGGTGTACAATACAATTATTTTGACGTTAGGACCATTTGTCAAAGTCAGTCTGCAGTACGTCTACAGCACGGGTGTCCAAACTTTTTCCACTGAGGGCCGCAAACGGAAAAATTAAAGCATGTGGGGGCCATTTTGATATTTTTCCTTTTCAAACCATAACAAAATATATGGATTTTTTGTATTTATTTTACCTTTAGGGGTCCCGGGGACCATAAAGGGTCTCAGTTATTAAAATGTTAAAAATAAGTCTAATTTGTATTATTATTTTTTATTGAACGCTTACAGTAAATCTCTATATCAACTTAAAAAAAAAAAAAAAGGTTTTATGGCTATTCTGTCAAAAACAACTTTGTTTTTTTATAGTAAAACTGAAATATGCAGTATTTAGTAGTTAGAGCCCTAAAATATAAATAATGCAGGACACCATTGATTTTAATTATTTAATATTTGTGAGTCATCACAGTGAAAAGATAGATAAAATACCACTAAATATATTTGGGATCCAAAACGTGCCCCTCTCATAAAGTGATACATTTTTATTATTTTTTTTTTTTTTTACTTTCATCACTTAAGTTACGAGATCAACTTCAGATATATCTGTCGATTTTACGTTTGAACTATTATTTTGTTTGTTTTATGCTCTTTTGTCAAAGAAAACTTTGTTTTTATATGGCAACTACACAGTATATGCAATGTTTACCACATAAAACATTTTGAACTAATTGGAGCTTTGAAAATAATTATTTATAACATGGATTTTTTTCATAATTTTTTTTTTTGAGCAGTGGCAAAAAAAAAGAAAAAGAAAGAAAGACAAAAGAAAAAAAAAAAACAGCCTGCATGGCAGCTTTTGTGTCAACATTGCAACTTTTTCTCGTTAGATTTCACCTCATTCCACTTTTTTTCATGTTCATTTTTATTTTTTGCAATAGCATTTCCAGAATGTGTGGCGGGCCGGTAAACAATTAGCTGCGGGGCGCAAATGGCCCCCGGGCCGCACTTTGGACACCCCTGGTCTACAGTATTGGAAGACATTGGTCCATGAGTTTGTTAAAAAGATAATATCTTGCATTGGCTCTCTTTCGATGGTTCAGGTGTCCCTATTGTTTTGACTATGCACTAAAATCCTTGTAAAGTTAAGACTATTCCTCAAAGTCAAACACGTCTCCGGTGTTTAAAGACTTTGCTATACGAGTCCAACAAACATATTGTCTTCTAGAAACAAAAGTTCTTGTTAGGGATGTCCGATAATGGCTTTTTGCCGATATCCGATATTCCGATATTGTCCAACTCTTTAATTACCGATACCGATATCAACCGATATATGCAGTCGTGGAATTAACACATTATTATGCCTAATTTGGACAACCATGTATGGTGAAGATAAGGTACTTTTTAAAAATAATAATAAAATAAGATAACTAAATTAAAAACATTTTCTTGAATAAAAAAGAAAGTAAAACAATATAAAAACAGTTACATAGAAACTACTAATTAATGAAAATGAGTAAAATTAACCGTTAAAGGTTAGTACTATTAGTGGACCAGCAGCACGCACAATCATGTGTGCTTACGGACTGTATCCCTTGCAGACTGTATTGATATATTTTGATATATAATGTAGGAACCAGAATATTGTTAACAGAAAGAAATGGGGGGAGGGAGGTTTTTTGGGTTGGTGCACTAATTGTAAGTGTATCTTGTTTTTTTATGTTGATTTAATAAAAAAAACAAAAAAAACCCCCAAAAAAAACCGATACAGATAATTAAAAAAACGATACCGATAATTTCCGATATTACATTTTAACGCATTTATCGGCCGATAATATCGGATATTATCGGACATCCCTAGTTCTTGCATTTTTGGATCGCTTTTGATTGTTTAGATATGATTATGACCATGTACTGAAAATCCTCTTAAGGCTATTTGTCAAAGTCAAACACCTTTAAAGGCCTACTCAAATGAGATGTTCTTATTTAAACGGGGATAGCAAATCCATTCTATGTGTCATACTTGATCATTTCGCGATATTGCCATATTTTTGCTGAAAGGATTTAGTAGAGAACATCGTCGATAAAGTTCGCAACTTTTGGTCGCTGATAAAAATTGCCTTGCCTGTACCGGAAGTAGCGTGACGTCACAGGTTGCGGAGCTCCACACATCTGCACATTGTTTTCAATCATGGCCACCAGCAGCGAGAGCCATTCGGACCGAGAAAGCGACGATTTCCCCATTAATTTGAGCGAGGATGAAAGATTTGTGGATGAGGAAAGTGAGAGTGAAGGACTAGAGGGCAGTGGAAGCGATTCAGATAGGGAAGATGCTGTGAGAGGCGGGTGGGACCTGATATTCAGCTGGGAATGACTAAAACAGTAAATAAACACAAGACATATATATACTCTATTAGCCACAACACAACCAGGCTTATATTTAATATGCCACAAATTAATCCCGCATAACAAACACCTCCCCCCTCCCGTCCATATAACCCGCCAATACAAATCAAACACCCGCACAACACACTCAATCCCACAGCCCAAAGTACCGTTCACCTCCGCAAAGTTCATACAGCACATATATTTCCCCAAAGTTACGTACGTGACATGCACATAGCGGCACGCACGTACGGGCAAGCGATCAAATGTTTGGAAGCCGCAGCTGCGTACTCACGGTACCGCGTATCCAACTCAAAGTCCTCCTGGTAAGAGTCTCTGTTGTCCCAGTTCCCCACAGGCCAATGTGTATCCAACTCAAAGTCCTCCTGGTAAGAGTCTCTGTTGTCCCAGTTCTCCACAGGCCAATGGTAAAGCTTGACTGTCATCGTTCGGGAATGTAAACAATGAAACGCCGGCTACGACGTAGCCGCTACGTGTTTGTGTTGCTGCAGCCAGCCGCTAATACACCGCTTCCCACCTACAGCTTTCTTCTTTGCTGTCTCCATTGTTCATTAAACATATTGCAAAAGATTCACCAACACAGATGTCCAGAATACTGTGGAATTTTGCGATGAAAACAGACGACCTAATAGCTGGCCACAATGGTGTCCCAAAAATGTCCGCTACAATCCGTGACGTCACGCGCAAACGTCATCATACCGAGACGTTTTCAGCAGGATATTTGGTGGGAAATTTAAAATTGCACTTGACTAATCTAACCCGGCCGTATTGGCATGTGTTGCAATGTTAAGATTTCATCATTGATGTATAAACTATCAGACTGCGTGGTCGGTAGTTGTGGGTTTCAGTAGGCCTTTAACTATAACAAGTCAGGGTTGTTTGGGGCCCCTTTCGTTTGTGCAAATGTACATTTTTATGGGCCCCCTTTCGTTTTTTATCGTGACCGTGCAATAAAAGCATATACAAATTGGAACTGTTTGTGAAAGTCAAACACTTTTTTATAAGTATACCAAGTCACTTCTCCATGATCCTGAAAAAGAGATTCCCTTCAGAATTCCTTGTATTTGATGTCTTTCGATTGTGTACAATTTATTCCTGCGGCAGCCCCGCCGCCCTCCCCCAATGCTACAGTTTAGTGCAGTAAATAGTGAGGCTCATATAACATCAATCAATGCTCCACGAGCTGCCGCGACAGATGCATTACTCTCGATTTTATATTTCCATTATTAATAATACTTACGACTCTGTACTTGTGTCAGTAAATTGCGGGAAAGTGATGTATTCAGCACATCTCGGGCTTATTAATTGGAAAGAACCCTCTATATTTCAAAGATTCTGCACCATGCAGGGAAATGATTACTTTAGCAAGCGTGTTTAATTGCAGTTGACTTCTTTTGGTCTTTGACTGATTTTGTTTGGTTTTACAAAACATTTTTTCCTACAGGAAACAAACAAAAAAAAGATTTGTATGTTCCAGGGTCAAACTGACAAAAAAAAACCCATCATTGTTGAATGTAATAATGTAGCATGTAGGAAAACTGTATCACAATATGAGTGTTTTATATCAGTTGATATAGATCAGGGGTGGGCAATTAATTTTTAGACGGGGGCCGCATGAGCAACCCGAGCACTGCTGGAGGGCCACACCAACAATATTTCAATTAAATTTTGCTTAAATTATTTTTGATATACCGTAAGATAAAAAATGATAATATTTTCATTTAACCTAACTTATCTTTATACAAAAGCAGATGGCTTTTGATGGTTTTATTTTTAACACTTTCTTACACAACACTTCCTGATGTATAATACCATGCAAAAATGGCAATTTCTGTCACTTTATCCTGCATCCTCTTTGTTGTGAACGTAGCACGCCTGCAAGGTGATTGGCGAAGAAGGAGGAAGCGTTGCTGTTGCGGAAATGAGGAGTGAGGATAGATGTGCGTGTGGAAAGAACGACATAAGTTGAGCTGTGTTAGTATAGGTTCCTCAATAAAAGTTTAAAAAGAGCGTCAGACTTGGTGTGCACTTCTTCTGGACTCTACAATTGGTGGCAGAAGTGGGATGAAATGCCTCCCAGTTCGCCTTGCCATCAAACCTGGGAGTCTTCATTGAGGGCAGAATTCCCCCATGGCAAGCACCTGTAGATCTCTCTCTCTCTCTCTCTCTCTCTCTCTCTCTCTCTCTCTCTCTCTCTCTCTCTCTCTCTCTCTCTCTCTCTCTCTGCGGCGAGCTCCTCACGTGGCACGTACCTCTCGATGACGTAGCAGGCTGCGCACACAATTAAGCAGCGCGGTATGCGCAAAGTTTTACTTCTGCCACCAATTGTAGCGTCCAGAAGAAGTGCACACCAAGTCTGACGCTCTTTTTAAACTTTTATTGAGCAAGCTATACTAACACAGCTCAACTTATCTCGTTCCTTTCACACTCACATTTATCCTCACTCCTCATTTACGCAACTCAAGAAGACAACATCAACTTCAGCAGGTCGTTACACTATATTCTTTAAACACAGCAACATGTGTACTACAAATTAAGCACACGGCTTTACCTTTACTTGGCAGTCCATGTCTTGTTGAAAACACGCCATTCGTCATCACCTTTTCTTTTTTTAGCGTCTCGGGGATAACCGGGCATCATTTGTCGCTGTGCGCCTTCACTAACAGGACATACGCGCATAAATAACACTTTTCAAAATAAAAGCAGCACAGTTGTATTGCATGCACGACATAGATGTTTTTTTAAATGTATTTTGTAATTTGTGATTGCCGCTTTCGCGCACGAGCATACGTCCACACGGAAGTCATACAAATGACGCTTTTCAAAACAAAAGCAGCACCGTTGTATTGCACACTCGAGATAGATACTTTTTTAAATTTATTTTGTAATTTATGATTGGCCTCACGCGGGCCGGACAGGGACGTACAAAGGGCCGCAGAATGCCCAGGTCTGGTATAGATAATGGTTGATATGTTTCATGACCTAATATACAGTCTGTCATGTCTGTTGATCATGTTTTTGTTTGGCCATGTGCTGTTTGTTTTTTGGACGCTTTTTAGTTCCTGGTTGTGCACTCTTGCTTGTTTTGTTTCCATGACTACTCATTAGTTTCACCTGTCTCACGTTTTGCACTTGCGCACCTGTCACTAATCATGTCGGTATTATTTAAGCTTTCATTAACTCTGTTACCCTTGACTTTATTCATGCTGTGCTCTATTGATGATCCTTTCATGTCGGTATTCCTGCTATTGCTCGTTTCGTGGTTCATGCCTTGTCAAGGAAGTTTTGTCTTTTCATGCCACAGTTAGAGAGCTTTTGTTCATGTCCATAGTTTTTTTTGCCCATGTGCTAGTTTTTTTTGTTTCATTAGTTAAGTTTGTACTTCCGCCTTGAGCGCGCTTTTTGTTCCTTTTTGTTATAGTAAAATTAAATGATGTATTTACCTTCACGCCTTGTCCACTCCAACGATTCTTGCATCTCGGGAAAACGAACATCCCAAAGTCCTCGTTATGACACAGTCGCGATCAAAAGTTTACATACACTTGTAAAGAACATAATGTCATGGCTGTCTTGAGTTTCCAATAATTTCTACAACTCTTATTTTTTGTGATAGAGTGAAGTTTGGTTCTTTTATGAATTTATTATGGGTCTACTGAAAATGTGACCAAATCTGCTGGGTCAAAAGTATACATACAGTAATGTTAATATTTGGTTACATGTCCCTTAAATTTTTGTTTCATCTGACATCACATGGACAAAGATAAGACCTTCTTGAGGGAAGTTCTGTGGTCAGATGAAACACAAATTGAGCGGTTTGGCCACAACACCCAGCAATATGTTTGGGGGAGAAAAGGTGAAGCCTTTAATCCCAGGAACACCATGCCTGCCGTCAAGCATGGTGGTGGTAGTATTATGTTCTGTGCTCTATCACAAAAAAATAAGAGTTGTAGAAATGATTGGAAACTCAAGACAGCCATGACATTATGTCCTTCACAAGTGTATGTAAACTTTTGAACGCGACTGTATATTAAATATAAATGTTTTTTATTTCAAATGTAAGCCCCTTCTGATGATGATACCCGCAGCTATACCAAGGCAGAAAAAAAAGGAAATGTCAACACGACCGTGGAAAACAATCAATGTAAACACAATTCTAAAATCACATTAAACGCTTAACAATAACCTCTTAAAATTAAAGTGCAAAAATAAGGAAGAAGTAAGAAATACTTAAAGGCCTACTGAAATGAATTTTTTTTATTTAAACGGGGATAGCAGATCTATTCTATGTGTCATACTTGATCATTTCGCGATATTGCCATATTTTTGCTGAAAGGATTTAGTATAGAACAACGACGATAAAGATTGCAACTTTTGGTATCTGATAAAAAAAAGGCTTGCCCCTACCGGAAGTAGCGTGACGTAGTCAGTTGAACATATACGCAAAGTTCCCTATTGTTTACAATGATGGCCGCATGAAGTGAGAGAGATTCGGACCGAGAAAGCGACAATTTCCCCATTAATTTGAGCGAGGATGAAAGATTTGTGGATGAGTAAAGTGCAAGTGAAGGACTAGTGGGGAGTTGAAGCTATTCAGATAGGGAAGATGCTGTGAGAGCCGGGGGTGACCTGATATTCAGCTGGGAATGACTACAACAGTAAATAAACACAAGACATATATATACTCTATTAGCCACAACACAACCAGGCTTATATTTAATATGCCACAAATTAATCCTGCATAAAAACACCTGCGTGTTTGTTATGCTAGCTCCTAGCTCCTCTGCTAGCTCCTAGCTCCATAGAACACGCCAATACAATTCAAACACCTGATCAACACACACAATCACTCAGCCCAAAAGACCGTTTACCTAACCCAAGGTTCATAAAGCTTATATATTTTTAAAAAGTTACGTACGTGACGCGCACATACGGTCAAGTTATCGAATGTTTAGCAGCCAAGGCTGCATACTCACGGTACCTGATATTCAGCTGGGAATGACTACAACAGTAAATAAACACAAGACATATATATACTCTATTAGCCACAACACAACCAGGCTTATATTTAATATGCCACAAATTAATCCTGCATAATAACACCTGCGTGTTTGTTATGCTAGCTCCTAGCTCCTCTGCTAGCTCCTAGCTCCATAGAACACGCCAATACAATTCAAACACCTGATCAACACACACAATCACTCAGCCCAAAAGACCGTTCACCTAACCCAAGGTTCATAAAGCTTATATATTTTTAAAAAGTTACGTACGTGACGCGCACGTACGGTACGGTACGTGTTATGCTAGCTCCTAGCTCCTCTGCTAGCTCCTAGCTCCATAGAACACGCCAATACAATTCAAACACATGATCAACACACACAATCACTCAGCCCAAAAGACCGTTCACCTAACCCAAGGTTCATAAAGCTTATATATTTTAAAAAAGTTACGTACATAAACAAAAAAAAGCCAAAGCTGCATACTCACAGTAGCACGTCTGCGTCTTTGTCATCCAAATCAAAGTAATCCTGGTAAGAGTCTGTGTTGTCCCAGTTCTCTACAGGCGTCTGTGTATCCAAATCAAAAGTCCTCCTGGTTAGAGTCTCTGTTATCCGAGTTCTTCCATCTTGACTGCATCTTTCGGGAATGTAAACAAAGACGCGCCGGCTGTGTACTGTTGGGGCTGACTACGTTCGAAAAATACGTCCATTTCGCACCGACAACTTTCTTCTTTGCTTGCTCGGTTTCCTTCTCCATAATGCAATGAACATGATTGAAACAGATTCACGAACACAGATGTCCAGAATACTGTGGAATTATGAAATGAAAACAGAGCTTTTTCGTATCTGCTTCAATGTGGAAGGCATACCCGTGTTCGCCGGGCCACGTCACGCGCATACGTCATCCTCAGAGGCGTTTCGAACCGGAAGTTTAGCGGCAAATTTAAAATGTCACTTTATAAGTTAACCCGGCCGTATTGGCATGTGTTATAATGTTAAGATTTCATCATTGATATATAAACTATCAGACTGCGTGGTCGGTAGTAGTGGGTTTCAGTAGGCCTTTAATAAAGTGTATAAGAATAGGTATTACCGGTATTGCATCATTTACAGACCTTATTGGTCTGACTATGGTCCGTTTTGAAAAAAAATCCAAAAAACTGCCCTACTTTTAAGTTCAAGTTAAAGTTAAAGTACCAATGATAGTCACACACACACTAGGTGTGGTGAAATTACCCTCTGCATTTGACCCATCACCCTTGATCCCCCCTGGGAGGTGAGGGGAGCAGTGAGCAGCAGTAGTGAGCAGCAGCAGTGGCCGCGCCCGGGAATCATTTTCGGTGATTTAACCCCCAATTCCAACCATTGATGCTGAGTGCCAAGCAGGGAGATAATGGGTCCCATTTCCCTGGTCTTTGGTATGACTCGGCCAGGGTTTGAACTCACGACCTACCGATCTCGGGGCGGACACTCTAACCACAAGGCCACTGAGTAGGTTTTGAGGTGACTTTTCCTGTTTTATCGACAATTTTTTTGCTCTCTGCATCACTCATTTTCAGTTTCTCTTCTCACCCCAGAGACAACGAGATGGCGCAACCGAACTCGATAATTGCACGATTTGCAGTTAGCTTGTCACTCCAATTGATCGGTGATCACTCATTGCGTTGCTCAAATACCAGAGAGCGAGTGCAACCAACCTTGCTTTGCAATTTCCGGTTTCTTTTGACGACGACGAAAAAACAATTCTCAAATATTTCATTAAACGTGTTTTTTATTCGTATCGATTACGTGACTACCATGATATACTGTATATTGATATCATTTTATCGTCCAGTCCTCGTAAGATGAAATCTTTTTGGTAACATTAGGCCCTTTTCCACCACAGGAACTTTCCCACTTACCTAAATAAAGTTCCCCCTTTGTTTCCACCAAAAACTACCTGGGTACATTTAGTTCTTTAGGAACCTTTCGGAGTTTCTCCTAGCTAGGTGGAACTTTTCCGAGCAATCAGGAACTTTTTCGGGGGCGGGCTCCGCATCAGTTGGGGACATCTCTGCGCTGCTGACCCGTCTCTGCTCGGGATGGTCTCCTGCTGGCCCCACTACGGACTGGACTCTCACTATTATGTTAGATCCACTATGGACTGGACTCTCACTATTATGTTAGATCCACTATGGACTGGACTCTCACTATTATGTTAGATCAACTATGGACTGGACTCTCGCTATTATGTTAGATCCACTATGGACTGGACTCTCACTATTATGTTAGATCAACTATGGACTGGACTCTCACTATTATGTTAGATCCACTATGGACTGGACTCTCACTATTATGTTAGATCCACTATGGACTGGAATCTCACTATTATGTTAGATCAACTATGGACTGGACTCTCACTATTATGTTAGATCCACTATGGACTGGACTCTCACTATTATGTTAGATCAACTATGGACTGGACTCTCACTATTATGTTAGATCAACTATGGAATGAACTCTCACTATTATGTTAGATCCACTATGGACTGGACTCTCACTATTATGTTAGATCAACTATGGACTGGACTCTCACTATTATGTTAGATCAACTATGGACTGGACTCTCACTATTATGTTAGATCAACTATGGACTGGACTCTCAGTATTATGTTAGATCAACTATGGACTGGACTCTCACTATTATGTTAGATCAACTATGGACTGGACTCTCACTATTATGTTAGATCCACTATGGACTGGACTTTCACTATTATGTTAGATCAACTATGGACTGGACTCTCACTATTATGTTAGATCAACTATGGACTGGACTCTCACTATTATGTTAGATCCACTATGGACTGAACTCTCACTGTTATGTTAGATCAACTATGGACTGGACTCTCACTATTATGTTAGATCCATTATGGATTGGACTCTCACTATTATGTTAGATCAACTATGGACTGGACTCTCACTATTATGTTAGATCAAATATGGACTGGACTCTCACTATTATGTTAGATCAACTATGGACTGGACTCTCACTATTATGTTAGATCCACTATGGGCTGGACTCTCACTATTATGTTAGATCCACTATGGACTGGACTCTCACTATTATGTTAGATCAACTATGGACTGTACCCTCACTATTATGTTAGATCCACTATGGACTGGACTTTCACAATATTATGCTAGACCCACTCGGCGTCCATTGCATCCGGTCTCCACTAGAGTGGGGGGGTCACCCACATCTGCGGTCCTGTCCAATGTTTCTCATAGTCATTCACATTGACATCCCACTGGGTTGTGAGTTTTTCCTTGCCCTTTTGTGGGATCTGAACCGAGGATGTCGTTGTGGCTTGGGCAGCCCTTTGAGACACTTGTGATTTAGGGCTATATAAATAAACATTGATTGATTGATTGATTGACTGTGCTGTCGAACGCTGTGGAAACACAAACCACACACTTCTACAGGAACCATAGGTTCCAGGAACCAAAAGTGCCAGAACATGAAAAAGTAAGTTTCGCATTTAGTAAGTAAAAATAATAAAAGCAATAGCAGAAATAACATTGACACGGTCAACAAAGTATTTGTCAAAATTAGGACATTTCAGCTTTCGAGAAACAGGTTTGGTAAAATGTGTGAAAAGTAACCTTGAACTAGGCAGCAGCTCCCTTCCTTCAATGGTTGTATTGTGTAGTTGAGCGGTCACATCATTAGTATGCCATTAGCTCTGATTATTGATTGCTGCTCCCTCCACTCCTCTTTGTTCGCTGACACAGAATTCTGAAGAGATCCGCGAACTTTATCACCTTCAGCGTTCCAGTTTCCTCCCCCGGAATTCCCACCGGATCAGCACTTTTCCCTCCCCTCGCAGACCTTTTTCTAATTATCCCGTTCCTTTGCCTTTCGATAAATAATTACAAAAGAGGTCATCAATCAAGAGGAGAAACATTGATAACCGAAGAAAGGCGGGTCCGATACCCCTCGGCGCCGAGTGCTGCCGTCATAAACGCTATGGCAGGCTACGTGTATGTAGCTACGGCATCACGCCGTGTCATTTCTAGTCATTTTCATATGAACTACCAACGCACAACTGCGATTAAGCTAATGTATACACTAGGGCTGTGAAAACACAATTATTATTATCAGTAATCACAAAATAAATATTGCATTAATCATGTATGAATGCAGATTAATCGTGCGGTTTATTCTGACCTTTACCTTAACTGCTGAGAGTTAGCTGATGAGACTTCGACAATTTCGCTTCAAAATACACTTTTGATAAAACCATCCATCCATCCATCCATCCATCTTGTTCCGCTTATCCAAGGTCGGGACACGGGGGCAGCAGCCTAAACAGAGAAGCCCAGACTTCCCTCTCCCCAGCCACTTCGTCCAGCTCCTCCCGGAAGATCCCGAGGCGTTCCCAGGCCAGCCGGGAGACATAGTCTTCCCAACGTCTCCTGGGTCTTCCCCGTGGCCTCCTAACGATCGGATGTGCCCTGAACACCTCCCTTGGGAGGCGTTCGGGTGGCATCCTGACCAGATGCCCGAACCACCTCATCTGGCTCCTCTTGATGTGGAAGAGCAGCGGCTTTGGTTTGAGCTCCTCCCGGATGGCAGAGCTTCTCACCCTATCTCTAAGGGAGAGCCCCCCACCCGGCGGAGGAAACTCATTTCGGCCGCTTGTACCCGTGATCTTGTCCTTTCGGTCATAACCCAAAGCTCATGACCATAGGTGAGGATGGGAACGTAGATCGACTGGTAAATTGAGCGCTTTGCCTTCCGGCTCAGCTCCTTCTTCACCACAACGGATTGATACAGCGTCCGCATTACTGAAGACGCCGCACCGATCCGCCTGCCGATCTCACGATCCACTCTTCCCTCACTCGTGAACAAGACTCCGAGGTACTTGAACTCCTCCACATGGGGCAGTGTCTCCTACCCAACCCGGAGATGGCACTTCACCCTTTTCCGGGCGAGAACCATGGACTCGGACTTGGAGGTGCTGAGTTTGATAAAACCATTGTATGTAATTTGCATATATTGCAGCGATGAATTCTCTAGTGCATCGACAACAAGGGATGGACGACAAACAATGCTGTTAACGAAAATACCACCGTTAAGTAACGCTTTTTGAAGCAACTGCGGTTAATCAAATGAATTCAAAAGTGTGATTAATCACGATTATTTAGAATTCAAAAGTCTAATTACTTGTTTGACTCTACTAGTATGGCCGTTCCTGTCGCATGCGACGAACTGCTTCCCGTTTTAAGCGTCTCTCTTCCAAGAAGGATTCGTATGCCTCTTGAGGGACTCTGCAGCCATTGTTGGATCTTTCACTTGCAAGAGCCTCCCAGTTGTCAATGTTGACGGACAAATATTTCAGGTCCCTCTTGATTACGTCTTTAAAGCGTAGGCGAGGACATCCTTGTTTGCGCGGATCATTGTCAGATAAGATTCCAGATCAGTCAGGGTTTTACCAGCTTGGGAACGGAGGGGAGAGTACTTTTTGGGCACTGGGCCTAAAGCTTCTTTCAGGCCTACGAAGACACCTCTGATGTTACCCCTGGATGCACATGACTCGATATGGTCACATAGTGTGTTCCAGGCTAGCTAAGTGGACTGGGTTTCGTCTGGTCAATCGCCTTTGACCTGTCTGGCTTGCTTAGAGCTACCAGGGGTACAAGCCCCCTGCCAGCATAGCTTTCAGGGGCATTGAGACACAAGCTGGTCCGCCATGCCAAGGCACCAATCCATAGAACAGAATCGTTTGACAGTACGAGTATGAATGTGTCGGAATCAATGCACTCCTTCTCCTGCAAAATTCATGCTACAGCGCCATAAAGACATAAAGACAAAATCCTGGGATTAGATAATAAAACGGGTAAAAAGTCATACTCCCGGCCCATGGGCCAGATTAAATACCTCGTTGGGTTCGGCTCTAAATCGCAAGCTGAGACTTTGACACCTGTGCTCTCGATAGTCAAGTTTGTTCGTCTTCTCGGCACTCCACCAGTGCGTTAGCTAACTTAGCATTAACTTAAGACAAGAGTTAAGTTGCCTAGCTACCTAGGACTTCACTTACCTCTCTCATTCCTCGCTGCTTTATCCCTGCTGCTTTCTGAAAACTTTCTGATATCTATCTAGGACAGACCTGGGCATTCTGCGGCCCGCGGGCCGCATCCGGCCCTTTGTACGTCCCTGTCCGGCCCGCGTGAGGCCAATTATAAATTACAAAATACATTTAAAAAAGTATCTATTTCGAGTGTGCAATACAACGGTGCTGCTTTTGTTTTGAAAAGCGTTATTTGTATTACTTCCGTGTGGATGTATGCTCGTGCGCGCAGCGGCAATCACAAATACAAAATAAATTTTAAAAAACATATTTGTCGTGCGTGCAATACAACTGTGCTGCTTTTATTTTGAAAAGTGTTATATGTGCGTATGTCCTGTGAGGGAAGGCGCACAGCGACAAGTGATGCCCGGTTATCCCCGAGACGCTAAAAAGAGAAAAGTTGATGACGAATGGCGTGTTTTAAAAAAGACATGGACTGCCAAGTAAAGGTAAAGCCGTGTGCTTATTTGTGGTACACACGTTGCTGTGTTTAAAGAATATAGTGTAACGACCTGCTGAAGTAGATGTTGTCTTCTTGAGTTGCGTAAATGAGGAGCGAGGAGACGTGCGTGTGGAAGGAACGAGAAATGTTGAGCTGTGTTAGTATAGCTTGCTCAATAAAAGTTTAAAAAGAGCGTCAGACTTGGTGTGCACTTCTTCTGGACGCTACAATTGGTGGCAGAAGTAAAACTTTGCGCATACTGCACTGTTTGTGTGCTACGTCATCGGGAGGTAGGTGCCACGTGAGGAGCTCGCCGCAAAGAGAGAGAGACAGAGAGAGAGAGAGAGAGCGTTTACAGGTGCAGCCACGCTGCTTGCCACGGGGGAATTCCGCCCTCAATGAAGACTCCCAGGTTTGATGGCAAGGCCAACTGGGAGGCATTTCCTCCCACTTGTGACATCAATTGTAGCGTCCAGAAGAAGTGCACACCAAGTCTGATGCTCTTTTTAAACTTTTATTGAGCATGCTATACGAACACAGCTCAACCTATCTCGTTCTTTCCAAAAGGAAAACCAATCCTCACTTCTCATTTCCGCAACAGCAACGCTTCCTCCTTCTTCGCCAATCACCTTACAGGCGTGCTACGTTCACAACAAAGAGGATGCAGGATAAAGTGACAGAAATTGAAATTTTTGTATTGTAATATACATCAGGAAGTGTTGTGTAAGAAAGTGTTAAAAATAAAACCATCAAAAGCCATCTGCTTTTGAATAAAGATAAGTTAGGTTAAATGAAAATATTATTGTTATCTATTTTACGGTATATCAAAAATAATGAGCAAAATTTAATTGAAATATTGTCGGTGTGGCCCTCCAGCAGTGCTCGGGTTGCTCATGCGGCCCCCGGTAAAAATTAATTGCCCACCCCTGATCTAGGAGTTACAGTTCGAGTCAAATCAAAATCAAAATAGTATAATTAACAAGTTGTTGTCGGCTAACGTTACCTACCTCACTCAGTGATTCTCATCGCCCGTCTCTCTCTCTCTCTCTCGCTCTCTCAACTCAGGTTACATGAAAGTATTATCAGCTGAAGTCACTACACGTGAATACATTACTATATTAATTAGGCATGTGCGCATTGTTTATGTGGATTGAATACAGTAGCAATCAATTACCATACTAAGCGGAATATGCGCTGTAGTCTATGCAATGTAGACTTAAAACTCTGAAGTGATTTTTTTTGTATTGGTGAAATTTTTACTGGGGCACTGCAGATCAATACTGGGGCACGTGCTCCAGTATTGATCTGTCTGGTGACGCGGTTGTTCAGGAGTGGTTGTGCACGTGTTGGGGTCTTTTAGTCGGGCCATGTTTATTTGTTTTTTTTGTGACTGGATTGAGTGGCTCTGCGGTATACTTTCTTGGTTTAGGGGACACTGGGTGTTGTTCTGGCTTCATAGGGGCCATGGTGTTTATGTGTGCTTGGATGTGCTTCTGTTTTGGTTTGTGATGTTTTGAGGTGTTTTTTTGATGGGTGTGGATTTGTTTCGCTTCTGGTTTGTGTGGGGTCGCGTGGGTTTGCTTCCTGTTGGGGTGGGTCTGTGTGCATCTGTTTCGGCTTGGCGCTGTGGGGTTTGTATTGATAGCTCGCTGCGGGGTCAGCACAGACTTTTCCTTTGGTGTGGGTGCTGTGGCTCAGTTGTTTGGGAGGTGGTGTGTTTGTGCGGGTTTGGATTGGGGTGTGGCGTTTCTTGGTGGGGGGGTGGCGTTGATGTCGACTTGTTATTATGTTGGCATTTGGGCTGGCGCTTGTTGGTGTCCATGGTTATGTGCAGGTGTGATTGTCGGTCGCAGTTTTTTGGTTGTATTAATTTAATGCGGTGGTGATGGCCGTCTGGGTTTTTGGAGTGGTTGTCCTTGCTTCTGTTTGTATTTGGTGTGAGTGACTGCAGCTGCTGAGGCCGGTGTGGGGGGGATGTGGCGGCGCATGTGCGTGGCGTTTGTCGGGGTTGGCGGCCTTGCCGGCTTTGTTTTTGTTTGTCGTCATGTTGATTGGGTTGTCGGGTGTCGGCCCGGGCATACCCTCGCGCTCTGCCGCATCGTCCTTTGCACTTGAAGTCGTGCCGTCTTTTGAGTGGGGTCTTGTCGGGGGTTGTCACTGGAATGGGGGCACGGGGGACACGATCAGACCTGTGGGATGGGGTTGGATCGCCCAATTCTCAGTGGACGGTGGCTTCCGAGGCCAAGCTGCTGCGACTGGGCGCCGTGTCCGGGGCCCTTGTGTCCGTCCTTCCGCCCACCTCTTTCTCAGTGCCCTGCTTGGCGGCGCGTGCCGTCTTTCTTCTTAATTATCAATAGTATTATTTCTATTGGTATTTTTTGGGGGGGGTATGTGGTCGCAGCTTACTGCGGGTTTCGTTTCCCCCGGGATGCAGACGGACCACTCCGGACAAGGCGTGCAGGTAGGAACACGTACCAAAAACAGAAAACATGTAGAAGGAAAATGTGCCGATCGCACGTGAAGCCAAGGTACAAAACTAGCACCGGAAGCATAGATTAGAAGCCAAGAAACAAGAAATCAACCTACGTGACTGTTGCATACAGCAAACAATGAAGCCCGACTGAGCGTGGCGAGAAAGGTGAATAAATAGCTCTCTGATTAGTGGTCGACTGCAGGTGAGCGTGCCGACCATTAACCATAGGCAGGAGAACCCAATTAATCCCCATAGAAACCAAAACAAACCCAGAGGTGCACAAAACAGGAACTAAGGGAGTCCAAACATAACAGAACATAGTCGTGCTCATAAGTTTACATACCCTTGGAGAATTTAGGATTTCTTGGCCATTCTTTAGAGAATATGAATGATAACAAAAAAAACTTTCTTCCACTCATGCTTAATGGTTGTGTGAATCTATTTATTGGCAAACAACTGTGTTTACTCTTTTTAAATCAAAATGACAAAAGAAAGTACCCAAATGACCCTGATCAAAAGTTCACATACCCCAGCGACTTTGATCTGATAACATGCATAAAAGTTGACACAAACAGGTTTGAATGGCTAATCAAGGTTCCAATCCTCACCTGTGACATGTTTGTTTGTAATTAATGTGTGCGTATAAAAGGTCAGTGAGTTTCTGGGCTTCTGACAGACCATTGCATCTTTCATCCAGTGCTGCACAGATGTTTCTCTTTTTTCGATTTTGTTGTATAGACTCCAAAATGAGGGTGAGTCCATAATGGCTGGTTGAACGATTGTGTGCTTGATTTAATGTGAACAACGTAATGTGTCCTGAGAAGCTTTTGAGCCCTGACAAATCTATGAATTAGCTAAAGCATGTTATAAAGTGCAGGGTTCAAAGTCTGTGAAAAGAGTAGCGGCTTATCGAGCTGAATTTTCGTTATTCTTTGGTGTTAAACAGCCGGTTTTCACGTCCGCTTTCCCACGATATAAACAGTGTGCCTGCCCAATCACGTTATAACTGTAGAATGATCGAGGGTGAGTTCTTGGTTTCTTATGTGGGTTTATTGTTAGGCAGTTTCATTAACGTCCTCCCAGCGCGGTAACAACACACAACAACAGCAGTCACGTTTTCGTCTACCGTAAAGCAGTTCGTCTGCCGTAAACAGCAATGTTGTGACACTCTTAATCAGGACAATACTGCCATCTACTGGATAGCCTCCGGAACACTGAAATTCAAGTATTTATTTTATTTATATGTATAATAAAATAAATATATAAATACATATATATATATATATATATATATATATATATATATATATATATATATATATATATATATATATATATATATATATATATATATATATATATATATATACATATAGCTAGAATTCACTGAAAGTCAAGTATTTCATGTATATATATATATATATATATATATATATATATATATATATATATAATATATATATATATATATATATATATATATGTATATATATATATATATATATATATATATATATATATATATATATATATATATATATATATATATATATATATATATATATATATATATATATATGTATATATATATATATATATATATATGTATATATATATATATATATATACATATATATATATATATATATATATATATATATATATATATATATATATATATATATATATATATATATATATATATATATATATATATATATATATATATATGAAATATATATGAAATACTCGAGTTGGTGAATTCTAGCTGTAAATATACTCCTCCCCTCTTAACCACGCCCCCACCCCAACCACACCCCCGCCCAGCCCCCGCCCCACCCCCGACCACGCCCCACCTCCCGGAATCGGAGGTCTCAAGGTTGGCAAGTATGGATTTTACATGGTGATTTCAACAAATAACTACAACTAAGATGCACCTGACAAACGGCTGGTGTGTAATAAGTACAATACTTACAGTATTACAAAGTTTACACGGATCATTAAAAAGCATTGAGGGTCATTAAATGGATTTTGCGAAATTTAAGGCCTAGCAATAAAAAACATTATGTACAATGTCCAGCGGCATTAAAAATGTTCATACAATTCGAATTGGCAACAAAAACAACAAAAAACAACAACACCCGACCCAGTTTTGCCAATTGGGAAAATAACATACATGTTTATAGCAGTACAATTTTTGCCCACAAATATTGAGAGCCCATTTTATATTGATGTTTGTTTACCTATTTAGCATAAAAGGGTTACCATGCCTGAATGCAGCGTTTAGCTGTATTTATTATATATATATATATATATATATATATATATATATATATATATATATATATATATATATATATATATATATATATATATATATATATATATATATATATATATATACACACTACCGTTCAAAAGTTTGGGGTCACATTGAAATGTCCTTATTTTTGAAGGAAAAGCACTGTACTTTTCAATGACGATAACTTTAAACTAGTCTTAACTTTAAAGAAATACACTCTATACATTGCTAATGTGGTAAATGACTATTCTAGCTGCAAATGTCTGGTTTTTGGTGCAATATCTACATAGGTGTATAGAGGCCTATTTCCAGCAACTATGACTCCAGTGTTCTAATGGTACAAAGTGTTTGCTCATTGGCTCAGAAGGCTAATTGATGATTAGAAAACCCTTGTGCAATCATGTTCACACATCTGAAAACAGTTTAGCTTGTTACAGAAGCTACAAAACTGACCTTCCTTTGAGCAGATTGAGTTTCTGGAGCATCACATTTGTGGGGTCAATTAAACGCTCAAAATGGCCAGAAAAGGAGAACTTTCATCTGAAACTCGACAGTCTATTCTTGTTCTTAGAAATGAAGGCTATTCCACAAAATTGTTTGGGTGACCCCAAACTTTTGAACGGTAGTGTGTGTATATATATATACATATATATATATATATATACTTTGTGGACGCCGTCTGCTGCTCCACACGCTGTAAGTCTTTGCTGTCGTCCAGCATTCTGTTTTTGTTTACTTTGCAGCCAGTTCAGTTTTAGTTTCGTTTTCCATAGCCATCCCTAAGCTTCAATGCCTTTTCTTAGCGCAGGGGTCGGCAACCCGCGGCTCCGGAGCCGCATGCGGCTCTTTGACCACTCTGATTCGGCTCAGCTGCATACTTGCCGACCCCCCAGATTTTCCCAGGAGACTTATGGATCTCAGTGCCTCTCCTAGATAACTCCCAGGGCAAATATAATCCTATTTTCACTCTAATTACTAAATTAAGGGCATGCCCTAATTGCACTGCAGTAATTGTTCTCTATAGCATTTACAATCAGCATGCCAGCCCAGGCACATGTTGTGTGTAGCTTTTACTTGCACACGTAGGAGACAGCAAAGCATACTTAGTCATCAGCCACACAGCTTACACTGACGGTGGTCGTATAAAACAACTTTAACACTGTTACGTTACAAATATGCGCCACACTGTGAACCCACATCAAAAAAGAATGAAAAACACATTTCTGGAGAACATCCCACCGTAACACAACATAAACACAACACAACCAATACCCAGAATCCCATGCAGCCTCTAACCCCCCCCCCCCCCCCCCGTCCGTGCGTCGGTTGAGCGGAAGAGTTAGTGCTGCATGGGATTCTGGGTATTTGTTGTGTTGTGTTTATGTTGTGTTACAGTGCAGATGTTCTCCAGAAATGTGTTTGTCATTCTTTTTTGGTGTGGGTTCAAAGTGTGCATTCTACATGTGGTCGAGCAGGTACACTGTTTGGGCAGGCTGTAGAGGGCGCCAAAAGCAGTGCCATCACGCCCTGATATTCGGGAGTCTCCCGGAAATAATGAGAGGGTTGGCAAGAATGACGCTATTAAGCGCCATTCATTCAAAACTCAAAACTCGCGGGCCGCACTAACATTAAATTTCCATATTAAAGTGCGTGCTGGTGCATGTGTCTGAGACCCCTGGTTAACATAGCACAAAGCAATTTAAGCTTTGTATGCGGTGTTTTTCATTTTAAATTAAAATTTTTTTTTTGTGGCTCCCATTATTTTCTTTAATTTGTGAAACTTGCCAAAATGGCTCTTTGAGTGGTAAAGGTTGCCGACCCCTGTCTTAGCGGCACTCCCTTTTGTTTATTTTTGGTTTAAGCATTAGATGCCTTTTTTTTTTTTTTACCTGCGCCCTGCCTCCCGCTGTCGTCTGCATATTGTGATCACGACAAACCATGTTCCCGACATCCACAAAGCAATTAGCTACCTGCTGCCACCTACTGACATGGTAGTAGTATTACACGGTTACTCTGCCGCGCTCTAGACAGCAAGGACACTCAACAACGGCACGTTATTTTGCGGATTATAATTACCGGTTTGCAAAAAATATTTTTAACCCAATTAGGTGAAATGACATAATCTCCCACGGCACACCAGAAAATATCTGTGGCACAGTGTTGGAAAAACACTGTTTTAAACGATTACCAGGCCCGAGCGTTTAGCCTGCACCTGACTATACTAATGGCAGTTTGCAGTGAAAGCTGTGGGCTAAAGCCTTCGATGGCTTTGCTATGTTTTTTTTGTTTTTTTTCCTTTAGAAGCGACAAGGCCGCCGCCATTCCTCCCACGCGAGGGTCAAGCCAGACGGGAGGGGCCGGGGGTTCGGATAACTGGAATTTAAAAAAAAAAGGGTACAGGCGGAGGAAGCGATGCTGCTGGCTGCAACGACACTGCGGTTGGAGCTTAAATGAGTTTTGTGTGCCTTGCAGCTCGACGCACACACACACACACACACACACACACACACACATGCTCTTTACAGACCACTTGCTCCCTCTCGTTCACACACCTGGCGGACCACTTGTGTGAGGAAATGAGATAATCAGAGAGAGGGACGCTGCCTGTCCAGAGACGAGTAGACAGTGTTGCGTTTGAACGTAGGAGCCCGAATGTATTATGTCCTTGTTGTGCTTTGCATGTCAACACTCAACCACCCCCGTGTGCACTCATCATCATGCAAAGCTCACCTCTCTTTCTCACACACACACACACACACACACACACACACACACACACACACACACACACACACACACACACACACACACACACACACACACACACGCGCGTTCTTGTATTCAATACCTTCTTGAGACCTCTGAAAAATGCCTACCTCTTTAGGACCACCCCTTTTTAGATATATAAAGATTTGTACTTACAAAATTAGTAATATATACAAACTATGCAAAAAATAAAAAAGGTAAGCTTTTTGTAAAGAAATTTTTGGGGAATTATTTGTTTGTAATTGGTTTTTAATCTTCATTATTTACTTCAAGTTGTTACAGTATGTCTCTATATACAGTACATATTTATTTAATTTTTTTAAATTCATTTTGGCCAAAGGGGGCACATTTAAATTTCTTACACACACTTGTTATTATATATGTTGGCCAGAGGGGGAACACTTTTAAAACCGACACACAGTCAATTTGAAAAATCCCTCCTTTTTGGGACCACCAGAATTTTGATAGATTTCACCACCGGGGGTGCAAATGAGACATTCTCTATTAGATGCAATGGTTTTCCGTATTAGGACCATGATTTATGTCCTAACTTGTTCACCGGTCCTCATATGGAAGCTACATTTCCTTGTTGATGTCTCAAGAAGGGTAGAAATACAAGAACACACACACACACACACACACACACACACACACACACACACACACACACACACACACACACACACACACACACACACACACACACACACGTTCTTGTATTTGTTACCTTCTTGAGATCTCCGAAAAATGCCTACCTCTTTAGGACCACCCTTTTCTAGATATATAAAGATTTGTATTTACAAAATTAGTAATATATACAAACTACGCAAATATAAAAAAGGTAAGCTTTTTGTAAAAAACAATTTTGGGAATTATTTGTTTTTAATTGGTTTTTAATATTCATTATTTACTTCAAGTTATTACAGTATGTCTTAATATACATATTTATACAAAAAATGTAATTAATTTTGGCCAAAGGGGGCACATTTACATTTCTTAACACACACTTATTATTTCATATGTTGACCAGAGGGGGAGCACTTTTAAAACCGACACAGTTAATTTTAAAAATCCCTGCTTTTTGGGACCACCCTAATTTTGATAGATTTCACCACCAGGGGTGCAAATGAGACATTCTCTGTTAGATGCAGTGGTTTTCCGTATTGGGACCATGATTTATGTCCTAACTTGTTCACCGGTCCTCATATGGAAGGTACTTTTCTTTGTTGATGTCTCAAGAAGGGTAGAAATACAAGAACACACACACACACAGACGTTCTTGTATTTGTTACGTTCTTGAGACCTCCGAAAAATGCCTACCTCTTTAGGACCACCCTTTTTTAGATATATAAAGATTTGTACTTACAAAATTAGTAATATATACAAACTATGCAAAAATAAAAAAGGTAAGATTTTTGTTAAAACATTTTTGGGGGGAATTATTTGTTTGTAATTGGTTTTTAATCTTCATTATTTACTTCAAGTTATTACAGTATGTCTCTATATACATATTTATTTAAAAAATTAAATCAATTTTGGCCAAAGGGGGCACATTTAAATTTCTTACATACACTTATTATTATATATGTTGGCCAGAGGGGGAGCACTTTTAAAACCGACACACAGTCAATTTTAAAAATCCCTCCTTTTTGGGACCACCCGAATTTTGATAGATTTCACCACCAGGGGTGAAAATGAGACATTCTCTGTTAGATGCAACGGTTTTCCGTATTATGACCATGATTTATGTCCTAACTTGTTCACCGGTCCTCATATGGAAGGTACTTTTCTTTGTTGATGTCTCAAGAAGGGTAGAAATACAAGAACACACACACACACAGACGTTCTTGTATTAGTTGCGTTCTTGAGACCTCCGAAAAATGCCTACCTCTTTAGGACCACCCTTTTTTTAGATATATAAAGATTTGTACTTACAAAATTAGTAATATATACAAACTATGCAAAAATAAAAAAGGTAAGATTTTTGTTAAAACATTTTTGGGGGGAATTATTTGTTTGTAATTGGTTTTTAATCTTCATTATTTACTTCAAGTTATTACAGTATGTCTCTATATACATATTTATTTAAAAAATTAAATCAATTTTGGCCAAAGGGGGCACATTTAAATTTCTTACATACACTTATTATTATATATGTTGGCCAGAGGGGGAGCACTTTTAAAACCGACACACAGTAAATTTTAAAAATCCCTCCTTTTTGGGACCACCCGAATTTTGATAGATTTCACCACCAGGGGTGCAAATGAGACATTCTCTGTTAGATGCAATGGTTTTCCGTATCAGGACCATGATTTATGTCTTAACTTGATCACCGGTCCTCATATGGAAGGTACTTTTCCTTGTTGATGTCTCAAGAAGGGTAGAAATACAAGAACACACACACACACACGTTCTTGTATTTGGTACCTTCTTGAGATCTCAGAAAAAAGCCTACCTCTTTAGGACCACCCTTTTTTAGATATATAAAGATTTGTGCTTACAAAATTAGTAATATATACAAACTATGCAAAAATAAAAAAGGTAAGATTTTTGTTAAAACATTTTTGGGGGGAATTATTTGTTTGTAATTGGTTTTTAATCCTTATTATTTACTTCAAGTTATTACAGTATGTCTCTATATACATATTTATTTAAAAAATTAAATCAATTTTGGCCAAAGGGGGCACATTTAAATTTCTTACATACACTTATTATTATATATGTTGGCCAGAGGGGGAGCACTTTTAAAACCGACACACAGTCAATTTTAAAAATCCCTCCTTTTTGGGACCACCCGAATTTTGATAGATTTCACCACCAGGGGTGCAAATGAGACATTCTCTGTTAGATGCAATGGTTTTCCGTATTGGGACCATGATTTATGTCCTAACTTGTTCACCGGTCCTCATATGGAAGGTACTTTTCTTTGTTGATGTCTCAAGAAGGGTAGAAATACAAGAACACACACACACACAGACGTTTTGTATTTGTTGCGTTCTTGAGACCTCCGAAAAATGCCTACCTCTTTAGGACCACCCTTTTCTAGATATATAAAGATTTGTGCTTACAAAATTAGTAATATATACAAACTATGCAAAAATAAAAAAGGTAAGATTTTTGTTAAAACATTTTTGGGGGGAATTATTTGTTTGTAATTGGTTTTTAATCTTCATTATTTACTTCAAGTTATTACAGTATGTCTCTATATACATATTTATTTAAAAAATTAAATCAATTTTGGCCAAAGGGGGCACATTTAAATTTCTTACATACACTTATTATTATATATGTTGGCCAGAGGGGGAGCACTTTTAAAACCGACACACAGTAAATTTTAAAAATCCCTCCTTTTTGGGACCACCCTAATTTTGATAGATTTCAACACCAGGGTGCAAATGAGACATTCTCTGTTAGATGCAATGGTTTTCCGTATCAGGACCATGATTTATGTCCTAACTTGTTCACCAGTCCTCATATGGAAGGTACTTTTCCTTGTTGATGTCTCAAGAAGGGTAGAAATACAAGAACACACACACACACACGTTCTTGTATTTGTTACCTTCTTGAGATCTCAGAAAAAAGCCTACCTCTTTAGGACCACCCTTTTTTAGACATATAAAGATTTGTACTTACAAAATTAGTAATATATACAAACTATGCAAAAATAAAAAAGGTAAGATTTTTGTTAAAACATTTTTTGGGGGAATTATTTGTTTGTAATTGGTTTTTAATCTTCATTATTTACTTCAAGTTATTACAGTATGTCTCTATATACATATTTATTTAAAAAATTAAATCAATTTTGGCCAAAGGGGGCACATTTAAATTTCTTACATACACTTATTATTATATATGTTGGCCAGAGGGGGAGCACTTTTAAAACCGACACACAGTCAATTTTAAAAATCCCTCCTTTTTGGGACCACCCGAATTTTGATAGATTTCACCACCAGGGGTGCAAATGAGACATTCTCTATTAGATGCAATGGTTTTCCGTATTAGGACCATGATTTATGTCCTAACTTGTTCACCGGTCCTCATATGGAAGCTACTTTTCCTTGTTGATGTCTCAAGAAGGGTAGAAATACAAGAACACACACCCACACACCCACACACACACACACACACACACACACACACACACGTTCTTGTATTTGTTACCTTCTTGAGAGCTCCGAAAAATGCCTACCTCTTTAGGACCACCCTTTTCTAGATATATAAAGATTTGTATTTACAAAATTAGTAATATATACAAACTACGCAAATATAAAAAAGGTAAGCTTTTTGTAAAAAACAATTTTGGGAATTATTTGTTTTTAATTGGTTTTTAATATCCATTATTTACTTCAAGTTATTACAGTATGTCTTAATATACATATTTATACAAAAAATGTAATTAATTTTGGCCAACGGGGGCACATTTACATTTCTTAACACACACTTAGTATTTAATATGTTAACCAGAGGGGGAGCACTTTTAAAACCGACAGTCAATTTTAAAAATCCCTCCTTTTTGGGACCACCCGAATTTTGATAGATTTCACCACCAGGGGTGCAAATGAGACATTCTCTATTAGATGCAATGGTTTTCCGTATTAGGACCATGATTTATGTCCTAACTTGATCACCGGTCCTCATATGGAAGCTACTTTTCTTTGTTGATGTCTCAAGAATTGTAGAAATACAAGAACACACACACACACACAGACGTTCTTGTATTTGTTGCGTTCTTGAGACCTCCGAAAAATGCCTACCTCTCTAGGACCACCCTTTTTTAGATATATAAAGATTTGTACTTACAAAATTAGTAATATATACAAACTATGCAAAAATAAAAAAGGTAAGATTTTTGTTAAAACATTTTTGGGGGGAATTATTTGTTTGTAATTGGTTTTTAATCCTTATTATTTACTTCAAGTTATTACAGTATGTCTCTATATACACATTTATTTAAAAAATTAAATCAATTTTGGCCAAAGGGGGCACATTTAAATTTCTTACATACACTTATTATTATATATGTTGGCCAGAGGGGGAGCACTTTTAAAACCGACACACAGTAAATTTTAAAAATCCCTCCTTTTTGGGACCACCCGAATTTTGATAGATTTCACCACCAGGGGTGCAAATGAGACATTCTCTATTAGATGCAATGGTTTTCCGTATTGGGACCATGATTTATGTTTTAACTTGATCACCGGTCCTCATATGGAAGGTACTTTTCCTTGTTAATGTCTCAAGAAGGGTAGAAATACAAGAACACACACACACACACACGTTCTTGTATTTGTTACCTTCTTGAGATCTCAGAAAAAAGCCTACCTCTTTAGGACCACCCTTTTTTTAGATATATAAAGATTTGTACTTACAAAATTAGTAATATATACAAACTATGCAAAAATAAAAAAGGTAAGATTTTTGTTAAAACATTTTTGGGGGGAATTATTTGTTTGTAATTGGTTTTTAATCCTTATTATTTACTTCAAGTTATTACAGTATGTCTCTATATACATATTTATTTAAAAAATTAAATCAATTTTGGCCAAAGGGGGCACATTTAAATTTCTTACATACACTTATTATTATATATGTTGGCCAGAGGGGGAGCACTTTTAAAACCGACACACAGTAAATTTTAAAAATCCCTCCTTTTTGGGACCACCCGAATTTTGATAGATTTCACCACCAGGGGTGCAAATGAGACATTCTCTATTAGATGCAATGGTTTTCCGTATTGGGACCATGATTTATGTTTTAACTTGATCACCGGTCCTCATATGGAAGGTACTTTTCCTTGTTAATGTCTCAATAAGGGTAGAAATACAAGAACACACACACACACACACACGTTCTTGTATTTGTTACCTTCTTGAGATCTCCGAAAAATGCCTACCTCTTTAGGACCACCCTTTTCTAGATATATAAAGATTTGTACTTACAAAATTAGTAATATATACAAACTATGCAAAAATAAAAAAGGTAAGATTTTTGTTAAAACATTTTTGGGGGGAATTATTTGTTTGTAATTGGTTTTTAATCTTCATTATTTACTTCAAGTTATTACAGTATGTCTCTATATACATATTTATTTAAAAAATTAAATCAATTTTGGCCAAAGGGGGCACATTTAAATTTCTTACACACACTTATTATTATATATGTTGGCCAGAGGGGGAGCACTTTTAAAACCGACACACAGTCAATTTGAAAAATCCCTCCTTTTTGGGACCACCCTAATTTTGATAGATTTCACCACCGGGGGTGCAAATGAGACATTCTCTGTTAGATGCAATGGTTTTCCGTATTGGGACCATGATTTATGTCCTAACTTGTTCACCGGTCCTCACATGGAAGGTACTTTTCCTTGTTGATGTCTCAAGAAGGGTAGAAATACAAGAACACACACACACACACAGACGTTCTTGTATTTGTTGCGTTCTTGAGACCTCCGAAAAATGCCTACCTCTTTAGGACCACCCTTTTTTAGATATATAAAGATTTGTACTTACAAAATTAGTAATATATACAAACTATGCAAAAATAAAAAAGGTAAGATTTTTGTTAAAACATTTTTGGGGGGAATTATTTGTTTGTAATTGGTTTTTAATCTTCATTATTTACTTCAAGTTATTACAGTATGTCTCTATATACATATTTATTTAAAAAATGTAATCAATTTTGGCCAAAGGGGGCACATTTAAATTTCTTACATACACTTATTATTATATATGTTGGCCAGAGGGGGAGCACTTTTAAAACCGACACACAGTACATTTTAAAAATCCCTCCTTTTTGGGACCACCCGAATTTTGATAGATTTCACCACCAGGGGTGCAAATGAGACATTCTCTATTAGATGCAATGGTTTTCCGTATTGGGACCATGATTTATGTCTTAACTTGATCACCGGTCCTCATATGGAAGGTACTTTTCTTTGTTGATGTCTCAAGAATTGTACAAATACAAGAACACACACACACACACACACACACAAACACAAACACACACACACACATCGACAGCATCAATGACTCTACAATGAGGAAATGACTTCCACTGGACTTTTTAAAATATTCATATCCGTCTCGTTCGCCGACTCCTAACAACGTTCCCTTCTCTCCTAATTGGCGTCGTTTCACGCTGGCGGCGAGGGAGGGTGGGCGGGGCCCCCGAAAGGCGCTAAATTAGTTGTCATCAAGATGCAATTTCACTTGAATTCAAGCAGCAAAAGCGCTGAGTGCGGCACAAAAGACAAATCGGTTCGGCTCGATTTGCAGGGAACGTGACGACGCCGTCGGGTTGCAGAGGTTTTTTTTCTGTGAAAGTAACAGATAGAGCCAAGAGTTTCTGTGTATGACAGATTCAAAGGGGGGGGGGGTAAAAAAATAAAAGGCGAGTATGTGACAGAGCGTGAAACGGTTTTCCAGGCAAAGCTGGGAGGAAAATGGGGTGGGGGGTGGGGGAGGAGAGGAGGCTGCTGGTGGGTTGGTAAGCGGTTGATATTGCCGCATTCTAAACAGGTGGGAATACTAAGTGCAAGAGGATGATACATCATGACGTCACGCAGACATTATTTATCGTAAAGCGCCTCAGCCTGCAGCCTCAAGACCGTCTGAGGCTTTGAATCACTCGCCACCTCAAATATTTAGCCTGGATTTAATGTTTGGAATCGAAATTTTGCACGCATTCCACCACTCATGCATTCAAGACATCACAAGCTGGGCATAGCATGGAAGGAACACCCTGCTCAATGGCAGCTGTTTGGGGGAAACAAACCTGAAACGTTCAGCTATTGATTATTTTAGTAATTGAGTAATTGTCATGATCCGTGGTCCGGGGTCATGTTTTGTGTTTTCTGTTCGTTTTGGACTCCTTTAGTTCCTGTTTGTGCACCTCTGAGTTGTTACCATAGCTGCTTATTATTTTAACTAGAGCCGATAAATGCTTTAAAACAGGGGTCCCCAAACAACGGCCCGCCAGCGTCCAAAATCCAAGTAAAAAAAATAAAATAAATAAATAAATAAATAAATAAATAATAATAATAATAAATGAATAATTATTTTTTTAATCTGTTCTTTTTCACCCATCCATCAATCCATTTTCTACCGCTTGTTACTGAGTCTCCTAGGCAGATACGGCACGCCAGCATCCAAACTCCGGCCCGCGAGTAGTCTTGGCTAAAAAGTAAATAAAAATAGTATTTATTTATTTTTTGATTATAATTTTTTTTAATCTGTCCTTTTTCGCCCACAATCCATTCTCTACCGCTTGTTACTGGGTCTCCTAGGCAGATACGGCACGCCAGCGTCCAAAATCCGGCCCGCGGGTAGTTCCGACTAAAAAAAAAAAAGGTATTTATAAATGTTTTTTAATCTGTCCTTTTTCGCCCACAATCCATTCTCTACCGCTTGTTACTGGGTCTCCTAGGCAGATACGGCACGCCAGCGTCCAAAATCCAAGTAAAAAAATAAAAAATAAAAAAAAAAAAATAATAATAATAAATTAATCATTATTTTTTTAATCTGTTCTTTTTCACCCATCCATCAATCCATTTTCTACCGCTTGTTACTGAGTCTCCTAGGCAGATACGGCACGCCAGCATCCAAACTCCGGCCCGCGAGTAGTCTTGGCTAAAAAGTAAATAAAAATAGTATTTATTTATTTTTTGATTATCATTTTTTTTAATCTGTCCTTTTTCGCCCATCCTACAATCCATTCTCTACCGCTTGTTACTGGGTCTCCTAGGCAGATACGGCACGCCAGCATCCAAAATCCGGCCCGCGGGTAGTCCCGACTAAAAAAAAAAAAGGTATTTATACATTTTTTTTAATCTGTTCTTTTTCGCCCACAATCCATTCTCTACCGCTTGTTACTGGGTCTCCTAGGCAGATACGGCACGCCAGCGTCCAAAATCCAAGTAAAAAAAAATAAATAAATAAATAAATAAATAAATAATAATAATAATAAATTAATCATTATTTTTTTAATCTGTTTTTTTTCACCCATCCATCAATCCATTTTCTACCGCTTGTTACTGAGTCTTCTAGGCAGATACGGCAAGCCAGCATCCAAACTCCGGCCCGCGAGTAGTCTTGGCTAAAAAGTAAATAAAAATAGTATTCATTTATTTTTTGATTATAATTTTTTTTAATCTGTCCTTTTTCGCCCATCCTTCAATCCATTGTCTACCGCTTGTTACTGGGTCTCCTAGGCAGATACGGCATGCTAGCGTCCAAAATCCGGCCCGCGGGTAGTCCCGACTAAAAAAAAAAAAGGTATTTATACATTTTTTTTAATCTGTTCTTTTTCGCCCACAATCCATTCTCTACCGCTTGTTACTGGGTCTCCTAGGCAGATACGGCACGCCAGCGTCCAAAATCCAAGTAAAATAAATAAATAAATAAATAAATAAATAAATAATAATAATAATAAATTAATAATTATTTTTTTAATCTGTTTTTTTTCACCCATCCATCAATCCATTTTCTACCGCTTGTTACTGAGTCTTCTAGGCAGATACGGCACGCCAGCATCCAAACTACGGCCCGCGAGTAGTCTTGGCTAAAAAGTAAATAAAAATAGTATTTATTTATTTTTTGATTATAATTTTTTTAAATCTGTTCTTTTTCACCCACAATCCATTGTCTACCGCTTGTTACTGGGTCTCCTAGGCAGATACGGCACGCTAGCGTCCAAAATCCGGCCCGCGGGTAGTCCCGACTAAAAAAAAAAAAGGTATTTATACATTTTTTTTAATCTGTTCTTTTTCGCCCACAATCCATTCTCTACCGCTTGTTACTGGGTCTCCTAGGCAGATACGGCACGCCAGCGTCCAAAATCCAAGTAAAAAAAAAAAATAAATAAATAAAAATAATAATAATAATAATAATAAATTAATCATTATTTTTTTAATCTGTTTTTTTTCACCCATCCATCAATCCATTTTCTACCGCTTGTTACTGAGTCTCCTAGGCAGATACGGCAAGCCAGCATCCAAACTCCGGCCCGCGAGTAGTCTTGGCTAAAAAGTAAATAAAAATAGTGTTTATTTATTTTTTGATTATAATTTTTTTTAATCTGTCCTTTTTCGCCCATCCTTCAATCCATTGTCTACCGCTTGTTACTGGGTCTCCTAGGCAGATACGGCACGCCAGCGTCCAAAATCCGGCCCGCGGGTAGTTCCGACTAAAAAAAAAAAAGGTATTTATACATTTTTTTTAATCTGTTCTTTTTCGCCCACAATCCATTCTCTACCGCTTGTTACTGGGTCTCCTAGGCAGATACGGCACGCCAGCGTCCAAAATCCAAGTAAAAAAATAAAAATAAAAAAATAAATAAATAAATAATAATAATAATAAATTAATCATTATTTTTTTAATCTGTTTTTTTTCACCCATCCATCAATCCATTTTCTACCGCTTGTTACTGAGTCTCCTAGGCAGATACGGCAAGCCAGCATCCAAACTCCGGCCCGCGAGTAGTCTTGGCTAAAAAGTAAATAAAAATAGTATTCATTTATTTTTTGATTATAATTTTTTTTAATCTGTCCTTTTTCGCCCATCCTTCAATCCATTGTCTACCGCTTGTTACTGGGTCTCCTAGGCAGATACGGCATGCTAGCGTCCAAAATCCGGCCCGCGGGTAGTCCCGACTAAAAAAAAAAAAGGTATTTATACATTTTTTTTAATCTGTTCTTTTTCGCCCACAATCCATTCTCTACCGCTTGTTACTGGGTCTCCTAGGCAGATACGGCACGCCAGCGTCCAAAATCCAAGTAAAATAAATAAATAAATAAATAAATAAATAAATAATAATAATAATAAATTAATCATTATTTTTTTAATCTGTTCTTTTTCACCCATCCATCAATCCATTTTCTACCGCTTGTTACTGAGTCTCCTAGGCAGATACGGCACGCCAGCATCCAAACTCCGGCCCGCGAGTAGTCTTGGCTAAAAAGTAAATAAAAATAGTATTTATTTATTTTTTGATTATAATTTTTTTTAATCTGTCCTTTTTCGCCCACAATCCATTCTCTACCGCTTGTTACTGGGTCTCCTAGGCAGATACGGCACGCCAGCGTCCAAAATCCGGCCCGCGGGTAGTTCCGACTAAAAAAAAAAAAAAAGTATTTTTACATTTTTTTTAATCTGTCCTTTTTCGCCCATCCATCAATCCATTTTCTACCGCTTGTTATTGGGTCTCCTAGCCGCTCCAGCAAATCATATTGTCTAAAAATGCCATTTCCCAGCGGTAATGGGACGTCATCACGCTTGTGCCACAAAGGCGGCAAGTGCGCGATCTTTCAGTCAATTAGTGCACGAGGGGAAAATTGGCGAAATCGTTGGGGAAACATAAATTAGACTCCGAGTGTAGAGTTTTTAAACATCAGTGGACATATGACTTTTGTTCAGATTAAGGAAAAGATCGTTTGGATTGTATTTATTTATATATATACACTACCGTTCAAAAGTTTGGGGTCACCCAAACAATTTTGTGGAATAGCCTTCATTTCTAAGAACAAGAATAGACTGTCGAGTTTCAGATGAAAGTTCTCTTTTTCTGGCCATTTTGAGCGTTTAATTGACCCCACAAATGTGATGCTCCAGAAACTTCATCTGCTCAAAGGAAGGTCAGTTTTGTAGCTTCTGTAACGAGCTAAACTGTTTTCAGATGTGTAAACATGATTGCACAAGGGTTTTCTAATCATCAATTAGCCTTCTGAGCCAATGAGCAAACACATTGTACCACTAGAACACTGGAGTGATAGTTGCTGGAAATGGGCCTCTATACACCTATGTAGATATTGCACCAAAAACCAGACATTTGCAGCTAGAATAGTCATTTACCACATTAGCAATGTATAGAGTGTATTTCTTTAAAGTTAAGACTAGTTTAAAGTTATCTTCATTGAAAAGTACAGTGCTTTTCCTTCAAAAATAAGGACATTTCAATGTGACCCCAAACTTTTGAACGGTAGTGTATATATATATATATATATATATATATATATATATATATATATATATATATATATATATATATATATATATATATATATATATATATATAGCACGGCCCCTGGTCAAATTTTTTTAACCCAATACGGCCCCCGGGTCAAAAAGTTTGGGGACCCCTGCTTTAAAATGTAATATCGGAAATTATCGGTATCGTTTTTTTTATTATCGGTATCGTTTTTATTATTTATTTATTTATTTATTTTTTTAAATCAACATAAAAAACACAAGATACACTTACAATTAGTGCACCAACCCAAAAAACCTCCCTCCCCCATTCACACTCATTCACACAAAAGGGTTGTTTCTTTCTGTTAATAATATTCTGGTTCCTACATTATATATCAGTATATATCAATACAGTCTGCAAGGGATACAGTCCGTAAGCACACATGATTGTGCGTGCTGCTGGTCCACTAATAGTACTAACCTTTAACAGTTAATTTGACTCATTTTCATTAATTACTAGTTTCTGTGTAACTGTTTTTATATTGTTTTACTTTCCTTTTTTTTCAACACCTGGTGTCGAACTTTGAGATCGGCCCCAGTCCACAAAAACATTTCAACATCTCACCCAAGTTAATTGGGCATACATGCACGCACCCGCCCCTCCCCCAATCAACGCCTTCACCACTGCTTAATTCCTCCGAGGTTGTGGATGGCTGAGTAGCGCTTTATAGCGGCAGCCGGCCTCCAGGGCCCCCAAATCCCCCTCCCCTCTGTTGCGAGTTGTTGTGATTACATGTATCATGTTTATGTGCGCCATGCTATGTGAGGTTTTTTCCTCGGACTCAGTCTGGACCCCTCCTGAGGGTCCAGCCTTAGACTGATATTTTTTTTACTCTTCCCCCTTTTTCAATGTCACCTTTTTCCCACCTTTTTAAAGGAGCGCCGTAAGTGGCTGTGCCGTTGGCGGTCCCGTCTTGTCCCCTTGTAACGTATGTCTGCTCTTAGTGGGACTGCGCCGGAAATGAAATTTCAGTTCTTATGTGTCTTGTACATGTTAAAGAATGGACAACAATAAAGCATCTTGAATTTTTTATTCAAGAAAATGTTTTTAATTTATTTATCTTATTTTATTTTATTTTATTTTTTAAAAAGGACCTTATCTTCACCATACCTGGTTGTCCAAATTAGGCATAATAATGTGTTAATTTCACGACTGTATATATCGGTATCGGTTCATATCGGTATCGGTAATTAAAGAGTTGGACAATATCGGACTATCGGATATCGGCAAAAAGCCATTATCGGACATCCCTAATTTTAACCTGCCTCTTGTGTTCGGGGCGCTCACCTGTTGCTCATCAGAGACACTATTTAAGCCTGCCTTTGCCGGTCACTCGTCCTGGCTTCTTCGTTTGCGTCACGCTACTATTACGCAAGTTTTGCTTGTCTTTAGTCTGTGCTAAGCAGTAGCCTTAGCTTCCAGTGCGATCGGCACCTTGTTCCGTCGGTTTGTTTTCTGTTTTGTACCTCGTTGAGTGTTTTTTTAAGATTAAATCATGTTCCTACCTGCAAGTCCTGTCCGGAGTCGTCCGTTTGCATCCCGGGAGAACAAACCGCGCAGCACCATGCGTGACAGTAATCTATCAAATGATTTGTTTGATGCAACCAGATTTTTGCGTTTTCTCAACTTTTGACTACTATTGTTGACTTAACTAAGATTTACAAGTTGAGATAAGAGTTATGTCAACTCGGATCTTCTTGTTCACCTAATTATGATATTTTTGTGGGACCAACAATAAAGTTCATGCTTCAATTCCATGTATTTTTACCTTCAGCAAACTCATATATTCTTGTTGAACTTTGACTACTGTTGTTGACTTAACTAAGATTTCCAAGTTGAGATAAGAGTTATGCCAACTCGATCTTGTTCACCTAATTATGATATTTACGTCGGACCAACAATAAAGTTCATGCTTCAATTCCATGTATTTTTACCTTCAGCAAACTCATATATTCTTGTTGAACTTTGACTACTGTTGTTGACTTAACTAAGATTTCCAAGTTTAGATAAGAGTTATGCCAACTCGATCTTGTTCACCTAATTATGATATTTACGTCGGACCAACAATAAAGTTCATGCTTCAATTCCATGTATTTTTACCTTCAGCAAACTCATATATTCTTGTTGAACTTTGACTACTGTTGTTGACTTAACTAAGAGTTCCAAGTTTAGATAAGAGATATGCCAACTCGATCTTGTTCACCTAATTATGATATTTACGTCGGACCAACAATAAAGTTCATGCTTCAATTCCATGTATTTTTACCTTCAGCAAACTCATAAATTCTTGTTGAACTTTGACTACTGTTGTTGACTTAACTAAGATTTCCAAGTTTAGATAAGAGTTATGCCAACTCGATCTTGTTCACCTAATTATGATATTTACGTCGGACCAACAATAAAGTTCATGCTTCAATTCCATGTATTTTTACCTTCAGCAAACTCATATATTCTTGTTGAACTTTGACTACTGTTGTTGACTTAACTAAGATTTCCAAGTTGAGATAAGAGTTATGCCAACTCGATCTTGTTCACCTAATTATGATATTTACGTCGGACCAACAATAAAGTTCATGCTTCAATTCCATGTATTTTTACCTTCAGCAAACTCATATATTCTTGTTGAACTTTGACTACTGTTGTTGACTTAACTAAGATTTCCAAGTTTAGATAAGAGTTATGCCAACTCGATCTTGTTCACCTAATTATGATATTTACGTCGGACCAACAATAAAGTTCATGCTTCAATTCCATGTATTTTTACCTTCAGCAAACTCATATATTCTTGTTGAACTTTGACTACTGTTGTTGACTTAACTAAGATTTCCAAGTTTAGATAAGAGTTATGCCAACTCGATCTTGTTCACCTAATTATGATATTTACATCGGACCAACAATAAAGTTCATGCTTCAATTCCATGTATTTTTACCTTCAGCAAACTCATATATTCTTGTTGAACTTTGACTACTGTTGTTGACTTAACTAAGATTTCCAAGTTTAGATAAGAGTTATGCCAACTCGATCTTGTTCACCTAATTATGATATTTACGTCGGACCAACAATAAAGTTCATGCTTCAATTCCATGTATTTTTACCTTCAGCAAACTCATATATTCTTGTTGAACTTTGACTACTGTTGCTGACTTAACTAAGATTTCCAAGTTTAGATAAGAGTTATGCCAACTCGATCTTGTTCACCTAATTATGATATTTACGTCGGACCAACAATAAAGTTCATGCTTCAATTCCATGTATTTTTACCTTCAGCAAACTCATATATTCTTGTTGAACTTTGACTACTGTTGCTGACTTAACTAAGATTTCCAAGTTTAGATAAGAGTTATGCCAACTCGATCTTGTTCACCTAATTATGATATTTACGTCGGACCAACAATAAAGTTCATGCTTCAATTCCATGTATTTTTACCTTCAGCAAACTCATATATTCTTGTTGAACTTTGACTACTGTTGTTGACTTAACTAAGATTTCCAAGTTTAGATAAGAGTTATGCCAACTCGATCTTGTTCACCTAATTATGATATTTACGTCGGACCAACAATAAAATTCATGCTTCAATTCCATGTATTTTTACCTTCAGCAAACTCATATATTCTTGTTGAACTTTGACTACTGTTGTTGACTTAACTAAGATTTCCAAGTTTAGATAAGAGTTATGCCAACTCGATCTTGTTCACCTAATTATGATATTTACGTCGGACCAACAATAAAGTTCATGCTTCAATTCCATGTATTTTTACCTTCAGCAAACTCATATATTCTTGTTGAACTTTGACTACTGTTGTTGACTTAACTAAGATTTCCAAGTTTAGATAAGAGTTATGCCAACTCGATCTTGTTCACCTAATTATGATATTTACATCGGACCAACAATAAAGTTCATGCTTCAATTCCATGTATTTTTACCTTCAGCAAACTCATATATTCTTGTTGAACTTTGACTACTGTTGCTGACTTAACTAAGATTTCCAAGTTTAGATAAGAGTTATGCCAACTCGATCTTGTTCACCTAATTATGATATTTACGTCGGACCAACAATAAAGTTCATGCTTCAATTCCATGTATTTTTACCTTCAGCAAACTCATATATTCTTGTTGAACTTTGACTACTGTTGTTGACTTAACTAAGATTTCCAAGTTTAGATAAGAGTTATGCCAACTCCATCTTGTTCACCTAATTATGATATTTACGTCGGACCAACAATAAAGTTCATGCTTCAATTCCATGTATTTTTACCTTCAGCAAACTCATATATTCTTGTTGAACTTTGACTACTGTTGTTGACTTAACTAAGATTTCCAAGTTTAAATAAGAGTTATGCCAACTCGATCTTGTTCACCTAATTATGATATTTACGTCGGACCAACAATAAAGTTCATGCTTCAATTCCATGTATTTTTACCTTCAGCAAACTCATATATTCTTGTTGAACTTTGACTACTGTTGTTGACTTAACTAAGATTTCCAAGTTGAGATAAGAGTTATGCCAACTCGATCTTGTTCACCTAATTATGATATTTACGTCGGACCAACAATAAAGTTCATGCTTCAATTCCATGTATTTTTACCTTCAGCAAACTCATATATTCCAGTTGAACTTTGACTACTGTTTTTGACTTAACTAAGATTTCCAAGTTTAGATAAGAGTTATGCCAACTCGATCTTGTTCACCTAATTATGATATTTACGTCGGACCAACAATAAAGTTCATGCTTCAATTCCATGTATTTTTACCTTCAGCAAACTCATATATTCTTGTTGAACTTTGACTACTGTTGTTGACTTAACTAAGATTTCCAAGTTTAGATAAGAGTTATGCCAACTCGATCTTGTTCACCTAATTATGATATTTACATCGGACCAACAATAAAGTTCATGCTTCAATTCCATGTATTTTTACCTTCAGCAAACTCATATATTCTTGTTGAACTTTGACTACTGTTGTTGACTTAACTAAGATTTCCAAGTTTAGATAAGAGTTATGCCAACTCGATCTTGTTCACCTAATTATGATATTTACGTCGGACCAACAATAAAGTTCATGCTTCAATTCCATGTATTTTTACCTTCAGCAAACTCATATATTCTTGTTGAACTTTGACTACTGTTGTTGACTTAACTAAGATTTCCAAGTTTAGATAAGAGTTATGCCAACTCGATCTTGTTCACCTAATTATGATATTTACGTCGGACCAACAATAAAGTTCATGCTTCAATTCCATGTATTTTTACCTTCAGCAAACTCATATATTCCAGTTGAACTTTGACTACTGTTGTTGACTTAACTAAGAGTTCCAAGTTTAGATAAGAGTTATGCCAACTCGATCTTGTTCACCTAATTATGATATTTACGTCGGACCAACAATAAAGTTCATGCTTCAATTCCATGTATTTTTACCTTCAGCAAACTCATATATTCCAGTTGAACTTTGACTACTGTTGTTGACTTAACTAAGAGTTCCAAGTTTAGATAAGAGTTATGCCAACTCGATCTTGTTCACCTAATTATGATATTTACGTCGGACCAACAATAAAGTTCATGCTTCAATTCCATGTATTTTTACCTTCAACTAACTCGGAAATTCTTGTTACTTCAGTTAGAAAACTTCATTTACAAGTCAAGTAACATTAATGTTGCTGTAAAAGTTTTTAAGAAATGCTGAATGAATAAATAAAATAAAGAGCACACATCAAAATATATCTAAAACCTTGTTTATTTCTCATTCAAACATGTTTAACATAAGGGTTAAATTGGGTGTGTCAGAGACCTTGACACTTTTACACAATTATATTGCCTGGCTGCTGTAAAAACATGTATTTCTTAGCTTTTAACTTCAGTGTTAGAGGGATCCAATTTTACTGTCAGGGAAGTGTTTTATTCATTTTAAAGAAAATACCTGGGAAAGTGTCAAGGCCTCTGACATATACAGTAGGCCAAAGAGGTATGCAAAGGCGGTACCGAGGTCTGGCAGGTCCTGTAGCACGATGGAACCTTCCAACACAACAGCCCAGTCCCGTACGTTGGGTGATACAGCAGGATCATCTTCTTCAAGGATTGCAAGGATGCCAACAGACACGCCTCTGAGCACTCTTTCTTCAGGCCAGTTTTCTGAGGAATAGTAACAGATGCATGATTGAGTGTTAGGTCGAACAAAAGGATCTAATTAGGGCCCGACTGGTATGGATCTTCTGGGAACGATTACAATTGTACAATGTTCAAAAAAATGAAAAAAAAAATTAATTACTTTCAAATGAATTGAAGGCAGAACATTAACCATTAAATATTTTTAAAAAAATTGGGGCAGGAACTTTTCTTTATGGTTATATGCATTGGCTAAAGAATATGACATTTGGGCATGAAAACACATCTCTGGGCACAAAATGAAATCTACACAAAGTGTATTATGCATAAAATCTTTGTCATCAGCTATGAAATCCTACTCAAAATGTTAAAATAGTAATAGTTTTTTTTTAGCTTGTTGCCCCACTCTCCGGTTCAAGACAAGGAAACGGAAATCATTCATTTTAACTGTTCGTGCATTTTTGAAGGAATAGGCGAAGGTTGTTCATCGCAAGTAAGCTCAGCTCAAAAACTAGCAGTCAATTGGAAGTGCTAGCTGTGAGCCAGGGTGAATTTAGTTTATATTCAACAGACATTCATCAGCAACGTCGTCTTCTCTTCTGCAACTTAAAACTAACACCATGTAGTCGGAATAAATAAATGATAAATGGTTTATACTTGTATAGCGCTTTTCTACCTTCTAGGTCAGGGGTCGGCAACCTTTACCACTCAAAGAGCCATTTTGGCAAGTTTCACAAATTAAAGAAAGTAATGGGAGCCACAAAAAAATGTTTTAAATTTAAAATGAAAAACACCGCATACAAAGCTTAAATGCTTTGTGCTATGTTAACCAGGGGTCTCCGACACACGCACTTTAATGTGGACATTTGATGTTAGTGCAGCCCGCGAGTTTTGAATGAATGGCGCTTGATAGCGTCATACTTGCCAACCCTCTCATTTTTCCCGGGAGACTCCCGAATATCAGAGCGTGATGAAACTGCATTTGGCGCCCTCTACAGTCCGCCCTAACGGTGTACCTGCTCGACCACACGTAGAATGCAATTTCAGCTTGCTCACGTAAGTGACAGCAAGGCGTACTAACTCAGCAGCCACACATCTTACACTGACGGTGCCAATACCCAGAATCCCATGCAGCCCTAACTCTTCCGCTCAACCAACGCACGGAGAGGGGGGGGGGGGGGGGGGGGGTTGATGTGTGGGGGGATTTGGTGGTAGCGGGGGTGTATAATGTAGACCGGAAGAGTTAGGGCTGCATGGGATTCTGGGTAATGGTTGTGTTGTGTTTATGTTGTGTTACAGTGGGATGTTCTCCAGAAATGTGTTTTTCATTCTTTTTTGGGTGGGTTCACAGTGTGGCGCATATTTGTAACGTAACAATGTTAAAGTTGTTTGATACGGCTACCGTCAGTGTAAGCTGTGTGGCTGATGAGTAAGTATGCTTTGCTGTCTCCTGTGTGTGCAAGTAATAACAACATGCAACATGTGGCTGGACTGGCACGCTGTATGTAAATGCTATAGAGGACAATTACTGCAGTGCAATTAGGGCATGCCCTTTGTTTAGTAATTATAGTGTAAATAGGATTATTTAATAGGAGTAATCTATGAGAGACACTGAGATCCATAAGTCTCCTGGGAAAATCGGGGGGGTCGGCATGTATGTAGCTGAGCCGCGGGTTGCCGACCCCTGTCCTAGGTACTCAAGGCGCTTTGACAGTATTTCCACATTCACCCATTCACACACACATTCACACACTGATGGCGGGAGCTGCCATGCAAGGCGCTAACCAGCAGCCATCAGGAGCAAGGGTGAAGTGTCTTGCCCAAGGACACAACGGACGTGACTAGGATGGTAGAAGGTGGGGATTGAACCCCAGTAACCAGCAACCCTCCGATTGCTGGCACGGCCACTCTACCAACTTCGCCACGCCACCCCAAATAGAGTTGTAAAGTTTATCTTCTGACTGTTGGCGAAGGCAGGCTACCAATAGACTACCAGTATTTGAGCTAATCTAACAAGCGATGAGGAACCATTGCCTGATTCTTCTTAAAAAATACATGCACAGTTGAAGGCCTACTGAAACCCACTACTACCGACCACGCAGTCTGATAGTTTATATATCAATGATGAAATCTTAACATTATAACACATGCCAATACGGCCGGGTTAACTTATAAAGTGACATTTTAAATTTGCCGCTAAACTTCCGGTTCGAAACGCCTCTGCGGATGACGAATGCGCGTGACGTAGCCCGGGGAACACGGGTATGCCTTCCACATTGAAGCCAATACGAAAAAGCTCTGTTTTCATTTCATAATTCCACAGTATTCTGGACATCTGTGTTCGTGAATCTGTTGCAATCATGTTCATTGCATTATGGAGAAGGAAGCTGAGCAAGCAAAGAAGAAAGTTGTCGGTGCGAAATGGACGTATTTTTCGAACGTAGTCAGCAACAACAGTACACAGCCGGCGCTTCTTTGTTTA